>NC_046301.1:45792546-46102713 GCF_004115265.2 Rhinolophus ferrumequinum
GAGGAACAATGCTGATGCAAACTCACAAGCTTTGCAAGAAGGCAACAGTGTCTCAATGCCCTTCTCCGAGAGTGCAGGCAGTATGCACAGGTGGATGCTTGTCCCATTTTAGGTAAATGCGTAGTGTCAAAATGCATGCATAGTGCCTCAGTTAAGGTCTTACTACCGTGTTTCCCTGAAAATAAGACCAGGTCTTATATTAAGTTTTGCTCCAAAAGATGCATTAGGGCTTATGTTCAGGGGATGTTATCCTGAAAAATCATGCTAGGGCTTATTTTCCAGTTAGGTCTTATTTTCGGGGAAACACGGTAGGAGCTTTCCTTTAGTTGAGATTAAGTTCATCAGCTATAGATTCCAAACAAGTGATGACACTTAGAGACATAATGATGAAGTAGAAGCCAAGATTTCTTTTGTCTTCCTCCCTCCCCTCAGGTAGAATGGTCCTTGGGCTGCACTAAATATTGGAATTTGAGATCATAATTTTGTCTAGGGTAACTGCTGGAGCTCGACTGGTTTTCTCAATTGGAAGAGTTAAAGAAAAAAATTATTCCTTCTGGTATTTGTGAAAGGACTACAAGTAAGGCAGATTTTGTTCAGGGGGATTATTAGGAGAGGTATAAAGACCACTGCAATGAGGTTTTGCAATAGGGGAGAGAGATCGGGCTCTACTCTGAATATGAGGAAAAGTGAGGATTTATAGCCCAGAGGCAGCGTGGGGATCAGTGGATGGAAAATTACTGAGAGAAAACATCAGGAGTAAGGGGAGATTTTGGTTAAATTATCCAAATTAAGGAGTCTTGCTGAAGGCTGGCCAGCGTGATCAGACCTCACCTGGGGGATGATGGAGGATGAGGAACCTGATTAGATATCTAGGGTAATCAGATAGCAAGGATGGGGGATTATGGCTGAACTGACTTAGCAGGATTCTTGCTAAAATTGAGCTCTCGAGAACACGTCCAAGGGCAAGCCTGGTTAAAAAAGAGCTCAGAGGGGCCTGCTTAGTGTTTGGTCAAGGTAAGAATCTTTGTTAAGAGTCTGGAGATCTACGACGTCCATACTGTGATAAGCTATGTGTTCTATCAACCAATCAAGCTCCTTAAAAGTGAGGTATCTGAGGCTTGGCGTTGGATTAATAAAAATCCTGAGGCCCCGAAGGAATTTACCATCTAGCGAGAGTCCAGGGTGCAGCTGCTAAAGGAACCCCAGTTCAACCTAACCATCAGGAAGTGCTCTGGCTGAGTCTCAACATAGTAAGAAATGGAAGAGAATGAATTTCAGACTTTAATTTCCTTCAACTGTAACTCATAAAAGCGAATTTGATTATGGAGATTAGTTTCTTTGAACTTTGATTTGGCAAGGAAATTGACTCTTTGAACTTTTAAATTCTCCCCGGAAATTCATTAATGAGGGGCATTTATATTCAAATCTGGGGCATTCTAAATTGCTGACATTTTTATTATAGAATTGTCTTTATACATTTATAATTAGAAGATCTTAGTGGGTCATTTAATTTCATTGAAGAACATCGCATGCTATGTTGGAAAAAGTGGCTAGACATAATTTGGGCTGGGAAAGGGAGTCAGTTTTCAACCACGGAGACAGAGAAGTCTTGGGTTTTTTAAACTAGTAGACTGTTCTTACCCATTTCAGAGCCTTCCAGGATAAACTGTAACCTGTCCCTCAGAAGTCCCAGGAAGATTCTCAAAGAAGTCATAACTGGTCCTGGGAAGTGGGCACGGGCACAACTGCCCTAGTTTAGTGCCGATCTCTGGCCTCGGGGAGGTGGGAGGAGGGCCATATTCTTGGTCAACTGGGCTTAAGGGCTAAACCTCATGGGTTAAACATCCAGGGTTGACAGAGAGGAATACTTTGTCCTCGTTCTTGATGTGAAGTGTGGCATTCCTGATTTCACTCCGTCTCCCCATAGGGGGCTTTCTTGGTGTATTAAGAAGTGTGAGGGATATAAACGATAAACGTCTAAGTATTACTTTGTTTTGTGCACCTGGAACTAATGATTCATAAATAAATAAATAAATATATGGAAGCACATTTGCCCACTGACTCAATCCACATTTTCCAATCTGGTGTTTGTTAGTAACAAAGGTGGTGTGATGATTTTTCAACGTCCTCCACTTTTTCTTTGTCCTACTGACAAGCTGTTGTGAATGAAAAGTAGAAAAGAATGGTGCTATGTAAACCCCCAAAAGAACGTCATCTTCCAATTGCATAGTAGTTCATAAGGCTTATTTCACATATGTATACACACGTGTGTAATATACAAAATATAATTTTTATAAATACAAATATGCATTATATTTATAATATCGTTCCATATAGTATGAAAAATAATTTCATCAAATATTAAAATATATATTGTATATATGAAATATACACATGAAATATTTATCAATATAAGATATATATTACATATACACATATAATATGTACATATGCACACACAGTTTTGTTATTTGCCATTATCACTATCTAAAATGTCCATCTGTTTTGACCTTTACCTTGCTTAGTAATATTTGCAAAAATAAAAATGGCCCTGGTTCTCAGACTGAAAGCAGTGATTCTCAAACTCGAGTGTGCATCAAAACCACCTGTTAAAACACAGATTGGTGGCCCCCACCCCCAGAGTTTCCGATTCAGTAGGTGGGGGTGGTGCCTGAGAATTTCCATTTCTAATAAGTTCCCACACTTTAAAAATGACAAGACAAACAATAGGACTATTGATCCCACAGACATGTCTATCCTTGGAGAATTGCTAAAATTTAATGTCATACTGAAAAGGCCTCTCTTGCCTCATTGATCTTAATATACGTTATAATATCTATGACATAGAAGCTCAGCATTTATGAAGGCCAGCCACTCGTTGACTTTATCTTCATTCTTTGCTTGCTAACAACGGGAGGAGTGATTGTGTTCCACGTTTGGAGCAGCCAGTAGTCAATGAACACTTGGTCAGGTACCATTTTGAATGGCATCCCTCAATTTCTGCAGAAACGATCAAGCTCTCCCAAACAGAAAGTGTTGGAACAGCTGACCACAGGGACCACAGATGCGTATGTCTCCACCCCTCCGAGAATCAGCCTTTCCCTCTTGTCCCTCCAAGGCTGGATATAGTGACAAGAAGAGAAACTGAATGACTGCCCATTTCACCACAAGTTCAGACAATGTCTTCGTTGATGCATCAGACATTTCTCTTACAACAGGTATCATTTAACTGAAGGTCTGCAGAAGCTTTTCTTTTCCTTACAATAAACTCCCATAAACTCCGATAACCTGAACAGATTTCCAGTTCCTGCAAACACAACTTCGTTAATAGAAACAGAGACAAGAAAAGATTGTTACAGACTAGAATCTTGGGCCCAAACTCAAAAAAAAAAAAAAAGAAAAGAAAATGAAATATACTTTGATTAAATTGTGAATTGCTTCATTTCAAATAAAGAAATTGATCAGGTCTGTCTGGACAGTAGGTTGTATAGATTTCAAGGGGCCTTCATTTATTAAAAGGTAGCAGGCCAGTTAATCTGGTAAACAGCAAACTCAGTCTTAGCTTGCCTTAACAGAAACTTAGTGGAGAGAGAGAGAGAGAGAGAGAGAGAGAGAATGGACCTAGACATCCTTGTACCTCCCATAGCACCTTGCCTCCTACATAGCATTGCATTCACTTATTTTATTTGTTCTATGACTATATTCCTTGCCAGACCGTAAATTTCATGAAGACACGGATCTATCTGTCTTGCTCCTTATTTTATTTGTTCTATGACTGTATTCCTTGCCAGACCGTAAATTTCATGAAGACACGGATCTATCTGTCTTGCTCACTGCTCTGTTCCTAGCACCTAGCACTGTGGTGGGCACGCTTGGTTCTCATGGAATATTTGTGGAAGAAATGAGAAAAATCACATTGTATGAGTAATGGTAAAGTAACATGGCAACACTCAATTTGGAAAAAAGGGAATTCACGTGGACTGGGTTGTGGTTTTCAAATATGTGCAAGATTTTCAGGTGGAAGAGGGAATAGGCTTGTTTGGGTTACTCACGTGAGCAGGATGAGCTCGGCGTGGTAGACATACAAGGACCTGACGGGTGGTCAGAGCTCTGAGCTCACTCCCCAACTCGTGGCCGCCTCGTCACTTAGACCTGAGCCATCATTTCATCATTTCCGAGCCCTGTTCAGGCTTCAACATTTAATGCTCTGTTAAGTGACGGGCAGACATTACCAAGAGACAAATGTTTACTTTACTTTCACCAAATTCCCCAACATTTACAGATGTCAAACACAGAATGGTTTGTCTCACAAAGTAGCGAGTTCTCTGTTACTATAAATCTTCTAGCAGAGTTGGATAACCACTTGCTACACGTGTTGTAGTGAGGATTCTTGCATTGGGTGACTTTTAGCCCCATCAAATTCTATGAAATTCTAAGTGCAGGCTGAGTGTTTCAGTTTGGACGTCAACAATTGTGCACCAAAGATACAAGTGGCTTCTGCTTTCTTCTGTGGCTTGTTAAGTATGTAACTTAATCCTACTGAGCCTCAGTTTTCTCATCTGCTAAGTGGAGTAATAATACCTGCCCTTTCTACGTTAAAAGGATGACAGAGATCAAATGAGACTATGTTTGGACTTCAAAAATGTGAAGTGCTCTACAAATGCGTTAAGTCTCTGCTCTGGAGGGAAAAAAGGAAATCCTGGAGGACTACATCTTCTGATGTCCAAGACAAGACTCTGTCAGTCTAAAAAAGAGTGTTTATCCTCAATTCCCCCTAGACAACTTAGAGATAGTTCATACCTCTTTGTCCCTGCCTGGTGATAATAGGAATGTTAACTTGTTTTTTTTAGTTGTGGTGATTTCACTTGGTACATAAATGTCGAGTTCCACCTGACTAGAAGTTACCATATAATGTCTTTTCCCTTCTCTCGTGAGCACAATCCTGTTAAATTATCCCTTTAGGCTCACATTGATTTTTTTTTCCTTTTCAGTTTTAAGTCCTAAAATAGCATATTCTGCCCAACTGCTTTCCTGCTTTCAAGGCAATGAGAGTGGTGCCTGGCATTGTGGGAGTTTAATGCAAATCATAGTGAGGCTGGCTGTGTTTCAAGACAGAGAGAGCACCGCCACATGGGTGTTTATCAAGGACAGCCTGACAGTCCCAGGGGTCTCAATTACCTTACATTTGCAGCCTTTCATTCCCAATGCCCTGTCACCCTCACGCAAGCCAAATGGAAACATGAAGTGGATTTTATTATCCCCATTTCACCGAGAGGAAAAACTAAGATACAAAACAATTAAGTGTCTTTACAAAGGTCACGTGGCCCCACCAAGGCTAGACCTGAATTTACAAATTTGGCTTCCTCCTGAAGATACTGAATCTTCAGACATCAGCAGATGATTCTGCCTTCCCCGTGGGTCGATTCTACTTCAGTTCCTACTTGTGAGCATAGCATGCAGATCCTTCAACCACCGGCCAGTCTTGCTAGGAAAGGCTCTGACCTTGATCACGGCACCTTCTCAGGCAATCCGAAAAAACCCCAGGCAAAGAAAATGTCCTCAGAACAAGCGGAAGTGACAGGGACAGCAAGCTTGTCTCTATTGTGAAATTCCAGCGTTTGGCCCTGAAAGCTTATCAGAATATTAGAGAACAAGTATAAGCTAGGAGCTTAATGTCTGCGTGCAGGGAGAGACTCTGAGTGAAAGGGATGTGTCTGTCACTGTATGCAGTGACTTGCGGTTTAAAAGAACTTGCACGTTGTCACCTGATTTGGTGTGGGTGACAAACCAGTGAGATATGTATAACAGATTGGGGGAGAGGGTGGTTCTCTCCATTTTGTAGCAATCAGCTGAGGTTAAATGACATCCATGGCCAAGGAGCTAGTAAATGTCTGAGCTACCTGTGAACTCTGGTCTTCAGACACCACTAGAAGATTTTTGTCTTGCCCTAGATAAATCTCAAGTATTGACTCTCATTTACAGGGATAGATTTAGGAAGTTTCTTTTTGGTCTCCTAGAAACAGTACCATAGAGGTAAACACTGTCCCCAATTCACCCTCTGCAAAAGGCTGACTACATTATCTATTGCAGATTCACTCACACATCACTCCTTCAAGGCAGGGGAGGCCCTTTTCCCCAAGATCTGGCTCTTCTATGATAACCCCAAAGAGAGAAGCTGGAAATGTTTGTTCTCAGCTTTTAAACCAGCTAGAGACCTCCCCATGCCCAGAGGGAGAGGGACTTTCCCAGAAAACACTCTTGCACAAGAGGCCCCTCTTTTTTGTCCCTCCCTCCCCAACCTGCACCTCCCGAAGAGCTCTTCACCTCTCTCCAACACCCCTTCATTACCAGCACAGCCAGCCCACACCTCCTGCCTTCTGAGCAAGCAAACTCTCCCTTAACACAGATTAGTGCCAGGGACAGGCCTGTAAAATGCAGGGGAAGGGAAGCCTCAGAAGCTCTTCTGTGAGGCTGTGTGAGCCAGCCAAGGTGGCCCCAGAAAGCCCCCTTCCCCCTCCCAGCACTGGGTTCAGCCCTGCTGCACAGGGAACCTCACTGCTGCAAGTTGAAACAGGACTCCCCACCTCCCCTCTCAGCAGCCGGGCTTTAAATAGGATTAATGAGAGAGAACATTCTAAACACTGCTCTGAGAGGTGCCAGAACAGGCAGCTGGCGACTTCCTCTCAAGCTGCCATTTTGGACTGGTTCCCCCGGCAGCTTCTCCTTGACGTCGAGCTAGGTTTCTGCACTCGGCAATTCCAGCTCTGCTGGGAACCTAACTTTGGGATGTCAAGGACAGGATGACATCGTATTGCCCTCCCAAGTTCCTCCTCTGCCCACTGCTAGTGCCAGAAAAGTTCACTCTCGCCTCATTCATTTAGCTTACCTTCCTAGGGAGGTAGAGCTGGGAAGGAAGCAACATTAAGCTGTGCATGTCATACATACCTCAGTGTGAAGGACTCTATCGCCATCAGGGTATCCCCAAGAATTGTGGCAAATGTCATTTCATGCTGCTCTATATGTCTTCCTGTTGTCCCTGCCCGGGGACTTACATTTTCAGTGTCACTCACAAACGCCAGAAAATGAGGATATGAGGGAAAGAGACTTAGCCAAGGTCACACAGCTATCAAGTGCAGAGTCAAATTCAAAACCCAGGTCTCAAATCCCCGTCTATAGACTCAAACTCCTGTTCTTTGTGGCCACTACACCTTACTGAGTTGGCTTCAGGCCAAATCACGAGGTCATTTCCAATGGGAAGATGTAGCGTAGAAAAGGCCCTAGGTCTATTATTGGGAAAGGGTGGGGGGACAGAGGTGGCAAAGGAACTACAGGGAACTACTGCTCTCTGACAGGTACTGTGCCACACGCATCGTAAGTACCAACTCATCAGACCATCACAGCAACACTGGGAGGTCAGTACTGGTCCTAGGAAACCTCGAGCCAACAGAAGACTGTTTCACATTTTGCCTTCATTGTGCTTTGAAGGGAAAAATTCCTCCAACTTTACCAACAGCCTCTTCCAGATGAAATGCTCACCTGGCGGCTGCAACAGTCCTGTGCTGTTCCCAGCCACGTTCGAGCTAAAAAGAGCCTGAAGTTTTTAGTCCCAGCTAACAAGAGTCAGGAAATGCTGGAAGAGACCTCTGAGACTACCTGGCACAACCACCTGCACCCCCACACTCTGTGCTCTTCTCCTCTGTCTTTGCCAGTGATAAGATGGAGAACTTCAAGTAGACAATGCACTCAGTCTGGAAATAAAGCAGAGTACGGGGTCAACACCGGGAGAATTTGATTCACAAAGTAAAGAGAGTGAGGTTAATTCCAGAAGACACTCGGGGAGAACAGCAGTGCTACCCGAGAGGTGCAGTGACCTGGAGGATGCAGTTAGAAAGCCAGGCAGACCAGCAGGAGCCAGGGGCCCAGGGCAGTCCCTAGTCTCCAACGACCAGCCTCTGATCCCAGCAACTCTTAGGGGACAGCCTGAGCCTTTCGGTCTAGCACTTGGGAGCAGCTTCCTGAGAAATGACTGAGTCAATGTGTAAATTAAATTTCAGCACACAGGGTCTCAAAAGCCTCTGCTGTTTGTGTCTCCCCACCTGGGGGAAGGAAATGAGCACACCAACATTCCCCATGGGGGAACTAAGTGATTCCCCAGGAGTCCTGGTCTCATGTGCTCTATTTGCTTAAATGAGTTTAGGTCTCCAAGCAAATGTGAGCTTGACAGGGCTCATTTGCCAAAGACCTCCCTCGGAACTGACAAAGGTCATGCCAACTTCTTTGTCTGCATGCCATTCCTCAACCCTGGGGAGAAATTAGCCCAAAGTCAATTAGTCCATTAGTCACCACCCATGTGCTTAGCAGCAGGCTGAACGGTATTAGGGATATAGAAAAATAAGAGGTGGTCCCTGATCTTATTCAGTCATTAAACATTTGTTGAGTGTCTATCGTGTGCCAAGCATTGAGCTGAGCACTTAAAAATCTAGTAGGAAAATGAAAGTCATTCACTTGAAACCGTAGAGCACACATTAACAAAGTGCACAATGAAAGACAGAATAGCAGGACATGGGTGTGCTATTTCTTTTTTTTTTTTTAATTTATTGGGGTGACAATTGTTAGTAAAATTACATAGATTTCTGTATTACATCATCTATAATGGGTGTGCTATTTGATGGCACTTCAGTGGGGTGGGCCTGGGGGATCCAGGAGGGCTGGGTCAAGACTTGGGGAAGGCCTTCGAAGACACTTCCATTCTGGCTTGAAGGAGAGCAAGGGAACAGGTGTGGAAGTGGTCTTGAAGGAGGTGAGGAGGCAGAGTGGGACTGAGGAGCCGTGGATGGAAAGGAAGGGGAACAGGGAGGAGGTGGTAAGGACAGGGGCACCCTGCAGAGGTGTTTGAAAGCGAAGCAAAGAAGGTTAAACTTGATGATAGAGGCAAAAGCTACTGTTTATCTCTTGTGCTTACTGTGGTCCTGGAAGGATCTGGTTTGGTTTGGGATCTCTCGCCTTGGGTAGAGCTGATAAGAGTCAACTCTAAAGAGACAGCTGGAACAACAGAGAGAACGAAGGCTTTGGATGGACCTGTAGACCAGTCCTTTTTCCTCCATTTAGTAGTGGTGGAATTTGGAGCACATTACTTAACCACTCGGAGCTTCATTTGGAAAACAGAGATAATGATTTCTATGATTATTAAACAAGATACTACAGATAAAAATGTCCAGCCAAAAGGTGGTACCTAATAGGCAGCAATGACTATGTTTCTCCATGGCTTTCCCCTTTCTCCTCACAGACAAATATGAGATATACAGGTATGTCCCAATACCTGCTGCACCCCAACCAATCGGTCAAAGCCAACCACGACAATCTTGAGTTTGCCAGTGATTGTCAGATGCTGCTGCCACGCCTGTCTAGAGTCATCTGAACCTTTTGGGGAAAGGTTTCCTTGATTCTAAGAAAGAGGTAGAGGAACAAAGGTCCTTTATTCCTCAGCCCATTGCTGATTCTGGGTGTGACAACTATGCTGATAGATCCAACCTGTAGTCTGTAGTCATGAAGCAACCATCCTGAGGGCAGAGCCTACTCTGGGAACATCAGAACAGAGAGATGGAAAGACCTGATCTCTGATAACATTGTGAGGCCAAGATGTGAAGTAACCTGGGAGCTGATCTTCTCATTCATTAATTCGTGAGATTATTTTTCTTTTGTTTAAGCCAGTCTGAGTCAGGCTTTTTTGTTAGTTGTAGGTGGAAACATCTTCCTATTTCACAGCTTTGGACAAACTAGTCAAAACCACGGAAGAGACAGATTCCAGAACAGGTGATAGGTCAGGACCTTTCAGAACTAGGATGTTGAATTAGAAATAACCTATTGCATCCTTTTGAAAATTGTGTTTGGGGTTGGGAGAGTCAAATTAGAATACTTCCTTCTCATTTCTCCATCCTCTAGCTCAACCCTGCATTTACACTAAAGGGTTTGTTAGATGATTGTCACATGAGCCTTGTCAGCTTGTGGTTGAACAAAGTCTATTTGAACTGGAAGCTAGTTAGTGCCATTTGAACCCTGGTTTTGCATTAGCCAAGGTGGCTGGTTCACTGTTCTCTGCTCAGGGCTGCTTGCTTATGGTCTATACTGCCCAAACCAAACCACACTGAGGCATTGCATCAGTTACACAGTTTCCGAGACAGGTATAGGATACATGACTTAGAACCCTGGGGTCCCAGTTCTAGTGAACGGGGCCCATTTCTTCTCTGGCTCTTTAACTCAGTTTTCCTTTCAATGAAAGAGTGGGGTGGACATATTTCCTAAGGTAACTTGAGCATGTCAGAGGGAATGAGTCATCCTTGAATAGGAATTCTGAAGTCAGCAAATTTTCCCCAGGGCACCTAAGAGTTTGTTCCCTTACAACTTCCCTGGTCCCTTGAACCTGAATGCAGGTTAAATACTCAGCGTAAAGTTATAGGTAATCATGCTACTGATGGTGAGGCTAACGATAACAATAAACAATTCTTTGAAGTCACGTAGTACTTTCTAGGAAAGGAGAAACACTACTTGCATTTTATCTCAGTTAACACCCTGAGAAATCAAGGAAGAGATGTTCCTCCCAATGAAAAGGAGAGTTTACTGAAGTCCAGAGAAAAGAGGTACAAGGTGCCCAGGAACATACAGGTAAGAAAGGTAAATTCTGGTTATAAGAGCAACACATCCAGCGCAATTCCAGGGGAACTGCTTTCTACCTGGAGGGAGACAGGACACAGGTCGGCATCCTCTAAGATCAGAAGGCATTGGTCAGCCTGCGGGAAATGCAGCCTTTCTGTACTTTCTTGGAGTAGTTGAGAGACAGATGGAGTAGTGGCAGCCAGTTAATCCCTGGAAGTATTGCTCGATGATCTAGCATTATAATATTTTCTCATCTACTTTTGGAGATGACCCAACAACCTCAGTTCAATATTGCCAGCCAGCCTTTCTTATCTTCCAACACAAGGCCCTGGATTTTTAGACTTGAAATAATATTAAACAATTATTTAACATTTTTTCCTTTTCTTACCACATATGACTTCATTGATTCTTTTCGTCTTTGCATTATTGCCACAAGACAGATCGGGCAAATGTTACTAGGCCCATTTTACCAAAGAGCAAACAGAGTCTTGCAAAGATTGTGACAGGACCGCACGTCTGAAGATGTGGGAAGAGTAAATGTGGGTCTTCTGTATGTGAGTCCATCCTGCTCTCTGAAACATCATCTTGTCCCCTTCATAGAGTTCATTCAAGGATTCTTTGAGTGCTTGCCATATACCAACAATGTGCTGGGGATTCAATGCTGAATAAGAAAGATGTGGTCTTGAACAAGAAACCTCCAGAAGAGTTGAAGACAAACAAGAAGGCAGGGAATTATTTAAATTGTGATAGGTGAAAATCCTTGTAAAAGACAGAGATGTTTCTAATCCACACAAGCTGCTGAGTTAACTGGTCCATGGGCCTGGTCCTATATAGCCAATCTTAGGTGCTAGAGATGAAAAACAAAATGATAAGTCAGGACAGTAAGCCATTTGAATCTCAAGTGATGAGTAGATGAGGATGGCTGGACATTTATTTTTGTAAGAACATGTTTTGTGACCCAGCTTTCTAGACTCTGCTCAGACAAGGGAGATCCTGAGGGATGCAGAGGTCCAAATGGGAAACCCAGGGCTCAGGGAGGGCAGCACTCCTTCCTTAGACAAAGGAAGAGGAGCCACACTGAGAATCTTACCAGGCGTTTTAGTGGCAGACACACCCAGCCATTGCATTACCATACCCAACAGCTGAATCAGGGAGCTAATTATGGCTTTGTACTTCTGGAGACCACATTCCTCAGGCTTTTATGAACACACACACACACACACACACACACACACACACACACACACCCCACACGCTATACCATCACAGTTCTACTCCCCCATTCTGCTTCCTTACTTCCACCTCCACTGTCAACGTACCCTTTATCTCTGAAGCATCCCTTGCACAGGGTGTTTCTGTCGTTCCACACTGGATCTGGGTTCCACCCCTTGCACATACACCAACACACTGCCTACACCCTTTGCCTAACTCAGTCATTATAAGAGGGCTGCATGTCATGCCCTGTCTTCTACCCAGAACATCTGACAGAGACCACAGTATGCCTGTCAGTGCTGCAGGAGGGCCCTTAGAGAGTTTCATCCAAACTACCCACTTTGCAGATGAGAAAACTGAGGCCTAGCAGGGGACATGGCTTGTCCACAGCATTTAAATGGTCCTTGGTAGGGCCAGAACCAGGAGCGGCAGCCCTCCAGGAGCCTTTTGCCTCTTTCATGGATTTCCACATCTGAAGATACAAACATGAGTTTCTGGAGGCCACCAGATCCCTTACTCTACTTTGCAAGAGTCTACCCTTTATTTAAGGGGCTGGAATGTTTGATCTATATTAACACATTCAGCAGTATTCTTGAGAAACTTCCACCTGTGAGGCACATCTGTCTCTCGAGGTAGATGTAGAATCCAGTCCCTGACTCCAGACCACTCAAGGGAGACAAACTTGCAGTCATAGCCACTACGTATATATGGTGTGTCAATGAATGGGACACAGGAAGCAGGGGGCTTTAGAGGAAGGAGCATCCTTCTGCCTGGGATGGTCAGAGAAGACGTGAATAAGGGTTACATTTTAGGTCTCAGATTTTGACAGTGAGTGAAAGACTTTTCAAACTGAGGTACAAGTACATAAGGTAGGAAAGAACAGACAAAGTTCAGAGAAGGCCTTTGGAGTTGACACAGAGAAGTTGTAGGGTTTGTTACTTGTAAGAGCTACCATGTGTTAGTACTTACCACATGCGAGGAGTTCTTATTTAACCCTCACAACAAGTTATAAACTAGAAATTAATTTAATAATTATTTATTGAGTGCCTACTACGTGCCAGGCAAGTTCTAGATGTTAGGGATATACTTGTGAACAAAACAGACCAAGTCCCTCAGCCATGAACGCAAGAGAACAGTCTCTTCCCTCTCGGGAGTTTCCATTCTGGGAATTGTCACCCCCATTTTATAAATGAAAAAACTGAGATATAAGGAGGTTAAGGTGCCAGTCAGGGTCACACAGATAAGTAGTACAGCCTATCTGTGTTCTCAACCCTCATGCTCTGCTGCCTTACAGGAAGCCTGCAATTGCGAGTTGGAGTCTTCAGGGCCAAGATCTGAAGGTAGTGAGGATCTCCTATACGGTATTGAGCAGAGGGGTGGCAGAAACAAAATGGTATTGCTTCCCTTAGGGCAGTCTCCTGTATTCTATTACGTCGGTGCAAAAGTAATTGCGGTTTTTGTAATTATTTTTAACCTTTTAAACCGCAATTACTTTTGCACCAACCTACCACTTATAGTCAGAGGTCAGCCACCTCAGTCTTCCCCCTACACACACACACACACACACACACACACACACCTCTTTTGGCTGAGGCTGATGCTCCCTAGGCAGAGTCATGCATGGGTCTTAGAGGATTAGCCTCAGAGCACCTCCGGACCAGAAACTCATGCAACACCTGGCACCCCATTTAACTGTCCCACCAAAGCTTGTAAGCTGGGTTTTACTCATAGCTCAATTTCTAGAAGTTGAAAATGAGTGTGGTCGAGAAAATGATAGTGTTAGAAAGGTACTGGGTGAGATTAATAGCTATAAACTTGAAACAGGCCCCAGCTTTTCCCTGAAACTTAGTCCCTGGGAGAGAGGATGCTGAAAAAGTTTGCCTTTGAAATGTCTTGGGAATGGGAGTGACAGTGTTCTGGGTTCTGGTCTGTAATCCTGACATGGTGAAGTAATGCATCTTATAGGCTGTTAATCAGGTCTTTGAACCTAGAAATCCATCCTTTTTGCGGGGTTTGGGACTCGGAGTGCAGAAACGTTACTGGGAAAAGGAAACTGGCGGATTAAAAGAGGGATGATGAAGAAGAAGGAAATACGGAGAAAAGGAGAAAAAGAAGGAATGGATAAAGGAAACCTGAAGGAGTGCGAATGGAATGCAGGTAATAAAAGAGGGAAAAAGAGGGGATAAGAGCAAGATGGGAACAGTCGGAGAAAGGGAGAGAGGAAGGAGAGAAAGACAGCAGGTAGGGTCGCCCGGCGGGGTTTGCTGGAAGTGAGAGCAGAGAGATGGGAGTCCCGAGACCCAGCGCCCGTAGCGGGCACAGAGGAGAGAGGAGATAGCGAGCAGCTCCAGCTGTCAGCTAGAAACAAAGGCCGCCGAGCGGCGAGGGCGAGGCTGCCGGCCGCGCCTCGGCCAATGAGCGGTGCCGGCGCCAACCACGTCCCGCCTCACCCTCCCTAGGCTCCGCCTCTCTCCGTCCCGGCCAATGAGAAGCCCCGCCCCGCCCCGCCCGCCAGCGCTCTGCCCCACCCTGACCAATGAACGGCGCCGGCTCCAGCCCCACCCCGCCCCGCCTGCGGCTCCGCCCCGCCCTGTCCCCACCAATGAGCGGCTCCGGCTCCACCCCGCCTGCCCACAGCCCCGCCCGCCCGCCCGCCCGCGGCTCTGGGACCCCGCACAGAGGCCGGCGCGCCGGGAGCGGGCGGGCGGCGGGCAGCGCGCGGGCGGAGCAGCCGAAAGTTTCTCTGCTCGCCTCATCCGGCGAGCCAGAGCCACCCGTCAGCTCTGGGAAAAGAGAGACGAGAATACATTGCAAAACACACTGAAAAATAATTCTCAAGTCAGCCCGAGGCGCAGGGGGCAGGTAAGGTGCGGTGGATGAGTGGTCTCGCTCACTCCCAAAAGGGTCTGCTGCCACGGAAGGCGTCCAGCGTCCGGGGACACCGCGCTCCCCGCGGCGTGCAGCGCGTCCGCGCGCGTCTGTAAGTCTTTGTCTGTGCCAGGTCTGTCTAGGTGTCTTTGTCTCTGCAGGTAACTGTCAGGGTCTCCCCTCTGCCAGGGTGGGTGCTGCTGGGTGGTCCCAGCTTAGAGGACCGAATGGACGTCTGTCCTTCTGTCTTTTGGTTTCCATCTCCTGCAGATGGGGTTTATGTACTCCCAGCCCCGAATCTGATCTTGCTGGACATAAGTGTTGGGTGACACTGATATCAGAGATGAGGAAGCCTGAGGTGTACATGAGGCTGGAGGGGCCCTGGCCCCAGTCAGTGGGTTTGACAGCTGGAGCCGGCCTCTGAGCTTGGCGGTCTAGAACTTTGGAGACGTGCTGTGTCCGCACTGATGGCAGGGACACTGATGCAGTTAGAGGTTTGGAATGATTCACTGAAGGAGTATGTCACATGGGCTGAGGTGAATAGAGGGGGGGTGATGAACCCTGGAATTTAAGTGGCCCCCTGAAGCTGCAGGTCACCAGAATCAGTCCTGGCCATACAATTCAGCCAAAGTAATGTGCGCGCACGTGCACACACACATACACACACACACACTCACACTCACACCTCCACACACCCCACATTCACCTCTTTCTCTCACCCACCAGAAACAACCAGCCCCCCACTACTTCCACACACACATCCTTCCACATGCTTAAGGCACAGAAACATCAAGGGCCAGGTGATCTTTCTCTGTCCTGCTCCAAGTGGAAAGGATTGAACTGTGGAGCAAAGGAGTATTCTGCTGGCCCACTCGTGTGTCAGGCCTAGGAAAGCGCCCCAGACTTGTTAGCTTCAGAGCCCTCAATTTCGCAGGAGCAAGGAGTGCCTAGGGTTCTGATCATCTGGAGTTCACGGGTCCTTCCTCTTCCATTCCGTCCACACTGTCCTGCTGCCATCAGCCCCTCTGCTCTGGCCTTGGGTCCTGGCAAACAAGTGAGGAGGCACCGAGTTCTGGAGAACTCTTGTCAGGAGCTGTGCCAGATAAGGGTCTCCTGCTCTGCGGGAAGCACGGCCTAATTATGATCGTGGGAGCCGAGGAGCCCAGCCACAGACAGATGAACTGTCTGCTTGGCAGTGCTTGAGAGACCCTTGAGAAGAGTTTGTGGGTGGGAGCAAGAGAGTGTAACCTGAGCTTCCTCGAAATTCAAAAACCAATTTTCTGTGGGCATGCTGGGGAAAATACAGGTGTTGGAAGTCTGTATGTATATGTGTGCACATGAAAATGGGTGTTAGAGACAGTGTTCCTGGGGGAAGGGTGTTTGTGCTCAGGGTGGGAAGAGCCGAGCCTGTGGGTGGAAGTCTGTGGGCTGAGGCATACATGCTCATCAGGCGTGGTGTCTACACCTTATATTTATCCAGCGCCTTTCTTCTGAGGCACTTTCTGCACATCACAGATGTTATCTCCTTTGCTATCTCCATTATCCTCGAAACATACCTACCAGGTCGGTATGAAGGACGGTTAACTCTCTGTGTTTACCAGTAAAGACACTGAGGCACTGGAGAGGCAGGGCTTTCCCTGAGGTCTACAGTCACTGGGAGCAAAGTTAGGCTTAGCAACCTGGAGTTCAAGGACAGGGTCTCAGCCGGATAGATGGGAGTGGGGGACACTCACTCTGCTTGAGGTGAGAAGAAACTCACATGGAGAAAGAAGGGTGTCTCTCAAAGGCGAGCCAGAGAGAGGGTGGGATGGTTGAAATGGTTATTATTTAACATTTATGGCAGCCTCTGCATGCTGCACGAGGTGAAACCCGTTTCAACCATTCAGCGTGTACCTGTGTGTGTCTGTAGAAGGTCTCTGGTCTGTGTTTGTGCCTCAGTAGATGTGTGGCCGGGTGGCCGCCATCAAAGGTGCGCTGCTGTGTAGTGTGTGCTGGGAGAGCCTGTGCATTAGGCATGTGCCAGGGGAAGATTTGCCAGGCAGTTTGAGAAGCCATGTGTCTGCCTGTATGGGCCAAGAGGTAGATGGGCACCAGCCATAAAAAAATGCCTTTCTAATCCCCAAAACTTATTTATATGCCTTTGCACTTCACTCAACATTCATTTAATAAATATTCATTGAGTGCCTACAAAATGCGAGGCTCTGGGCCAGGCAGCGAGGCTTCGAAGATGAATAAGGTAATGATGGCAAACCTGTCATTAAGCAGCTTAGAGACGAGCGTAATAGGTAATACCGTGTTTCCCCGAAAATAAGACCGGGTCTTATATTAATTTTTGCTCCATTAGGGCTTATTTTCAGGGGATGTCTTATTTTTTTCATGTACAACTATCTACATTTATTCAAATACAGTCATGTCATCTTCTTCTGGAAATTGTCATAACGTACTAACTGTGTCCATCTGACTGAGATCTTACCTGGGGCTTATTTTCGGGGTAGGTCTTATTTTCAGGGAAACACAGTAGTTCACGACATCTAATCCGATCTACGACGTACACTGTGTGCCCAGTACTCTTTCTTCACGATCTCATGTAATTCTCAGAGCAGCCCTGCAGGGGATGTATGATGATCGGGGAGGAGACTTAAATAACATAGCTGGGATAGCAAATGGTGGCGCAAGGATTTGAACTCAGCTCAGCCTCTGGCTCTTCCACTTTCTCCTGCTACCTCTGAGCACGGAAATACGTGATTCTTCTCTGTAAAATGTTCTTGCCCTGTCCCCGCACCTCCATCCACGTAGTCAGGTCATGGCCTTCCTCTGAGTTCCTGCCGTTATTCCATGGTATCTCGCGTTTACCCTCTGGTTCCTGAAGACCCCACAACGTTCTCCGAGTCGGAGATTGTGTTGTGAATTCCCAGGTCAGAGGACAGTGTCTGGCTACTCTGCGTAGGCCCTTCGTGAATGCTTGTTTAATAGAGGGATGAGAGAACGAGGAGCTATGAGAGACCCTTGGCAGGGAACATTTTTCCCAACAGTGGCTTCGTGCAGGGGCACACATTGCCCTGACTTTCCTGTCTCTGTTATTGGGCCAGCTCCTTCAGTGCCTCTGCCTAGACAGGGCGGGCTTCTCCATCCCAACTCTCGCCTCTCTGCCAGTTCAGATGCCTAAGGAAAACCTAGCCCCCACCCACCCTGCCAATCCACACGCTCCATCTCCAGCTCAATCAACGGACAAGTACAATTACAAAGGGGGAGATGCCAGGCGTGATCTAGACTTGGGGTTTTAAAATCGCGCACTTGGAACCCTAGGGGCATTGGTTTCAGGGCAACGATGAGGTGTTTCTGGGGCTTTGCCAACAAAGAAGTGTCCACTGCCTGGGGAATCTTTAGGCAATTTACATGGTGGGTCTTTGAGTTTGCTTTTGAATAGATCTTTGTGTTGCTGCAGTTTGAAAACCACTGATCTGAATTGGACTCTGCTGCTGGGAGAGTGAATTGCTTCCATGTTTGGGGAGGTAATCTGGCCATGATTTGGCCAAGGTCACACTGTCACAGACCCGGTGACTCTCTTCCCATGCTCTTTGCACCACCCGTTATTTCTCATATCAGGTTTGCCACATGCCTTCTCAAGAACCGTGATGATTTTAATGCACCTTTCAAAGATCAAATTTGAAAAAGTCTGCATTTCCCTATTTATTCACTATTTACCCATGCTAGATGCCAGGGAGACGGGGGATTTTTTTTTTTTAATGGCTCAATAATGTTCTGAGATTAAGCTCTGTGATGAGATTTGGGAAGAGGAACCAGCACACGTGAATCAATGTCAAGTACAGTGACAACTGGATTGTACTACTGTGGAACATCGCAGCTGCTCAGCGTGAGGGAAGTGAGCTTGAAGACACCAGGCAGGACGTGGTCGTGGACTGAACGTCAAGAAGGTGTGAGAGAGTAGATGTAGTAGCAGCGGCAAGATGCAAGCTGAAAGCTGAGGAGATGGACTTTCTCTTCCAGGGGGTACCGTGGGGAGGGAGCCTGTTATCTCCTCCTTCCCCAGCTCAGCCAGTCGCCCAGGCCAGACAGAGCCAGGAATGACGGGAGGGAGGGCTCCCTTCTTATAACTGCCTCCAGCCAAACAAGTGTGCACACTGGCCTTGTACCTCCTCCTCCGAGGGTTTAGAGCAGTGCGTGGGCATGTGTCAGTGGAGCAAGGTTGAGTTGGGCTTCACGTGAGCTGCCGCTTGGCACAGCTGCCTCTATCTGCAATGTCCATCCTGCTTCTCGCACTCTCTTGCTTCCTGTCAGACACAGACTTCCACCAGACGGCCAAACACCATCCCTAGGCTTCCTGTAATAATGATTTTAATAGCCTTTTTTATCTGTACAGGACTTTACACTTTAAAAGAGACGTTGTTGTTGTTGTTGTTGTTGTTGTTGTTACCAACTCTGTGGGAAGATCTCTTCTACAGTTTGACAGATGAGAAAACCAAGTGCTCCTGTCTGAGGTAAAGGAGTTCACCTAAGGTTTTAAGTGGAACGCGGGGATTGGAACCCAGCCACCCTGTCTCCCAATCTGGGACTGTCACTACCCAACCATCAGACTTCATTAGTTAAACAGATTTAGGTTCACTGAATTGTTGACAAGTGTTTAATGTGCAGAAAACAAAAAGAAAAAAATTTTTTTAATTATAAGAACTCAGTTGACTTTCATAGGTATTGTAATTCAAGCGTGCTGAGTCTTGGAGTTTTCTTCACTTTTTTCTGCACCCCCCCCCCCCGCCTTATCCGTAAGCATTTGTTATGCACATATGTTAAATCAATAAACTAGGAAGTATCTAGCATATTGGAATGTCTACTTGAGACTTATGTGAAGGAATGAACTTTATCTTATGTAGGTTCTTTCTTTACAACTAGTCAGTTCACAAGGTTGAAATTATAGCAAGTTTTGCCTTCACAGAATCTGAATTAACGACATTTCATTGGAATAGCAACCTTTATTTCATTGTCTATTTCAGTGTTTCCACCTTATCTCTGGGCAGCTAAGTTCCAAACTAAAACGGGCTTTGCAGTCTCTTCCCTGGTAACATGAGCAGTGTGTGGAAACCAGACTTGGGTGCTGATCACACACGGGGGCTGCCTCCCGATGAGAAAAGACTTTGATGGAGTGTGGACGGGGAAGAGAGTGCGGTGGGTGTGAGGGAGATGGAAGAGACAGAAGACAGAGTGCGCGTGTGCACGCACGCGTACACACTACCAGCTAACACTAATTGTTCTAATCAATCCAGCAGAGAGGTGATTTTTCCTACTAAGTGACAGGCCAAATTGGTGTCGGAACAGATGTGATGTGGGTTTCATCCAGTACCTGGGACAAAGGCAGTAAAGAGCTGCCCTGCCCAGATCATCCATAGATTTGCTTCCATGTCAGTTAATCACTGTGGGAGAAGATAACTGCCTTCAGGACAGCTGCCAGCAGACACACACACACACACACACCCACATTCATTCATCTCGTCTTGTCATCTCTCTCTCTCTGAGACATGCTCTCCTCACAGTCACTTCCCAGGAGAGGAATCCTCAGATTCTCCGTGGCAGGACCTGGAAGACCCACACCTGGGTCTCCCTGCGTTGGCCTCTCTTGGCATGATCTGCACTGTGCTCGGGCAGCCCCCTCCCAAGCTCCCCAGAACCTCCATATCTGCCATGCCCAGAGCAGTCTCCCTTCAGAGCTGCAAATGTCCCCAGGCCGCGGCATCCCCCAGAAGAAGAGGGAGCAGTCTAAGTGAAACTCTGAGCCCAGGGTGTATCCAAGGACACAGCCCCTCAAGGTTGTCAAAAGTGGAGCCGAGATGCGGGTGGAGTGGGCATCACTCTGAAAATCCACTGGTGTCTAAGGACAAACCCTACCTGCCCCGTGTATGACTCTAACCTCGTGCGTAGACGGCAGGGTGGCTGAGGCAGTGCCTGCCGGGCCCCAGGGTAGGGCTGTGCACGTGGCTCACTGGCCTGCTGGTTTGGGGGCACCTGCACTCTCCTCGCTGTGGCAAAGCCATTTGCGGCTCAGTCAGCCTCCTCCTGGCACCCTGGACTGCTAAATTGGTCTCAACTTGCTGTACTTCCACCCACCACCTTAGTCATTATTCACTGGCAGCATTCAGAGAGTGGGTGTAAAGCAGCCGAACATTATATTCCTGCAGAAAAGAGAGAGAGTTGAGTATAGGCAAGCGAGGAAAAGACAGAGGGAAGGAGCTAAGAGAAAGAGAAGGAGGTAGGGGAACAAAGCTTGGGTTTGCCAGTACCTTTCCCCGGTGACCCCAGTAACCCTGGATGGTGGGGCAGTGGGCGATAGATGAGTGGCTCCTGGCTCAGCAGGAAGAGAGACAGGCGGTGTAGGGTGAGAGGGGTACACTCACAACTGAGGGGCTGCACCTGCCTGGTCTGGACAGAGGAAAGGCCATCAGCTGCGGGGAGAGAAAGACCCGACCCTCCATCTGCTACTTAAATTCTGCAGTAGGTGCTGTCACGCCCAGGGTGCATCCGATCCCATGAATCAGTGTTTCATTCTCATCTCTCTCCTTCCTCCCTGCCTAGACTATAAACCCCTTGAAAGAGAAAGAACGTCATGCCTCAGGTGTGTAGCCCCAGGCCCTGGACACAGGGCTCAGCCCCAAATGCCTGAGATTGATGTTGGTGAGGCCTGCGATGGCCCTTCCTACCCAGCCACTTCAGATCTCCCTGTGCTGCCCAAGGGCCCCTGGGTCCAGGAACCCAGGCAGCCAGGAGGAGAAGGAGCTTCCAGGCTTGGCCTCCCCTCTCCGTGAGGAAGCTTCGGAGGCAAATGGGCACAGCACAGGACAGACCAGCAAGGGAAGCAGACGCTTAGAGGCCTGTCCAGGCTCAGTGGCTCCATCCACAAGCTCTCCAGCCCACGGATGGGGGTCTCCCAGATGGCTCATGCAGTGCAGACATTGCACTGGGGCTGGCAGGAGGTGGAGAATAGTGGTTCTCCTGTCAGACCACAGAGACAGTGTCAGTCAGAGCAGATTGACCTTGACAGGAGGTTCCCTGAGTCACTGATAATATTTGTTTGGTCTCCCAGGGAGAGGATGGAAGGGGAACACAGCAACCACCCAAGCTGGAACTTGCTGAGCCCCCAACCCAGTTTCTTCCCTCCCACCCTCTTCTCCAGTAAGATAATGGGAAAACCCTGAGAACAAAAGCTGCCACACAGCTAGGCAGGCAGGGACACTGGGGAACCACGCTCAGAATGTCAAGGGTCAGAAGTCTGGGGAGTGAGCCTTGGGGCTGCTCTTGACCTTCTGCCAGTCGCTAAGAGGCAGCCTGTCTGAGTGCCTCAAGGACGCTGTGCGGTTTGTCCTACCACCTCAGCAGTGAGGTCAGGGTTTGAAAAGGACACTTAAAGCCCTCACGACCCTCCCTTATTTATTGCAATCTTCAGACTCTGCAATTTCAGCTCCCTTCTGCTCTTCCCTCTCGGGAAGGGCATCTCAGCAGGGCCCCAGGAGGTGGGAAGGATTAGACTGGGCTCCTATCTTGGGGAGACAGCCTCCCCCGCCTTGCTGATCAAATTCCCCCAGCCCCAACGCCTCAGTGGCGCCAGCAGACAAACCGCACTGCAGGCAGGTGGGGAACACGAGAGCCCAGGCAGCCCCCAGCCTCCACCTGCACTGTAAAGGGAGCTCCGCTGACGGCCAGGAGGACTTCCAGCTGCCTGCCTCCTCCCTGGCTGGGCCAGCAGCTGCCCCTGCCCAAACGCTCTGCACAAGCGGGGGGAGGGGGGGGCAGCTGGGGGCAGGATGCTAGGCTTTTCCTGATGCGACATTTCCTCATGCTCCAGGACGACTGGAGCACCAGGCTTTCAGTTCCCCAGGCTTCCTACTAAGACCTCAACCATCTGTTGAATTAGAAATCTTCTCTTGCTGATGGAGTTACTTCTGTGCTACAACAGGACTGCCAAGTCCAGGGTCCCAAGATTTATCAGGAAACTAACAAGCCTGCGTTAAAGGAATGACCAGGACGCTGCATAGAAACACAAAATCACAGGGTTGAAGGGATCCTTAAATACCATTCTATCTGCGTCCCGCCCCACCCCACCCCCCAAAAAAACACCTTCTCACCCCATTGTCTTTTCTCTACTTCTACTCACCTCCAAGAACTGCTGTTCTGGAGCCCAGGAATACAGTTCTATTTTAGTTCCATGCCTTTAAAGTCAACGAAGGCTGGCTTCATGTCAAGCGCTCTGCCTGCCACCAGGTGTCACCGGCCTGGAATTGGGGGAGGTGACAGATACATCTTTTAAAAAATCACTACACAAAGCAGTTCAGGTCTAAAAAGTTTTCATGGGAGACGTAGAATTTGAAAAGGGCCCCGTGGGTTGGGTGTGATTTTAAAAGATGGAGGGAGGGGGCGGCAAAGGTCCAGGACAATAAGTGGCCGGGGAACGAAAGCGAGTCAGAGTAAGGAGGACCCCTCTTACCCAGTTCAGAGTCCGCATGTCGTTTGACAGGCGATTGAGAACGACTGCTGTAATGGGAAGGGACCAGCCCGTAGCTGACTGGCTTTTAGGAAGTTCCTCTAGCAATGGAGCATGGAATCGATGTGAGGATGGAGAGCCTTCTTTCTAGAAATGACATTATGTATTAAAATGCCTTTCTAGCTTCCTCCCTGTCTCCTAGTTGATGGCACGTGTTCCCAGAGATCTCGTGCTGGTCTGGAAATATGGGGGAGCGCAGGCTTCAAAGAGAGGGGAGTTCCTAGTCCAAGATCAAAGGTCAGGGGTTAACGTGCTGTGTCCAGGACTTATTTGTAACAGGAGACATGACTAACACCTTACTTTGGACTGCTTTGGACCTGGAAGGAATCACAGCAGACTTAAAAAAAAAAAAAAAAAAAACAGATGAGGACACAGAGGCTAGACTGGGGAGGGCCTTGCCCAGGGTCCCTTGGCTGCTTAGTGGCAGAACCAGGGACCATGCTCCCAGCTCAGAACCTTTTCCTCACCCTGCTGTTAATTGCAGGGCCAGTGGAATTCAGCAGATCCTCCAACCTGAGCGCTCAGCAGGTGTACACCAGGGGGTGGTCTCAGTCTCTCTGGATTTCTCCCCACCCAGGTCAAGGGGATGTCCTGGACAGCAATGACAGCTGATCATCATGGCCTCTGGGTCTCTCTCCTGTCTTCTTTCTTGTTTCTCTGGGGGCTTCAGGCATTTTCTTTTCCTCCTTCCTCTGCCTTTTCCTTTGCTCTGAGGGTTCAGAGAAATTCCCAGCTAATGTGACAGTGACGGTTTACATGTCAATCGCGGTTGCTACCAGTGGGCGCCTTTCAAAAATGAAAAACAAGTTCTCTGCCTCAGTCTCCTACGTGCTAGGTTTAAACCAAGTCCAAACAAAAGGCAAAGGTTGCAAATGTCAGTCAACTGTGCTAACCGCCCAGGGCATTGATGCCACTGGGAGTCGGGAAAGAGTCCCAGACAGGAGGCAGGTCTCATCAAGCAGGGACCTCCTGCACTCTCAGAAGAACAGGGTGCCCGGGAAGCCCTGCCCACAGCCATGAAGCTCTCAGAACACCATTCCCCATCTTCCTCTGGAAGGCTCCTCAGCCTGGTACCTGCTCAAGAGCTTCCCTCTTGCCTGCTGAAAAGCCAGCTAGCCAAAGGAGGGCAAGGCAGGCAGAGTGTCCTGTGAAGTCTCCAGTGAGATGACGCCTGGAGACCGGGCTTTCCTCTGGAAATACTTCTGTCCCCGTCGTGTTCCCTTACTCTCCCAGAGGAGTTGATCCTCACCTGGTTGGCAACCTACAGCCCTGGCAGAGAGAGCAGGCGAGTCCTAAAGGTGAGGCATGGGCTCTTTCATGTTTATCAATCCTGTGTGCAAGTTTGGACATGGACAGTAGAACATGGTTTTGGGAATCAGAGAAACCAGTGTTTGGATCCCAGCTATGCTACCTATTCGCTGTGTGACATTGGGCAAGCCACTTAGCCTCTCTGAGCCTCCGTTTTCTGATCTGTAAATTATATTGGGTCCCATATAGAATTTTTAAGAAAATTCCACGAGCCAATGTAAGTAAAAGTGCAAGAAACATAGTAGGAGCTCTCTGTGTTAGCCTCAGCCCCTCCCCCATCCGCTCCAATTGAAGGAGACTGGGCATAAGAGCGAGTTGTCTGTGAGGGAAGGTGAGCCTGTGGTCCAGACACACATCCAAGGAATCAGGGAGGGACAATTTTGGAGTCAGGCAGTACTGGCTGTGACAACTACCTTCTTATCCGCTTACTCTGCAAAGGGAGACAGTTGTAGCAGAAAACAAAATGGGAGGGAACCACTCCATCTTTGTCTCTGCATCTCCATCCACACTGTCAAGCTGACAAACTGAAAATTGACTTAAGAAATTCTGTAGAACAGTAAGTGTGACATCATGGAATGTCCTGAGGTCGAGACTCAGCGCTGAAAGTGGATCTCTTGCCCAGTTGGGCTTACGCCACATGTGTGAAGGAGAGGAGGAGGTGAAAGGGGCAGGCTCAGAGGCCCAGGGCCAGCGGGGTGTTCCCTCCGCCTCAGGAAGGACCCCACAACACCATCTCGAGGGCTTGTGTGGAACAGAACGAGGGGGGACGATTTCTCCCCAGGGTGAAGGGCTGGCGAGAAGGGGTGTACGCTGAGCCTCTTTCTTCCTTCCTCCTGCCTCTTGCTTCAAAGCCAATGTCTTTCCCATCTGGATCATTTTCTGGATTACGTAGCACATAAGGTCAGGAAGGGGAGAAAGAAAAACAAGTAAAATGAAACATTTCCGTGCATTCGGCTTACGGGGGATGCCCAGATGTGAGAGAGCCCAGGTCTGGCTGCATCCCACAGGAGAACGCAAACCACTGAATTCTAATTCTGCCTTGGAAAATTAGAGAACAATTATTCCAACTAACTGGCTTTAAACTAGACAGAGGCAGGAGCCTGGGTGGACCAAGGAGAAGCTGTTCTTGTTTCGACACACATTCCCCGTGTGAAACAAGCAGGCTGGCGTGGAACGCTCCTTCCACCTGCCTTCTCCTATTCCTCTGTGTTCTTTTCTTTTTTTTTTTTTTAAATGGAGGAAACTTTCCACTTTGATGGTGAGGCCCACAGTTGAGGTGATTTCCTCCACGGCGTGCAGCACACAGCGGTTAGGTCTCTGATCCCATGTCTTCAGAGTCCAGCGATTTTCAGTCCGAGCATGTTGGTACCTAAAATCTGAGAAGGCAGTACCTCCACCAGCGTGGGGCTCTCCCAGCTTTTAGGACTGTCTGGGAAAGGGAGTGCCAGCCCAGTTGCAGGGGCCTCTGTTCTAGAACTAGGAGAGCTTGGAGAGATCTCAAAGGGCTGCTCACGAGAAAAGAAGCCATGGGACTTGCCTTGGGCAGTCTCTGTACCCCCCCTCCCCTGCCCCTTTTTAAATCAGGCAGAACCTTGCCTACAGGACTGAGAGCTCAAAGGACTGCCCGAGGCACAGGCCCTGGGACAGCAGCTATGACTCTCCCTCTTGACTACGCTCCATAGATTGAGAAGCTGACAGAGATGTGGAACAAGAAGCACAAGGCAGTCTGGAATTAGGCCTTACTCTCGTGGACACACAGTGGTTTTAGTGAAGCCTGCCACGGGTCAAAATTAATGGTGTATTTTGAGGTTCTTGCTTAACATGTCTCCACCGAGCAGGTCCCTTGGGGGGTTCGTCCCAGGACAGAGAGACAGGTTGAAGAGATGGCAGCACAGACTCAGAGCCCCTCTCCCACCCCACCCCACCCACACACACACACATCTTTCTTTTACACCAGTGGCTGAGGGACAGGGACAGGGAGGCAGGTGGGGATTTCTGGGAGCAGCCAATTGTGGATCCGGTCTCCTGGAAGCGCGGTCTCCCTGCCTTGCCCAGACCTGTGCTGCCTACACAGCGCTTCTGAGGCAGCCAGGGCGCCAGTCTGCAGGGGCACAGTAGCAGGGGGACCCCAGGGATCGCTGCTTCTCCTGAGGACCAGAAAGGCCTTGTAGGGTCTGAATCTTCGCCGGCAAATATGTTTCCACATTAAGTTACAGAGAGGCACCCGCAGAAGGTAGCCTGGCTTCTGAGAATGGTTGGTGACTGTTGTGGTTTCTCTTGCCAGAAAACCCAGTGTATACCAGCCCTGGTGCTGCTTCACGGTCTCTTTTCCTGCCCAAGCCCCTGAGCTCAGATGAGACCCTGGAGCGCCCCCACCCTGTCCTCTCCTTGCCTCTCGCTGGACTCAGGTGAAAGGAGCGCCCCCCAACACACACACACAGGTGCTCCTGTTTAATTCTCCTCAAGGAGGCAGTGGTGAAAAATGTGGGCTGAACAGTGGAGGCAAGAGACAGGGGAGGCCAGGGTCAGTGCTGCAGCCACAAGGAAATCAGGGGTGCACAGAAGTGCCCTGAGGAGAGCCTGGGCTGAGCTGCTCTTCCCCACCTGCAACTCACAGCATGTGCAGGGGACAAGGACATGGCTCTGGCTAAATACACCCCAGCCTCTAACCTTTTGTGCCCTCAGGCACAGAGGCTGGGACTGCTCTCTCCTGCGTGGCCATGCTTCTGGCTGGCTGCTCCTTTCCTTGAGTGTCCCAGGTTCTTCTGCCTGGCAGGCTCCATGGGACACCAGGTGTCCTCAGGGGGATTACTATCCATTGGTCTGATCAGTGATTTCTAGGCACTTTAAGAGCAATTCTTACAAACAATTGATAGATGATTACTCATTTTTTAAAAATCGAATCTCTAGAGGCCCCCAATGGAAATGTCTCCAGTTCTTTAGCCAATGCGAGAAAAGAAACAGAGCCCAGGGACCTGCAAAGTTGGAGAAAAATATATCAGGAGTTTGAGCCTAGCCTTAGAGCCTAGCAATGTCTTGAGCCACCAAATCCAAAACAAAACAGAACAAAAAAACTAGCTGCTATTTGGTAAGCTCTTAATTATATGCTAGCGCCTTTACAGGTAAAATTTACTCAATACGTACAGAAGCCCTATAAGGTAGGTAGTTAACACCTCTCTACAGAAGGAGGTAGAAGCTTGGAGAGGCTACAGCAGGGGCCCAAGAGTGTGGGTGAGCAGAGAGCTGGGAGCATGGGGTGAAGGAGGGGCTGGGCTGTGTGGCACAGTTGAGGTGGCTTGAACAATCAACATTCATTTCTCACAGTCCTGGGGGTTGGGAAGTCTCAGATCAAGGAGCTGGCAGATCTGGTGTCTGAGGAAAGTCCACTTCCTGATTTGCAGGATGACCGCCTGCTTGCTGTGTCCTCATGGTGGAAAAAGAGGGTTCTGGTCTCTTCCGCTTCTTCGAAGGGCACTAATCCCTTCATGGGGCTCCGCCCTCATGACCTCATGGTTGGGGCTTCAACTTATGAATTGGGGGTGGGAAGGGAGGACGCCCACATCAGGGCACCTGTTGGGCTGCAGCGCCCAGCCCTGTGCTAGGAGTCAGGGCTCCTGCCTCACGGTGCAGAGCCTCACCAAGGCACTGAGCGAGAGAGAACAGCACTGTAGTCAAGTCAGGAGATGACGCGGAGGCACCCACACTGGGGGTCTGAACCCTCTGCCTCTCATCCCCAGGTGACCCCGGACCTGTTCCTTGTTCCCTCTGGGAGTAGTCTCCTCGTTGGTAAATTGGGAAGCAGGAAAGATCCACCTTGTGGGTTATTGTCAGAATTTTCTATAAGTGAAAATTTTATTGAAGTATAATATACACACAGAAATCATGGGTAAACAGACAGCCAGATGAGGTTTCAGACTTCTCGTATAACTAGAACCCAAGGCAAAAGATAGAGCATGAAAAGTACCCCCAGAATCCCGTGTGTTCCCCTCCAGGTCATGTCCATCCCTGTCCACGACACCATCACTTTTACCTCTGTGTAAACATCTTATTCATAGGCTCCTATAACGTGTGCATCTTTCTGTGAGAGGCTGGTCCAGGTGGTTGTGTGTCCGTCACAGTCGTTCCATCATTCTCATTGCCCCATAATAGGCTACTGTACGACTATTCCACTGTGGATAGGATATAGGTGTCCGGGCATTGCCCGTATGGGACTCTTACACATGATGCTGCTAGGTCTTTTAGTAAACACGTGAGCATTTCTATTGGGTGTACATCTGGAAGTGGAATTGCTGGGTCATAAGGTCTGCATATGCCAACCCTTCTCGGTGTGGTCGAGCGTGACAGCAGTCCCCACAGCGGAGTGTGACAGCCTCTGTTGCTTCACATCCTTGCCACCACTTGATATTGTCTGGCTTTTTCATTTTCCCACTCGTGGTTGCTTAGTGGTATTTTATTATGGTTTTAATTTGCATTTTCTTGATGATGGACCATGGTGAGCACCTATTTATACATTTTTCACCATTTGCATATCCTATTTTATGAAGTGGCTAATTGAAATCTTTTCTTCATTTTTAACTTGGTTTCATTTTGTTAGAGAGTCACAAGAGTTCTTTTTTGCATTCTGGTGGGAGTCCTTTGCCAGTTATGTGTACCGGAAATATCTTCTGCCATGCTCTGCTTTGCCTTTTAACTCTTAATGGAAACCTCTGAGGAAGAGAAATTTTTAATTTATCAATATTTTTCCTTTATGGTTAGTGTTTTTTTATGTCCTGGTTAAGAAATGTCTGCCTATCCAAAGGCCAAGAAGTTATTCTTCTGTGTTTTCTTCTAGAAGCTTCAGTGTTTTACCTTTCACATTTATACCTAAAATTCATCTAGAATTCCTTGTGTGTAGTATGAAGTAGGAGTCAAAATTCACTTTTTTATAAGTGGATACTGGTTAACCAGCAACAATTAATAAAAATAAGTTTATTTTCCCACTGCTCTGCACTGTCCCCATTGTCATAAATCAAGAAACCATATACCAAGGGTGCCAAAAAAATTATACACATTTTAAGAAAGCAAAAAACTGTATTAAAATTACACTGATGGTAACCACTTTGAGCACCTCTTGTAATTGCAGAAGTCAAACGTGACTTGTAGTCATCTTTTGTTATCAGTATATATTGAGTATTACAATTTTAATACAGTTTTTTCCCTTCTTAAGATGTATATACATTTTTTTTTGGCACTTGGTATGTGCAGAACTGTTTCTGGACTCTCTTCTGTTCTATCAGTCAGTTTCTTTAGCCTTATATCAATGCTACACTGTCTTAAGTACTGTTACTTCACAAGTCTTGAAATCTGGTAACATACACCCTCCACCTTTGTTCTTTTTCAGGATGATCTTGGTTATTCTTGGCCCTTTGCATTCTAATATATAAGCTGCTGGGATTTTGATTGGGATTGTATTGACTATAGAATGATTTGGAAAGAATGAACATCTTTAGAATATTAAATCTTCTGAGTTCATGAACCTGACATATGTTTGCATTTGTTTAGATTTTATTTGATTTATCTTGATAATACTTTACAGTTTTCGGTATAGGAGTCATATATAACTTCAGTTGTTTCCAGATAACGTACGTTTGCTAAATGGTATGATTTTAAAATTTCTTTTTCTGTTTATTTGTTTCTAGTATATAGAACTGCAATTTTTTTCGTTTTTGGTTTTGTTTTGTTTTGTTTTTTGTATACTGACCTTGTTTCCAGAGACTTTGCCAAATTTATTGCGAGGATTAAATGAGATAATGAGTAAACCCCAGGCATATTGCAAGGGGCTCACTAACACTTATCCCTGTACAAAAGAACTGAGGCCGGACAGGTGCAGCACCAAGGATACGGTTAGTGAAGGAGGACATCAGGGTGGGAAGATCAGTGAGCCCTCAAGGGTAGCATTTGCCAGGCCGATTAAAGGAGGGAGAATCCCTATGGAGAGAAACAATAGGAGGTCTGTCTTGAATGGACCTTGAGAGAGGTTCAAGAGATCGCAATGGATTGTAATGTTGGTACTACACGTTACAGTTTGTAAAGCCCTATCACATTGACTCTGTCATTGATTCTCACTGCACAGCTGTGAGGTCACATGGAAGATCGTTATGCCATTTTCAGAGATAAGGAAAGGACTCAGAGAGTTAAGAGGCTTGTTGGCCAGAGTCTCTCCATGAGGAAGTTAGGGGTATGATGGTTTCACCACTTAATGGAGAGGTTGTCTAACCCTATCAGATGGTAGCCTTGGTCTTGATGAGATAGGCCATGGGGACAGAAAAGGTTATCAGAAAGATAAGTGATGACAGTGTTGAAATCTGTGTTTAGAAGACCTTTGTGCAGAATCAGGGGTGGCTGTCCATCTTGAAGGTTGTCACCACAGGCTGGGCGTGATGCAGGCTGTCAGGGAGGGAGGAAGGAGCAGCACTGAGAAAGGAACCATGGGACAGGCTAGGTACTTACTGGGCTGGGTCCACAGTTCCCTTCGTGCAACATATACAAGTGAAGAATGTGCCTTTGGGCCTTTTGGATCTCAACTTCCCCTTCCAAAAAAAGTGAAACCTTGCCTGTCTTTTACCCTTTCTCAGCTAATTTCATGATTAAAACTAAAACCAAAACAAACAATAAACTTTCTCTCTCCTCTGCTCTGTTGGACCTGGGTGTGTGTGCTCCCAGCCGAGAACTGGGGGCTCCCAGCTCCTGTGACACACTGACCTCTTCATTCATCTTCAGAGGGAGACTCTCCTTGGGCCTCCCACAGCTGGCCCCCTTTGGCCTGTGTTCATCCTGTTAGCTAAGGCCTTTCATCTGGTGACTCCCTTTTAAATAGCTCTGCTGCAGCCTGAGCTCCCTCAGCATGAGGCTGAAGTTGGCAGTGGCGTACACCAACAATCCTTTCTCTCTTCTCAAAGCACGTTTGATCACTGATTGCACCAGAACCTCTCAAAGTGTCTCTATTGGAGAGAGCAGTTTCAGTGCTGCCCCAGAGAGATGACGAAGGTGAGCCAAGGAAAGAATGACTCACTCAAGACCACACAACTCATCAATGGTCCAGAGGAACAAGTTAAAGCCCCTAGTGCATTGTCATTTCTACTCCACCATTTAAAAAGAAAAACAGAAGAGAAGAAATAAACAACCAGAGGAGGTGGGCTGTCTGTAGCTTGCGCAACACTGAGATTCCCTGTATTGAGTTAGTTTTGCGTCTCACACCACCCAGGTTTGGAGTTGGAAGACTTCCATGGACTCCAGCCCTGAAGGAAGTACCACCTCTAGAGTCCTCTCTCCTTCCTCTGTCTTCCAGCCCCCAGGGAGAGGCCTGGAGCTGGGCAGGCATGTCGTGGCTGCTGCGAAGGCCAGATGCGCTGAGGGTAAGGTGGGCAGGCAGTCTGTCCTCTGGGGTCTCCAGTGACAGCCAGCATCCTCAGAGTCCTTCTTTCCTGAGCCGCAGCCAAGTTAGCATCTCTCCAGTGTCTTCCACACTATCCCCTTGCTGGTACTAACTGCTGTTCTACGTAAGTCATCGTCCCTTGTCTAGAAAGGGCCATCTATCCCTTTCTAGTGGGGAGGAGGGATTGAAGCAGAAAACTGGCTGCCTGCTTGGAAAAGACTCTTTGTGGGAACTTTCTGGGCCTCCAGCTACACTACCCCTTTCCCATGAGACATTTCTGAGACACACCTGAGCATCCATGAGACATCTCCTTTGAGACCAGGGAAGCCACTGGAGAGAACATTGGGCTCAGATACCTCCTGAGCTCTCCTCCAGAGCTGTCCCCACTCCACCCACTTCTGAGGTCCAGGGACACTCCATGGCAGGTGAGGATGAAAGGGAGACTGTGACATTCTATTGAAAATACCCAGTCAGTCTACCATTCATTGAGCCCCTAGTCTATGAGTCAGGCACTTTACACATGCTGTCACGTCATCTATAGAACAACCCTGGTGTGTACATGTTAGTGCTTTTCTACTGAGAAAGACATTGTCCCCTCTCCCAGAGAATATTTGACAATGCCAAAGACACTTCTAATTGTCACAACTGGGCAGGGAAGGGGGCTGAGGGTGAGTGTGATTGGCATCTAGTATACAGAGGCCAGGGATGCTGCTAAACTTCCTACAATATTCAGGACAGCCCCTTACAACAGAGAATAATCTAGTCCAACTTGTCAATATGCCAAGGCTGAGACACCCGATTGCAATTTATAAATGCACAAAGAAACACTGGATTTCAAAGCGAAGCAGCTTCCCTGAGGCCTCACAGCTGGGCAGTGGCCAAGCTATGTGCAGTCTGCATCTGTCTCACCCAAAAGCCTGTGCTTCTTTGGTTACAAAATGCTGTGGTCAAGAGCAACTGCCCACCAGGTCCCATCTGTCCTGGGAGAGAACAAACGTCATTGTTTCTCACTCTGCAAGCAAACAACCATCTGTACCCGCTGACCAGAAGCCAGTGAGCTCAGGGAGCAGCTGCTCAGGTGCAGACCTTTCCCACCAGGGCTCTGGTGGGTTACTGAGGTATGAGCCCTGCCTCTTCCCTCCAGAAGTTTACGGTCTCACCCAAGTGGTTACAGTATGTGCACAGGCAGGGGCCTGGTATGTGCCAGTTGAGGGTATTGCCCAGAAGACTATGGGCATCAGGACTGTGGGCCCCGGGGGAGGTCAGGGATGTCACCATCATGGGAGGACAGGACTAGAGTAGGTCTTGGGAGGCATGTAGTGGGACCTCAGTACTCGAGAGAATTGGGATCCTGACATGAGGGAGAATGTGTGTGATTCTGAGGCCAGGCTGGGGAGGGGGGTGGCCGGGCTCTAGTTTGGCAGGTGGGTGATAGACTAGACCACTGACTCTCTTCTTTTGTATCTCCTACTTCACGGTCTGGCTTCCTCTAATGACTTCCTTCATGGCCCTAACAACCATCGTGCTAACCAATATCTTAAAAAATGTTCAAAGACATCATTTCTGCTGAATTGCTGAGAGAGGACAACCGTTCTGCCATCGCACCCGCCTGGCCCCTCAGCAATGATTCAGAGAAGATGTAAGCAAAGTATGAGCTGCAGATCTGGATGGTGGGGAAGGACTCAGTGTAGGGAGGTGGCAGCAGATAAGCCTGGAAGGTCCTTGAGAGCTGGCTGCTGGAGAGAGCCCTGAATGCCAGGCTAGTGGCTGAGGGAAAGGCAGAGATTGGGTCTCCAGAACTAGCTGGTTCTGGGAGGCACGAAAAGGGAAAGCAGTGAAATGTCTGGAGTGATGTAGCTGACAGTGTTTAGAGAAGGGAGCTGGCGGGCCGCCCCCACCCCTTCCTCCCTGCTTGCTCTGCAGAGGCCCCAGTTCTCCTGGTGCTTCTTGAAATAACATTAGCACAGTAGACGCCCCAACTATGAGCAGGTGAGGGCAGATCCACCTTCAGGCAGTGCCGCCCTTTATTTCAAATGGCCTCCCTGCTAATGGGGTTTGAACACACGCACACGCGCCTCCGTGCATGTGGCACGGGAGGAATTACCCCAATGAATGTCAATGAATGGATAGGGACAATGAGATACAGTGAATGAGCGAGTTGTAAGAGGTCTTTCATGAGGTCTGAATGACAATTAGACTCCCGAGGAAGGGTGCCAGCCCAACAGGACCCACATCCAGAAAATGAGAGGGAACTTGCACATCTGACACAGCAAGGCTGCAGAGGGAGCAAAACCCCTCCAATTAGCACTGTGCCTGGGCAGATTCAGGTGGGAGGGAGGCACCCCCTCATGTGAGAAGCTCTCAGAAGATCCAAGCCAATTCTTCGGGAGAAAGAACTGAGAAAGGAGGGAAATCTGGAGAGGGGGGATACCTAAGGGAATGAGGCTCCTTCATCTCCCCTCTTTCAGTAGCAATTCTACTTCTTGGGATGGAAGCTGAATGGGAAAAGGAAATTTATGCAGAATACAGCGATTTCTGAGGCAAATGGCTAGGTGTCTGCCATTTTTTATTTTCCTAACCCCAATTCACTCACGTTTCTTCTTCCACCCTCTTTGAGCCTCTCTGGCTTCCCCACACTCCTCCTTTTAAGATGCGTTTAGCTGTGTTTGTGGAGACAAATAAAACAAGGTTAGTCTTCAAGAAGCCCGAGGACTAGTGCAGGGTGAGAGATAAAGAACAAGTGACTCAGGAGAGAAGATGAACTCAGTGCTGCGATAGCTTCAGGCCCTGTTGTAAAATGACAGATAAAGAAGCAAGGGAGACACAGGAAGCCTTCATGGAGGAAGTGGTATGGTATTTGAGTGGGACCTTGAAGAGAGTGGGTTATCGCGGGCTGAAGGCTGGGGTCACAGGGGCAAGTTGTGAAATAGATTCCAGGTTGAGCCACCAGCCTGAGCAAGGCTGTGAGAGTCGTATACGTGGAGTGGTATTGGGAGAAATGGTGAGGAACCCGTAGAGGGGGAAGGATGGAACAGAACTGGAAAGGGGGGCTGGGATCCAGGTCACATAGGTCATGAATGCTCTGGGACCGCAGGTCTCTGAGCAAGGAAATTCGTTAGGACATTTATTCCAAAGGGGAGAGGCCTAACGGACCTCAACCAAAAGTGATCAGGTCTATGTTTCAGAAACGTAATTTCTAGTGCTGCCACGTGGCAGATCTGTTTGAGCTAGGAGAGCCCAAAGGCAGGAAATTCATTGGTTCTTCATCCATTCATTTGTCACTGAATATTTTTCGAGGTCCAACTGTGTGCCAGGCACTGTGCTCCATGAGACAAGCCAAGGGACTCCCAAATGAAGGAGCTGTTTCCACACATCTTCCCTAAGGACACTGGGACACTCCTGGTTGCATGGGGGGCTCCCACACATGTTGTCCTACTGCCACCTTCCCTCCAGTCCCAGAATTCCCAGACTGCACCGAGCCAGAACTGGCAACAGACACAGATAGCCCCTCTGGGAAATTTCCAGATTGCTGAAAAATCCTGTTATTTTGAATCTTACAGGAGATTCTTGGCTCTGTGGTAGGTAGAAGCAGAGGAAAGGGTGATTTTAAGACAGTCTGCCCGCCTAAGGTTGCTGGATTTTCTGGAGTGATCTCCAGAGTGAAAATCTCCAGTTAAAAAGCCCAATTCTTAACCATGCTTTTCTTGGTTTTGTCCTGTTAGAATTAATACCAGCCTTTTATACTTCCCTTCACTTCTGATGTCCAATACTGGGGACGCCTGTAACAGCTATCCACTCTTCAAGCCATTGTGTCTTAAAATGAGTAAAACAAATGTATCCCAGGATTATCTGATCTCCTGATAACCTACAGGCCTCTCACACTTTTATTTATTTTATTTTATTTTATTTGTGGTGATGGTGGTGATGGGGGAGGGCGTAGATGGCTACTAGCTTTACAGATGTTTTTCTTTAGTAAGTTGTGTCCCAGTCCCCGAAAGCTGCCTTCATTTCTGCAGGCTACGTGATTTCCTCCACCATGCTAAAATGCACTCAGCCACACACCTCCTTGCTACTAAGCCCTGACTTCATTTAGTTAATCACGGCTCACCCAGCATGTGACATCTGCACAAAAGAAATCAGATCTCCATCACCAGCAGCTATGATATAATCTCTGCATTCATCGCCACTGCTGTTTCTGCAGGGCTCCCTCACCCTTCCTCACTTGGCTCCCGCTCTTTTCCCAGTCACTTCATTTACATCACAATGAAGGTCCTTCCCATCAGTGTCCCAGATGGAACCAACCTGCACTTTCTATCTTCTTTCCTCCTCCTCTCTTCTCCCTTCTCCTCCCCCCGCCCCCAGATTTCCCTTCACCCTTTGGGAAGGGCCCCTCCCAAATCCTCTTAGATCTGCCCCCACTCCCTGCTCTCCTTTCTCTCTGGGGTCTTCAGGAACACTTTTGGGTCAGAGAGGGGTGGGGATGGGCTAACCGATATGCTCAATTCTTCCTTTTCTTTTTACCCCCGACTTAATGAGTCACCCGTCCCTTCCACACACATTCTCTGCCCCCTACGGACACTTCCCTCCGTGAGCCCAAGATCATATCTCTGAAAGGTAACCACCCCCCCACACACACACACACACCCCTGCTCTAACTTCGTTTGCTATCACAGCACCCCAGAGAGCCACACAGTGAGGGGCTAAGGGTCAGGTCAGGATGTCACTAGGACTAATTCAATCTTCTCTTGTACTGATCCTAACTTCTGACTGGATAAGGCCACCAACTCATCCCAGTTTTCTTGAGACTTTCCCTGTTTTAGTCCTGAAGGCTCCCATCCCAGGAATTTGCACAGTCCCAGATGAATCGGGACCGCTGATTACTCTATGAGTCTCAGATTCTTTCCACAAAATGGAGCTCAGAGTGTAGATGACTTCGAAAACCCCAAGGCCAATGGGGATGTTGAATCCAGTGTACACACGTATGCCCCAGCAGGCCAAGTCATTCAGCTGTGCTCCTGTGGCACGAAGAAGTACTAACACAGGCCTACAAACCCCAACACCCCCAGCCCGGGACGAGACACTCAGACTAGGGTGCTACTGAGGCACAAACGCCACAAAGAGAAGGCTTCTCTGGAGCGTGGTGGGGCAGGGGTTGTCACAGCTGTGCTCCAGCCTACCTAGTGCAGTCCTAGGAGCCTGCTGGGGTGGAAGGTAGGGCTGACAAAGTCTATAAACACCCGCTGTGTCGTGTTTTATGGTGTTGAGCTTGGAAAGGGTGCTGCTCATGGAACCCATGCACCACAAAATGGAATATTATTTTTAAACACACACTTACCCATTCATCTCACAAACATTTAATGAGTTCTGGGCCACGTACTATACTAGAAGTTAGGGATGCCCTGTTGAATAAAACACAGTCCTATTTGTTGAGGAATCGATATAAATAAAGAGGACCTGTGCTACGGTGTGACTAATGCTGTCATAAGAACAAGCAGAGGGGGCACTGAAGACATATCAGGAGGCCTCACAGAGGAAGCCCTGTCTCGGCAGGGTCCCAGGGACATAGGCATAGGGAGCAGACTGGGCAAACTTGGGAGAGGGCCAGCGGGAGGGGACTGCAAATCTACTGAACTGGAGTCAGTGAGAACGGATGGGACGCAGTGGGCCATACAACAGGACGACGAAAAGATGAACAAATTGTAATCAGCAAGGCCTTCTCTGCCCTGTCAGGAAATGGGGACTTTATTCTTCGGGCAATTGGGAATCCTTGGGAGAGCTTGGAAAAGGGCAAATATATCAGGCCTATTAATATCCCGAGGGAAATATGACAGAAACGTAGACTAAGACAGCAGTGGTAGAAGTGGAGGGAAATGATGGTTTTGAGGAAAATCAATAATATGACAGGACTTAGTGATTGTTCAGCTTTAGGTCTGAGGGAGAGGAAGGAATCAAAAGTTCCTGGCTTGGTCAGGTTTCTTGGAGTCAGATTTCTGGCTTAGTTGTGCCATTCTCCAAGACTAGGAGCCAGGAGGGACATGTTGGGGGAAGATGGCTGATGGCAGGGAAGAAAAACTGGCAAATTCCATGTTAGACATCTAGAGTGTGAGATGTGGTGGACCATCCAAGGGAAGAGGGCCAGCAGGCAGTCGGGTGTTCAGGTCAGGAGCTCAGGAGAGAGGTTCAGGCTACAGACACAGATCCGAAACTCAATACTATGTGGATAGAGCTGAAGCCAGGAACAGAGGACAAGGCCCAGGATGGAACCCTGTAGAGAACCAACATTCCCAGATGAAAGAGGCAAAAGCGACGGGAGAACAGGCCAAGGGGATAGGAGTAAACCAAGAGATATAGTAGCATGTAAGCCAAGGAAAGAGTGTCTTAAAAAGGATGGAATGGAAAAAAAATATGGAACGACTAAGAGGTCAAGTTTGATAACTATTGGAAAGTTTTGGTCAGATTTAGCAACATCCCTGGAGAGCAAGTTCTAGTGGGTTGGTAGGGACAGACGCCAGGCTTTTGTGGACTGAGGACAAAGTGGGAAATAAACAAGTGGCAATAGTGAGTACAGCTTCTCTCTCAAGAAGTGTGGCTGTGAACAGGAGGGAAAATGGTGGTTCCTGGAGGGAAATATGGAGTCCAGGAACTAGTGCGTTCCTTTTTTTTTTTCTTTTTTTTTTAAATTTTTTTTTTGGGGGGTGGAATATTGGGGAACAGTGTGTTTCTCCAGGGCCCATCAGTGCCAAGTCATTGTCCTTCAATCTAGTTGTGGAGGGCACAGCTCAGCTCCAAGCCCCGTTGCCGTTTTCAATCTTTAGTTGCAGGGGGCGCAGCCCACCATCCCATGTGGGAATTGAACCAGCAATCTTGTTGTTCAGAGCTCACGCTCTAACCAGCTGAGCCATCCAGCCACCCCTAGTGTGTTACTTTTGAATTGGCAGACTTGTGCATGTTTAAGCGCTCATGGGAAAGAATAAGAGAAAGCAGAAGGAAGGAAGAGAACACAATTCTTGGAGCAAGACCCCTGAGAAGGTTGGAGGTGATGGAATCACAGCAAGGCTGGGAGGCTGGAAGTATCTATGCCGGATGTGAGAGCATACCGTTGTCAGAGGCACAAAGAGGCTGGAAGCACTACAACCACATTGAAGCTTTGAGGGCATTCTCGCCAGTGCTCCCAGGTATCTCTGTATTGTACAGATGAAGTTGCCTACACAGCGTCAGGTGCAGAGGCGGTGCAGGCTTACAGAGTGGAGAAGACTAAAGAGACACGAGACATACAAAAGGCAGCAGGAAGAGCCTAGGCTTCCCAGGAGATCTTGAGTCTTTGCTATGCCCATCAGAATCTGGGCTCAGAAAGAGTTTACTATCTAGGTCACAAACGCACTACTCAGCAATGAGCAGGAGAAACCGGAAAGGCTGGATCTGGGAGAGGGTGGGGGACTGTGCCTCAGATGGGAGGAGAAGGGAACGGACTTGATGGGCCCTGGAGAGTGGTCAGGGCTGCTGGCAAGGAGGTTACTCTATATGTCAGATGCAACACTGAGTGTCAACGATCCTGTGTCCTGGACCAGTTGGCAAGCACACTGAGTCGGTGCAGCTTGTGATAGTGGCAGGTGAGGTGAGAAGAGAGGTAGGGGTTAGGTTGTACAGGGCCCCGCATCAAGTTAGGTTTGTCAGTCTCTGACAGGCTGATGAGGGCAGGCTCTGTTCTGCTCACTGCTGTATCTATGGGCCCTGATAGTGAGTGCAGGTAGTAAGTGCTAAACCAGATACTTGTAAACGTTGAACAAAGGGGCAGGTGCTTCCAGATCTCTCTACCTGTGAAAGCACTGCTGACACATGTCCTGGCAGGTGACATGTAGCTGTGTCTGCCCTTCCAGTCCTGCTCTCACCTTGCTTGCTCCACGACGGGGCTGTGTGGGCAGTGGGTGAGCTCTGGCCTAGGAGCCAGGAATCCTGGGTGCTAGAATCAGAATCTTCTAGCTGTGACCCTGGAGCTCTGCTTATAACACCTGTCCAGGGTTGTGGCAAGGACAGATGAGATAAGGACCCAGTGGGAAGGGGCTTGAAGTATAAGGTGCCACAGCACCCTATGTATCACTGTAGACAGAGCACCTGGTAAGAGGCCCATGTCGCTGGCACTCACTAGCTCCTAGTTGCTTCCCTTTCCTTGTCCCTTGTAGTCACCTGAACACTAAGTGGCTGGGGGGAGGGGGCAGGAGGCCAAGAGATGCCAAGCCTCCCTCCCTGAAATCCCCCGTGGCCTGGTCCTCATGGGATGAGATACGGCTGGTACGTAAGGGGACCTCCCATCCGAGTTTATGTCTGCTGTCCTGCTGTAAGTAACACCAATGCCCTCATTCACTCGTAATCGTGTCCAAATGACATGGTCACCCTACTGACAGCCTGTGCTGTATTCAAAGCTTCCGTTCCTCGGAAAGCTTATGTTTGCAAATCAGTCATTTTGTTGGACACAGAGAGAACCGAGTCTGGCTAGCAGCTCGGCTAAATACATATTTATACTGCACATACGTCTTTGGCCACCGTCACCCCATTTTCCTGTTACACTGCCCACGGGACCTAGGGAGCGAGCCCTGTAGCCAGTACAGTGGAGCTGGGAAGATTTTAAAGGGAATCCTTGTGCCCTCAGCTCTTTTCCACCTGGCTATAATGTGATGGGTTACAATAAGCAGGCTGATTGGGAGCTCCTGGAAGGAATCTGTGAGCACGGGGGTTAGGGCCACACTCCTTAGCCCTGGTTTTTTACATTTTGAGAGGACAGCTCAGCCCCTTCAGAATTCAGCCCCTGCAGCTCAGCCCCTTCAGAATTCTTTGGAAACATTATTGTGGCACGGACAATATCGTATACCTCTGATTCAAGCTCTTCAGTATATGGAGTTTGCTGACACTCCAGAAGTGCCGTGTACCCTTTCTCCACACTCGCTGTCAATTTCGTGAGCCCTGAGTGGCTACTTGGGGAAATGGAAGGGAGGGAGACAGGGAGGAGATCTTCTCTTATGGAGGGAGGGTAAGCTTTTTTCCTAAGGCCCTGGGTGGGTTGGAAGGAGCGGATGAGGGTGGGGGACCTGCAAGGCTGGGAATTATTAAGATGAAATAGAATTAAAATGCTCATCAAACTCAAATTCACAAGGACTTACCCAGCATTTCCTCAGAATATAAGACAAGGATCTTATGATAATTCAAGTCAGGCTGTGATCAGTACAATGATAGAATACAAAGAAAACACCAGAACAATGGTTCTCAAGCTTTATCCTGCATCGGAATCCTCTGGAGGACCATTAAAACACAGATTGTGGGGCCCCAGCGATCTGGGTGGGGGTGGGTCGGAGAATGTGCATTTCTGACAAGGTCCCTGGGGACACTGCTGCTGCTGGTCTGGGGGCCATACTTTGAGAACCATTTCCAAACAGGATGTAGAGGCTGACGTGCCTGGAATTCGTGTGAGGAGCTCCACAGAGCGGGCAGTATTTGAGGTGGGTCTTAGCGGGTGAATAGGGTTTAGAGCGAACGATTATTGAGTGCTTACGATGAGCTGGGCAACTTGCCTTGTTCGTGTAACCCTCGTAGGAATCGGATAATGTAGATAGGGTGGTTGTCCACACAGGCACTGAGGGATTAGGTGCCCCGATGTGCTCGGCCAGCTCGAAACAGTGTTAAGAGGACACAGCACAGGAGCTGCTGCTGAGGGGTCTTTAAGATCCCCCAGGTGGCGGTCCCTCCTTCTGCCCAGATCTCAGCTTCTGCTCCGAGATCTCCAGCTGCCATGCCGTGTGCCCAGCCCACCTCCCCAGCAACGTGCAGAGGATGGACATCTGTGGCCTTGGATTTGATTTCCCACCAGGCCAATTTAGGACTAGCATTGCTTCCTTCAGACACCGTTGAGACAGGAGAGGTGCATGTCCACCTTTCCCTGCGGAGCAGCCAAGGTCAGGGAGGTCCTTGCTGGCAGAGGGCAGAGCATGTGGAAAAGCACTGACAGGCAATTTGGGGAACCATGAGCCATTCAGCATCACGGGAGTATGAAGTGCAAGGAGGGGCAGGAGTGAGGTTGGAGTGACCTGCGAGTCGCTGCATCTCCATGTGCTGCTTCACGGCCCCTTTATGTACCTCGGGTCCTGCCCGATGGTAACCCCTGCCAGTTAAAGTCTCACAGAGCTGAAGGGGACCACAAAGAGGGACTTCGTGGACAGCCATGGGCCGACCCTCGGGGATCCCTGGGCTTTGCAGTAATTATCTCACTGTCAGTGAGGGGCAGCGGTGGGGACAGCAGGCTCCAGCAGGGTAGCAGGGTTCTTTGATGCCCACCAGAGGCTGCTTTGCTGGAAGTGAGGCTTCTAGTTCCCTGACAGGAGCATGCCCGGAAGGAGGAAGGGGGGAGGTTGAGAAATCGGGGCAGAGGTGACATAGGAGTCAAAATTCCCCAAGCAGACACACCAAGAGAAGATTAACTCAGGACATGTAGAGACACATCAGGAACAGTCACAGGATCCCGTGTTGTGCACACAAATCTCAGCAGATCACAGACCATGCCTTTGAGCATATAAAACACACTCAAGTGTGCATGAGCTCCAGACACCAAAAGCCACCCTCCCTAAGGGGCCAGGTTAAACCTCAAGTCACTCTAGGTCATTTCCAGCGTGCAGAGTCAAGAGTCTGAGCTTTGCCCTCTGCCAGCGCTTGTCCAGCTCCGGTCCCTTCCTGAGTTCCGAAAGCTGCCAGGTACCCTCGCCCCACAACACTCACACTCACACATCCTGGATATACTCGGCCGGTATCAAAGCCAGCCTGTACTTCCCAGGTTCAGAGGAGAGGTGCGGCATGAAGGGACACTCTTTAGGACAAGCACTGTTCATGGCTGGTGATGACACGTGAAGGCTCAGATTGCTGGGATGTGAGGTGGAAACTTGATTTCATCTTTGGTCTGGCTCCTTTGATCTGGGTATTTTTAAAGCAGTACCTCTCAGCATACAGTGATATATCCACTCCAGCCCTTCCTTCTCTCTTACTGAAGAAAGACAGAAGTGGGAAGAACGCTGGCGAGGGGGACAGGCGGCCAGGCTCCTAGCTCCAGCTCTGCTCCTGCTTTGCTAGGTGCCCTTGGACAAGTCACCCAACCTCTTTGGGCCTCCGTGGCCTCTTATCATGGAGCACTGAAGCGGCATTCTGAGCTTTAAAAGCTTCTCTCCATTCCATTGTCCCACCTACGATCTAGGGTCACCTTGCTTCTCATCCTACTAATTGTCCCGGGCGCCGGCCTGTCTTAGGATGGGCCTCACACATAGGTGGGTGTCCCTGTGATGCCACCGAAGTGGCCTTAGAGCCCTGTTACTCTTCGATGTGGGCACAGCATTAGTGAGAGGCTCTCTGCTCCTGGGATGAAATGGACAGTGAGGTACCACACCTGTTGTATTTTCCTCTGACCAAGGAACCTGGTCTCTCCAGTGAAGAGGACCCCAGTGTGGAGATGGGGACAGGTGAAGGAAGGTCAGATGTTAAAGAGATGGAGCCACAAAGGCATTCCACAGAGTCAGAGACCCTGAAGGGAAGTTGAGACACCTCCCAAACCAATTCAAGATGCTGGGCTGTCATGTTACTGTGTGTCGTCACTCCCCTTCCCCAAGTCCGTGGTCCATATTGCTGATTAAACCAGATTCTTTCCTACAAAACCCGAACCTGGCTTCAGAATGCTTTAGACAGCCACAAAGATGGTAAACAGGTAAAACTTATGCTTCAATCCCTATCTAGGATTCACCCTTCGAGGAGGTGCCCACTCAGCCTATATTCTAGGGTGGTGAGGGTTTGGCAGGCAAGGGGGCCATCTGTTCCCTGCATTCTGGCCTCCAAAGTCCTAACTGGTGCTGGGCTCCTCACTCTGACCAGGTGAGATGGGAAGGAGTCCAGCCAGACCCCCTAGTGCTGCTCTGGACATCTTACCCCGCCTCCCATTGAAGACCTGAATCACCATTCTTTAGAGGGTAACGGGGTTGGGGGCGGGGGACATGGCACCCTTCACAGCTGCCCAGCTCCCGTGGACCCAGCTCCCGTGGTGCCCCATGGTGCCCAAGTCATGGACTTGGATAAGGCTCACCTTCTGCCATCTCACGTGGGAGCAGCTGCTGTACTTATAGCAGCGGGGGTTAAATTTGCATGAGCTTTACATGTAATGGTGACTTAATTTTAGAAGGGAGAAGGACAGGTTGGGGTTGGTGGGTAATCATGTTCCTGAGGAGAACTGTCAATCAGGGCTGTTAAGACATGAACTGCCCACTGAGATGAGGAAGGCGGAGCCAGCAGCTGACCGCTGAGACCTGCACACAAAAGGCTGCCAGGCAGCACGGCTTTTGACTCCTCCCAGCAGTGGGAAGCAGAATTGCTTCCGATTGTTCACCCGATGGGATGACTCAGCCTGCCAGTGATTTCCCTTTCACTTTCTGCCTTTCCACAGAACCCAAGGGCACTTAATTGAGAGCTGCGTGGGCCCCTGCTCCCAACCCACTGGCACCTGTTCCCGCTTACCCCTCTCGGGCTCTCCTGCGCTGCCCCCTTCCTGCTCCATCCACCTCTTTTTCATTCATCCATTCTCTCAGAGAATAGTATTGAGCTTTGCACATGGAACCTTCTAGGCATCAGCAAAGCAAGCATTGGGAGGTTTGCAGACTAGGCTGCGATGATTAACCAGCTCCCAGGCTCACACCCCTGCCCCAGCCCTGGCCCCTGCCCGACCCTCATCCAGAGCAGCAAATGGCAGGAGAGGTCAAGGACAGAAATACAAACACTGGAATTCCAGATAAGCTGAGCCAGACAGTGTGCTGGGGGAGGGACAGATTGTCAGGGGGAGAATCAGCTTGAAAGGGGAGTCAAGTAACCCTGGGCACGTGCCCCATTTAACCCAAGAGAGAGACCTCTGCTGGGGAGTTGGCTGGGGGCCACCCAGAGCCCCTCCAGCCCCAGCTGGCAGATACTACAGGCCTGTTCTCACACTCTGCAAGCCCCCCCCACCCCCCCGCTCCACCGCCGCCCTTCTTGAGGCAGAGAAGCAGGTCTGGCCCTAGCCCTGCTCCCCCAGGGAGATGGGGGTGGGGACTGTAATCCTTCCCTAAAGACCTGCTCCTCTAACTTCAAGACAGGACGATCTAGATTGAGCATCTTTCCACACTGCTTTATAATTTCACAAGCACTTTAGTGTAAATTTATCCAGTGTATACCATTCTTCTTACTGTGGTCAAGCATTTTCATGCATATGATTTCATTTAATCCAGTGAATGCAAGCAATGTAAGACCGGTATCAGCTGTGCTTATCTGACACGTAAGGAAATAGAGATGCGGGAAGGTTAAATCTTATGCCGGATGACAAAACAGATCCATCAATGTCAAAGACCATATAGGGGCCTGCTGAATGGTGCCTGATGGCTCCCTCCTGTGGACCCACAGCTGTGCAGGCACAGACCTTGCCCTCAGGGGGGTTGCCTGAGGGGCTAGCAAGTCTGGGAGGTGGGGAAAGAACCAGAAGAAGAGCTGAGCTTTCCTGACTCCCACTGTCATGCGGGATCTCAGCTCCCCCTCCCCACACAAGAATGCAGGATATGGTGAGGCCAAAAAGGAACACCCACGGAGCCATAGATAGGGGAGTCACACCACTATAGTCTCACTGGTGGCGGAATTGGAGACACAGGAAGCAGGAGCCATACGATCCGCAACCTGCCATCCGCTTCTCTGCCAACCAACCAATCCCACTTGCTAACTGCAATCTGCCGTGCTAACTGCAATCCACGCTTACTAGCTCAGCCACCATCGTTTGCTAGCGTAGCCACAGCAGTTATATTAGTAACTGGCTACTGCTGATGGCCAACTAGCCACAGCTGATGGCCATCCGATCACAGTTGATGGCCATTTACTACCTGAGCCAGCACCTTTCCACGTGAGGCCGAGAGCCTGGAAACTAGACTCCTGGCTGTGTCCCCGCATTCCATCCCTCCAGGGTCTCGCCTCACAATCTACGCGACAAGCATCTTCCGCAAGGGGCCCTGTGCGAGGAGCCTGGAGGTGAATGCAATATGCTGGACACAGCCAGGGTTTCTCAGGGCACCACCAGTCCTTCTAGGCACAGCCAGACTTCCTGGGCTTCTTAGGGTACCACCAGTCTCCCCGGGCACAGCCAGGGCCTCTCAGGACACCACCACTCTTTCTGGGCACAGCTAGACTTCCTGGGTACAGCCAGGGTTTCTCAGGATACCGCCAGTCTTCCTGGGCACAGCCAGTCTTTCTGGGCACAACCAGACTTCCTGGGCACAACCAGGGTTTTCAGGGCACCATGCTGGAACAATAGTGGCTCACAGCCAAGGTGCTTACATATTCTCATGGCGGCTGGTCGAGATACAGGAAGCAAACATCCACCGGTTCCACTGCATGGTGGTACGTTCCCAAGCAAACAGTCAAGCGGTCCATCAAATCAGGGATGGAAGGCAATTCCCCAAAGTCCACAGTCATTCGCCAGGGCTGTGCACCGGCCCCACAACGTGTGCCCTCTCGGCAGGGCGAGGGCTCCAAGTCCTGCCCAACATGGGGGTGAGGGACGACCTTGACCTCACCCGCATCTCCCACCGAGGACTCAGCAAGCGTTTCCTCCTGGGACTACAAGTTCCACAATCAGGCTGCCTCAGCAAGCACTTCCCAGGCCACAGGGCTGCAACGACCTTCACTTTCTCTGGTCTATGCTGGTTGGGGAACCATCCATGTCTTCTCACCCCTACACGGGGATCCAGTTCTCCAGCAGCTGCTCCTTCTGGTCTTCCTGAGACCGAGTGTTCATATGCACAAACTGCTCCACGGCCCTTCGGAGGGCTTTGGCCGGCACCGAACCCTGCTCGCTGTGCCATGTGTCACGCGGGATGTCAGGTGGGTTCTCTAGTCCCACTCCCCACATAAGAATGCAGGACATGGTGAAGCCAAAGAGGAACACCCACGGAGCCACAGATAGGGGAGTCATACCCCTATATTCTCTCTGGCGGCTGGGCTGGAGACATAGGAAACAGGATCCACACGATCTGCAACCTGCCGTCCGCTTCTCTGCCAACCTACCAACCCCACTTGCTAACTGCAATCCGCGCTTGCTAGCTCAGCCACCATCTTCTTGCTAGCCCCCATTTGCTGCTAGCGTAGCCACGGCAGTTATATTAGTGGCCAATGGCTCACTATTTACAGCTGACGGCCAACTAGCCACAGCTGACAGCCATCCAATCACAGTTGATGGCCATTTACTACCTGAGCCAGCACCTTTCCACGTGAGGCCAAGAGCCTGGAAACTGCACTCCTGGCTCTGTCCCCACACCCACCAAGCATCTTTTCATTATAAAACTGTCCCCAAAGGACGGCAGGTCTGCTCACTTTGAGGTAGTCAGCACCATGTGGACAGAGAAGCAGAAGGGAAGAATATAGGGACAGTGGCAGAAACAGGGTGACCTGACAGCCCAGGCAGCATGTTCTGCCATGGTATCGGGTAGGGGCCGGGGGGGGGGGGCAATGTCTTAGTCAGCTCGGGCTGCTAGAAAACAATGCCACAGACGGGGGCTTAAATGACACACATTTACTTCTCACAGTTCTGGAGGCTGCAAATCCAGGATCAAGGCACTGGCAGATTTGGTCCCTGATGAGACCTCTCTTCCTGGCTTATAGATGGATGGCCACCTCCTTGCTGTGTCCTCCCACGGTGGGAGGAGAGACAGAAGGAGAGGAAGGAAGAGAAAAGGAGAGAGCGATGGAGAGAGAGTGCTGGGGCTCTCTGATCTCTCCTTAGAAGGGCACTAACGCCATCCTGAGGACCCCATCCACATGCTCCTCTCCCCCAATCACTTCCCAGGCCCCCCTCCTGATACCATCCACTGGGGTTAGGGCTTCAGCACATGAATTATAGGGGTACATAGACATTCAGCCCATAAGAGGCAGACAATAGACTAAGAACTTTTACCTCATTTCTGTGGGAAAGAAAACGTTAAAAAGCTACTCATGTGCTGGAGGCAGAGAGAGCTAGAGCTGGCTGTCCTCCATGCAAACTGTTGAATAAAACAATCAAGTTTGCAGAAGATTTCTCTTATATAAAGAGAAAAACAAAGCAACGCATTGAGTATTGTGGTATGTTCAAAACATGTTTAATGATCAAAACACGTACCCACAAAATTCATGATAGGGAACCCCCCTCACACACACCCCGCTGTGGAGAGATGGGGAAGAGGAAAGGAATAGGAAAAGGGGATTTCAACTTAGAGGTGTTCTTTCTAAAACAAATATAACAACCTTTTAACAATCGTCAATTCTGCATGAGTTACGCAGGTTATTTTTAGAGCATTTCAGTATTTTAAAAATCGATTACAATTAAAATTAAGTCGAAGAAGAAAGCTCTAATAGAACATCTCAGGACCCAGGGCAAGCATTGGTCAAATGCCCACGTGGAGCCGTGTTCCTCACAGTCTAGGTGGCCGGCTGCCCCCTGACTGCCTGGCCCCTCCTTTCACCTTTAGATCCCCTTTGAAGGAGGTCTGAAGTCTGTCCCAGTCCTGGGAAGAAGGGCTGCAGGGCCCTGGAGTCTGAGGGGGAAGGGAAGGCTGCACTGAGGGGATATAATTTCTTTAGTTTCACTCCCCAGTTCCCAAAAGGAAGCCGGGAAGTCATTAGTTAAGACAATAACCTAAGACCAAATTATTTGTTTCTCCCAGGAGCCCCCGAGCTCACATTTGATCCCCCAGAGCAGGATATATTAATCTTTTTAACCTGAGTCAACCAAGGGGCGTTCGGGGTCAAAGAACCCCGGGAAATCATAGCCAAATCTTGAAGGAGGGACATTTTGGGGAGGAGGGGTCAATAGCTCCCACTCCATTCTCAAGAGGTCTCAAAGAAGAACTGAACTGGACCCAGCCCCTCATGTTACGGTTGGAAACAGCCCAGAGAGGCCAAGAGGCTCTGCATCAATGAAAGGGGGGAGGGTTACGCCTGGCACCCTGTCTCTTCTTGTTTCAGGGCGTCTTGGGGAAGTGGCAGTACTCAGACCACTGAAGCAGCACTGGTGGCCGGCCAGGCTGTTCTGGGTGTGCAGGCCTGGGGCGCTCCTGCAATAAGCCGTCTATTGTATAATTAATTGAGTATCTCAGAGAACTGGCCTGGAGAATAATGAGAAATAGTACTAACAATAACCAGCACTGGTGATTTTTTTTCAAGTACTTGCTAAGCTCTCACTTTCTTTCATGTTCATAGTGAAGTCCTATGATAGGGCGGGTGTGGTCGCCTCCACTTTACAAGTGAGGAAACTGAGGCACGGAGAGCTTAAATCACTTGCTCAAAGTCAAACTGAGTCAATGGCAGAACTGAGGTTCTTAATATAGTTTCATTGGTTCCTCTAAAAGCAAGCTTCTCAACCTCAGCGCTGTTGACAGTTTGGGTCAGACAATTCTTTGTCATCGTGGCTCTTTGTCACAGGGGTTGTCCTGTGCTCCATCTACTAGATACCAGTCATAACAGTCAAAAATGTCTGGTCTCAGATTTGCCAAGTCACCCCACTTGAGAAGCACTGCTCTAAAACACCACACTCTCCCTCAGGCCTTCGCACTTGCTGTTCTCCCTGAGGGACCATTCTATCAAACATACTGCACCAGGCTGCCTCTTCCTGAATGCCATCTTCTCAGAAGCCTTCCCTGGGCATTGCCACTAAAGTAGTAAATGCACACACGTGCACACACACGCACACACACATGCACACACAGGGACATGTGCACACCCAGACACACATGTACGCACACAGGCCATAGACACACACAGATATGTGTGCGCACAGACACACACACACCTGTTCTTCCCTATCTCTTTGACTTTTGTTTTTTATTCTATGAGCTTACTACTCTCCTTCTTCCCTCTCTCCCCCTGCACTATGCATACTTGGCCCTTGTCAGATGCTGAATAAATACAGGAGGTGACAAAAAAATGTATACACATTTTAAGAAAGGAAAAAACTGTATTAAAATTACACTGATGGTCACCACTTTGAGCACCTCTTGTAATTGCAGAAGTCAAACGTGACTTGTATGCATCTTTTGTTATTCGTATGTACTATCGAGTATTACAATTTTAATAGTTTTTTCCTTTCTTAAAATGTGTATACATTTTTGGGGCACTCTCTGTATTTGTTGAATAAATGATCAAATGAACCACACACACACACACACACACACACACATCATCAAGGCTCAGCCTGCAAGGCAACATTGCGTGACAGTTACTAAGGACACATCCCATTGGGTGGGCTCAGTTGTAGGCGGCACAGCCCACGCTGTGTGCTGGAGGAGGCTGCTGGATGGAGCAGGCATGGCTTCCCAGAGCTCTGTGAGTCCCCGCGGGCTAGCACTGGGTGGCCGCACCTCCTCGGCTGGCGGGGGCTGGGCAGAGTAGAGATAGATGCCTGCAGCACGGCTGTGGGTGCCCATTTGACCCCCCTGCCAGGACCACTCCCTGGGAGAGTGTGGAGAGGAGAGATGGGGAGGGCAAAGGAAAAAGAGAAGGCAGGAGCAGGAAGGGAAATAGCGGGGGCTGCAATGGAGGAGTGGTGGCTGGAGGCTGTGGTGACATCTCCAGACCTCGGGGGAGAGGCAGGCTGGCTATGCAGCCTCACTCTCCCGGGGCCAGAGTCTGGATTGGGGTGGACAAGGCCAGAGCTGCTCCTCCCCGTGATTTGGGATGGGAGGATAAGTGGCATTCTTTCTCACCCTCCTGAGTCTAGACACGCCCCTCTTCACCTCCATGCCTCCATCTCCATATTCCAGAAAGGCAGGATCAGAGGCCGGTGTTTCTGTGGCGTCAGCCCTGGTTTCCTTTGGGAAGGAGGGTGCAGAATGGAATGGGGGAGGGCCATTGCAGTGGGCGTAGAAGTAGCTCAAAGCTGAGGGCTTCCCAGGACCCAAGGTCATTGCCTGTCCTGGTGTAGCAGCCACAGTCGTTTGTGAGGGGAGAAAAAGGGACTGGCACTGGGTCTCGGGGAAATTCTCCTGAGTTCCCTGGAGCCACATTCTGAGAATTATAGGCTAAGGGCTCCTTTCCCCACCCCCAGCTTTTCTCTTTCCTCTCTTCTCTTAAGACCTGAAGTCTAATTCTTGCTGGATCCCTTCTGTGAATTCAGTCGGAGGTCATGCAGAGCAAGTTGACTACAACATACTCAGTGTGAGTTTCCACGGTTCCTTCCCCTTTCCCTCCCCAGTCCTTCTTCCCGCTTCCTTTCCTCTGCTTCAGTCTCCAAGATCCGTATGGTTGCTTATTTCCACCCCGAGTACATACTTCTGGCCAGTGGGAATTATTTCCCAGGAATAAAAATGTGTCCCTTCTTCCATCCTTCCTGAGGATAGGCATACAAGTCCGGCAGGGCTGGGTGAGTGAAAAAACTCGGGCTTGGGAACTAGGCTGGACCACAGCCAACTTTTCTGCGATGCTCTCTCCAAGTTGAAAATGGAACCCATCCAGACACTTAAAGGTAATTGGTTTAGTTCCAAGTGGATCTGGGGAAAATCTCAAACTTCAAAGCGCCTCTGTGTGTCAAGACCTGGGGAGTGGAGAGCAGAGGATGGGAGCTAAGAACACCCTCAGAGGACCAGAGGCCACCGTCCTTCTCCCTCTTCTCTCCTTCGCTCCCCCAGGTGAGCAAAGCAGCTCACCTGTACCTAAAACCCCCAAGGGAAATGAAGCTATGGCCAGAGGCCATGACCTTAATTTCTCCTTCAAGCGTTCTCTGTCCCCCAACCCTGGAAACTCATGTTACTATCCAAGATGGGTCCCTAGCATCTCTGAGCCTCACCCAGCAGTGTGCTTCCACGTGGATTCATGGAACTTGAGTCTAGGTTCCACGATGCCCATTGGCCAGTTGAACGACAAGGGCCAGGTCCTCTAACCTTTCGAAGTCTGTGCCTCGTTTTCCTCATTTTTGTCCCAGGAGCTATAGATGCAAAGTCTTTGCTCGCACAGAGCTTATATTCCAGTGGAGACATTCCCAATACACAATTTTAAAATGAGATTATTACAGGTTAAAAGCAAGCGTTACAAAGGGAATAAACAGGTTGGACTAACAGAGAGAAATGGGGCGATGGATTTTTCCTGGGGTAACCGGAGAAAGCCACTTTGTAGAGGTGATATTTGAGGTGACAACTGAAGGATGAGAAAGAGTGCTCTTTATGAAGAGCTAAGAGAACAAGAGGCAGAGGCAACAGCAGGTGGGGAAAAGCTGGGTGTATTCAACCAACAGAAAAGAGACGAGTGGTTACAATTGTGGTGCTCAGCAAGGAAAGAATGGGGTGCGACAAGATGGGAGCAGCAGGCCAAAACCAGGGCCTGCCGGGGGCCTACAGGACTTCGTACGTTGTCTTCTCATCAGGGAGTGTTTCCACTGTGACACTCCAGATGGTTAGGATGGACAGTTTGGGGAAAGACAAATCGGGAGGCTGTCTCAAGGTGCAGGTGAGAGGAGACGGCAGTAGGGCAGGGAAATGCCCACAGACCCAACAGCGTGTCAGCCCAAGACTCGTCATAGTCCAGCTGTGCTCTACGCTTCTCGAGGGCAACACCCACCTCTCATCCTCTGACTGCTCACACACACACACACACACACACACACACACACACACGTTTGTAGAGCATCCACGGGCCAAGCATTGCACTTGACTCGTGTGAATCTGCTTCACCCCCATACTAGCCCTATGAAATAGTTACTATGTTTATTTTGTAAGCAAAGAAACCTCAGAGAAGTTGGTTTTCAAATGTGTAATCTTCACCACCCTGTTTGTACAGATGCTCACAAATGTGTAAATGGATGGGCAAAAAGTGTGTCACCAGTTGCCCAAGGGGTGTAATGTGCAGAGTGCAGGAGAGTCTTTTGGCCAAACACAGCTTCCCTACAGATGGACAGCAGTGGGATGTTGGCCTCATAGGACCTGACGGCCTCAGCTAAGCAAGAGATGGACGACCTGGGGGAGGAAAAACACATTCTGCCATTGTCAACTGTTAAGTGAGCAGAGAACGCAACACTCCTAGGTAGCGCTGTCAGGGCGTGGGGTGCAGGAAAGTTACATTGGGAAGGTCAAGAACTCATTCTGGAAAATGAAGTCGGGCGTTGGAGATGACATAAGGATGACGAATGCTGGCGGGAACCATGGCAATACGGTAATAATAGATACAAATGAAAACGCCTACCATTAATTGAGTGCCTACTATGTACTAGGCGTTCAGTGAATGTCCCAGGCCCATTAACTTATGGTGGTACCTAACACACTCCTCGTAATGATCCTCTAGGGTAGGCATGGCTGTGGTTCCTTGATACTAAAAGGCCATCAACTTAATAAAAGCATTTCATCAGAAAACATACATTACACTTACACAACAACGTTTTATTGTGTTATGCTTTTACTGATGGAATGCAGGACATATTTATTCATAACATTACCACTTTATTCTTCAGAATAGCAATGCACGTTTGAAACCAAGCCTTCACATTCCGAGTTGAAGAGTCTTCTGGCTCCTTCCGTTGTACACACACAACTCTCCATAACCTGCCTGGGACTTTTTCTGCCTCTTCAGGATTGACAGTGTAATTTAGAGCACAATAAAGAGCACAGGGTTCCTTCCGATTTCCTACTTTATTAAACTTGTAATCGTTTTTTCTTCCTTAATTGGATCGGCTGTCTTTTGACTGACTGAGAAATACTCCTCCGTGACGCATGACAACCACACAGCCTTTCCTTGCTTTGAAAATCATGCCACCTATGCTTACAGATTTCCCTACATCTGCAAGTGTGCCGACATGGGTGTCCCAGGGTATTCCTCTATCTGGTGAGGGGCAAGGTCGTTGTCATTGTTTTCAGCCTTTATTATAACATGCATTCCGATTCCTTTTTTAAAAATCAAGTGTGTCTTAGAATTAGCTTATGAAACTGAAGGTTAAAGATATTCAAGACTTTACTTCACAAGTCACAGCTGGCAGGTGGCCTACCCAGGAATCCAAACCATTTATCACATACCTCTTCGTGTTCAAGGGCACAATTATTTCCCTCTTCATTCTCTCTTGAACCCTCTCCAGTCAGGCCTTTCTTCCCACCACTCTGCCAAAACTGCTCTGGCCAAGGCCACCGACAGCCTCCCTAGGGCCAAATCCACTGCCCAATTCTCAGTCATCACCTTACTTCAGGAGCACTGTCACCTCCTATGAGACGACTTCTTTACCTGATTTCCTGAGGTCTCCTGCATCAGTCAGAGCCTTCTCAGATTCTCTTCCTCATCCTCCTCACTTTCCTGCCCCCGCAAACCAGTCCTCAGACTTCTCTTGTCTTCCTGCCTTTGCTTCTTCAATGACCTCTTCTAGGCTCATAGCTGGCTTCTCTACCCACACAGCTTTTCCAGGGAAATCTGCAGCTCCCATAGCTCCCACAGCTCCCACCCATCCTACTGCCTTCCTACAGCACTCCTTAAGATCTTCAATCAAACTCTTCTTTGCCACCCCCATCTCATCCCAAACTGGCTTTGCATCTCAGTGAATGGTAACTTACTCCTAGTTGCTGGGATAAAAACCAGTGGCGTCATCCTTGACTCTTCTCTTTCTCCTGCTCTCTGCGTCCGATCCTTTAGCAAATCCTGTCAGCTGAACCTTAAAATTACATCCAAAATTGAATCCAAAGCTACCAGCCTGGCCCAGCCGTGGCAGTCACTCACCATGTTCACCCAGGCCTCTCAATGAGCTCCACCCAGCAGCCAGAGGAACCCTCCACAGCCTCATTCAGATCAAGGTATCTCTGCTTAAACCTATTAGAGTAACAGCCAAAGCCCTAAGGCCACCAGACTCTCTGTGGCCGGCGTCTGCTAGCCCCTGACTTCTCCTGCTCCCCTTCCCCTCTGCTAACTAGTCTCCAGACGGCTGGTCTCCTCCCTGTTCTCACGTGTGCCAAGCACACTCCACTGCAGGCACTCAGGGCTTTGCACGCGCCGCTGCTTCTCAGCTGCTTCTCTCTCCCCCAGATTTCCACGTGATTTGCTCCCTCATCTTCTTGGGGTCTCTTCAAATGATACCCCAACAGAGAGGCCTCGCTTCTGCTTGATGTGTAAACACCCCCCCACACCCCAGAATACCGTAATTCCATCCTATGCACTCTGCTTTATTTCCCTGGAGCACCTGGTCACTTGAGATAGCACACATTGTTTGTTTATGGCCCGTCCACACTACACTAAACACAAGCCCGCAGGCGCAGGGATGGCAAGTGTCTTAATCACTGTTGTATCTCCTTGCTCAGAACAGAACCCTCTGGAAGCAGGCCCTCAGTCATTGTGTGTTGAATTTGGCACAAAGGCAGGATGGAGAGCCTAGTAACAGGGACAGGACCCAGCTTCTGTTAAGAGATGTATGCCTTCCTCCGCTGCCCAGGCTCAGCGGTCAGAATGACTCTCTTCTAGTTACCACCGAGGTCTACAGCGACCGGCCCATCCCAGGCTGACCGCTGCCCTGTATCTCCTTCCAGGTCTGCGCTCTTCCAGGCTCTGCGAGGCTTTTGCTATGACCGCAGTCTCCTCAGGGAGCCAGGACTACCTCTCGCTGCCACAGCCACACCAGGTCCTCGCTCTTCCCTGCCTGTTCCCGGCCCCACGTCACCATGGGCAGCGTCAGTAGCCTCATCTCCGGCCACGGCTTCCATAGCAAGCACTGCCGGGCTTCGCAGTACAAGCTGCGCAAGTCCTCCCACCTCAAGAAACTCAACCGGTACTCAGACGGGCTGCTCAGATTTGGCTTCTCCCAGGACTCAGGTCATGGCAAGTCCAGCTCCAAAATGGGAAAAAGTGAAGACTTCTTCTACATCAAGGTCAGCCAGAAGACCCGGGGCTCCCACCACCCTGACTACACTGCACTGTCCAGTGGGGACTTAGTGGGCCAGGCCGGGGTGGACTTTGGCCCGTCCACCCCACCCAAGCTCATGCCCTTTGCCAATCAGCTAGAAATGGTAAGTGGGGGGGGGGAAGTCTCTGGTAATGGCAAGGGGGTTGGAACGGCAGGAGAAAGCAAAAGTGGGGTGGGGAGCACGGGGTCAGGGAGGGGTGGCAGTGGTGACCTAAGTGTTTAGAGCTCCAAAAGGCCAGAGCAGTGTGGTGAGGGCAGAAGTGTCAGTCACACTGCAGAGATCAAAGGGTGGTTAGGGGCAGTGAAGCATTGGTCAGTCCCCTACTCCAGGAGTCTTGGGGGAGCCCTTACACAAAGAGCAAAGGAGAAATGAAAGGCTACCTGAGCCCCCCTGGAATGTAACTGGATTATCAAGGCAGGACCAACAGCAAGCATCACTTTCAGGAAGGAGAGGGAGTTCTGTTATCGTCTGGACGAGCAGATGGAGAGTCCGCTTGGAGAGCTGGCAGCTTCTCCTGATAGCGGACCCGTGGCCAGGGGCCTTCCCCTCATTTGCTGCTCAAGCTGTGGCTGGAGGCATCTGGCTGGATGAGGGCCGTGAGTTTCTTACCCTTGTCTTTAGCAGAAGTGAGGGCAAAAGAGCCCTACATGCTCAGAAATCCAGCCCTCCTGCCAGCTCAAGCTCGTGTGGGGCCCACCAGTGGATGCTGAAAACACCATGTTCCTGTCAGCCCCTTGCCCCACCCTGGTGTTGATAGATTAGGAGGTAGCCCTGCGTACTTGCACAGAGCCTTAAGCATTTCTTACTAAAAGGCTTATAAACTGCAAAGTGGTCCCCCAATGAAAATGACAATGTGTTAAGAAAAGGGTCGTTATGTCAAGGGATCCTCCCAAGACTTTGAGGAGATCACAGTGGTGTCCTTGCTCCTGGCGTACTGGAAGGGGCAGTGGAGGTGAACAAGGGGTCGCCTTCTGCAGGGACACCATGCTCCCTCAGCCCAATGCCCCTGCCTGCACCACACAGAGACAGAGCTGGAGCTGTTCGTCATCTTGGGAGGCTGGGACAAGCTGGTGACAGGTAATTCCTGAATGATCATTAAGAACATCCCCCCAGGCCCAGAGGACTTTCTCCTCCTTGAGAGAGGTGCTGCTTCAGAGCACACAGGCGAGGACTTCCGGGCCTACGACCAAGGAGGGTGCCACGTGGCCGGGTGGGGAGGGAGACGGGGGATCAGTATGGCTCTTTTCCTCCCCAGGGCCCAGAGAAGGGTGCCATGAGGCCCACTGCCTTCAAGCCCGTGCTGCCGCGGTCAGGAGCCACCCTGCACTCCTCCCCGGGGAGCGCCAGCCACCAGCTGCACCCCGCGCCCCCAGACAAGCCCAAGGAGCAGGAGCTGAAGCCCGGTCTGTGCTCCGGGGCGCTGTCCGACTCCGGCCGCAACTCCATGTCCAGCCTGCCCACACACAGCACCAGCAGCAGCTACCAGCTGGACCCACTGGGCACCGCCGTGGGGCCGGCCAGCCGTTTTGGGGGGTCAGCCCACAACATCACCCAGGGCATCCTCCTCCAGGACAGTAACATGATGAGCCTGAAGGCGCTATCCTTCTCCGATGGGGGCAGCAAGCTGGCCCACCCAAGTAAGGCAGACAGGGGCTCCTCGTGCGTCCGCTCGCCCATCTCCACGGACGCGGGCGCCATCCAGGAGCTGGAGCAGAAGCTGCTGGAGAGGGAGGGCGAGCTACAGGAGCTGCGGCGCAGCTTTGAGGACAAGGAGCTGGCGTCCAGCCAGGCCTACGAGGGGCAGCGGCGGTGCAAAGAGGAGCTGGAGGGCCCGGAGCACAAGTGCAGCGGCAAGCTGAAGCCCGCCTCGCAGAAAAGCCAGCGCACACAGCAGGCGCTGCACCTACAGGTGCTCCAGCTCCAGCAAGAGAAGCGGCAGCTGCGGCAGGAGCTCGAGAGCCTCATGAAGGAGCAGGACGTGCTAGAGGCCAAGCTGCGGGCCTACGAGAAGGAGAAGACCAGCTTTGCCCCCGCGCTGGAGGAGACCCAGTGGGAGGTGAGGCCGTGGGGGTTTGGGGTGGTCGGTGTGGGGTGCCAGGCCTCCTCCCCGCCTCCCAGTTCTGGCCACTGCCTCAGCATGCTGGGGTAAAGGGCCAGCTTTATAAGCCAAAGAAGGGGCTCCCTGGTCACCATGTCAGGGACGCACTTACCCTGCGCCTCCCTCTCTCTCCTTGTCTCAGTGCCTGGTGGCCCCCAGAATTGAGTTTACTTACCACGAGAGGCTGGAACCATGAGAAGCAAGGCCTAGCTGGGCGTCTGAGGGCCAACTCACTTTATCTACTCACAGGAGGCTCAGGAGAAGCACAGACATACCGGAATCTGTGCTGGTCCAAGAGCCAAGAGACGGCATAGGATTTGTTACGTTTGAGGGAAGGGCCCCCACCCACTGGTGAGAGTGACACCATTTGTGGCAAGTCTCAGTGACACAAGGGGCTACTCCCCATAGAAGTGTCAGTGGGGCTTCTGGTTGGTGTCTGAAAAGGAAACAGAAAAAAAAGACAAGGGCCCACGCATGTGCACGCACGCGCACATACAGTCAGACACAAGTGAGGCCTCCACTCCTGGCCTTGCTGGAGAACCAGCTCTGCACCCATATCCTGCTGCCTGAGAGCCGCTTTCCTCCCTGGGAGGCCCAGGAGGTGTTTGGGGGCAGGTCCCCTCACTGTGAGGGGCATGTGCTTGGAAGATCTGCCGTGCACCCCAGGCAGACTCCACCCTGGGAACGGCTGAGGCGTCACTGTGTCTGGTTAGACCACCCCCAATAGCACACCCATCTGTTTGCACTGGAGCTCCCTGTGCTTATCCTGAAAATTAGAGTGACTGTGTTACCAGGAATGGAGGAAAAGGGTCCTTTCTGTGGAAGAAATGGATGGGGGACTAGACATGTGAGAAGGGAGAGTCACTTCCTGTTTGCCAGGAAGAAAGGTTTCCCAGAGCAGAAAGGACATTAGCCAGTGGGGCAGTGCCTTTCCTCCTTCCCATCCATGTTGGCATATGAGACCCTACCCCAGCCATTGTTTCTCAGCCAGGCTCAGGGACACTTTGGGGCACCTCAGAGATGTAAGCTAGTGGTGGCATTAGGCATCCATTCTTGTCCGTCCAATCTGGCACTGAGCTGGACATTGCTGTGACCTCGTTCCCAGGTTCTCTGGTCAAGCTATATAGTAAAACAATAAATAAATTAAACATTTATAATAGATATATTCAAACATATTTGTAATAATTTGTAGTGTTTTTTAAGGGCTGGGCCCTCAGTTCTCTCCTCTAATCTTTATGACAACCCTTAAGTAGCTATTGTTACTAATCCTCAATTTACAGTTAAGGAAACTTGCCCAAGGTCACCACATAATAAACACCAGGGCCAGGGCTTGACCTTGACAGTTTGGCCCCAGAGTTCACAGTTTTAATCCCTACACCATATTGCCACTGTGGTAACGGTCAGTCATCCGGGTCATAAGTTACAAAGTCACGATCCTCAGCTAGCCCCATGCCACAGCCATACTCTGTGCTGTTGCCTCCATGAAACAAATGCAGGCTTGGCCCTGGAAAGGCATTCTTGATCCCAGTCAGGCCTCGTGGTGGGAGAGGGGTTGTGCGATGCTTCCTAGGTGGTTCATCACAGCCAGGGAGGGCTCTTCTATGAGAGGAAAAGTGAGGAATATCAAGGTGGCTTCCAGACTTGTTCCCACACTTCCTCCTGTAGAGCCAGGCCCTGGCCTCATTCTGCCAGCTTTCGCAGAGCAGCAGGCAACGCTCTGACACATAGCGAGACTGGCCTTGGTCTTCCAAGCCACCCATGACCCCAAACGGCCAAGACGGGATATGCTTGGGATATGCAGAGATATGCTACACGGGTGTGCTTCAGTGCCTTTGGTCCTGTTTGTGGCTCTTGGCCACCTTTGGATGGGGAACAGAAATAGAAGTGGTGGAGGCGTGAGGCGGGGAGAACACAGTAGCCCATCGCTCGGCAGATGGTACAGGGGCCCTGTCTCTGAGCCAGGCATGGGGTGAATGCCTGGATATAGTCTTCACCCCGGTGGAGGAGAAGGTAGCTGAGAGTGTGAAGAGGTGAGGTTAGAGGGCATAAACATGGGTGACAGAAACACGGCAGACATAGAAATCGATACCATTGATGCTAAATGTGGGTAATGGAGCTGCCAGCAGTGGGCAAATGGAACCACTGACCGTCGATTTACACATGGCCACGGGTTGAGATTTTGACTCTGAATTAGGGGTGAGACAGGCATGTGGACAGACCAAGCCAGACTACAGAAAGGAGCCTCCACGAGGGCTTGGCCTTCCTGGGTCACCATGCTTGGTAACTCTCTGGAGGCTTCCTGTCAGGACAGCTTCATCCTGGGAGGCAGGGAAGATGTTACTTGCTCTGAGCGAGGACCTCTCACCTCTTGCCACTCTCTCTTCTCCCCACCCCTGACCCTCGGCAGGTGTGCCAGAAGTCAGGTGAGATCTCTCTCCTGAAGCAGCAGCTGAAGGAGTCCCAGATGGAAGTCAATGCCAAGGCCAGCGAGATCCTCAGTCTGAAGGCACAACTGAAGGACACACGGTGCAAGCTGGAGGGCATGGAGCTGAAGACGCAGGACTTGGACAGCGCTCTGCGTACCAAGGGCCTGGAGCTGGAAGTCTGTGAGAACGAGCTACAGCGCAAGAAGAACGAGTCCGAGCTCCTGCGAGAGAAGGTGAACCTGCTGGAGCAGGAGCTCCTGGAGCTGCGGGCCCAGGCTGCCCTGCAGTGGGACAGCGCGTCCCGGGGGGCAGGGCGGGGGACGGGGCCTGGGCCCACCTTCTCCGAGGACATCCCCTCCCTGCAGCGGGAGCTGGAACGGCTGCGGGCCGAGCTGAGGGAGGAGCGGCAAGGCCATGACCAGATGTCCTCAGGCTTCCAGCATGAGCGGCTGGTGTGGAAGGAAGAGAAGGAGAAGGTGATCCAGTACCAGAAGCAGCTGCAGCAGAGCTACCTAGCCATGTACCAGCGCAACCAGCGCCTGGAGAAGACCCTGCAGCAGCTGGCCCACGGGGATGGTGCAGGGGAACCTTTGGAGATTGACCTTGAAGGGGCTGACATCCCCTATGAGGACATCATAGCCACAGAGATCTGAGGGGCCTCCTGGGGGAGGGAGAGCTGGGACCTGGCATTAGGAGGCAGGGGTGCTGAGCCTGTCCAGGAGGGCTCCCCGCTCCTTCCCCCCCCCGCTCAGGAACTCAGCCTCTCTGAGAGAAGCTTCCCGGGCACCGACCTGGGATCCTCAAGGGCAGGGAAGTGGAGGGGAGAGGAGGGACTGCCTCTCCTCCCCATTCCCATGGTCCAGCGCTCACCATTCTGCAGCTTTCCCAAGAGATGGGCCCAGGGGGTCTCCATTGTTTGGTTAAGGGCTCCCTAAACCTTGGCCTCTGTACAAATACTTAGAGATCCTCTCTCCCAGGGATGGTGGTGGCTGCCATGAAGACCAGTGGCCACTTCTTTTCCTGTCTCTTTTCCCATAACCTTTCTCCCCCAGATACACTGGGGTGCCTTGGGAATAGAAAGAAGCCATTTGTAACTAGAACCTGGTCATAACCTGAGCTCTTCCTCTGTCTCCAGACAGCGTAGGGGTTGGAGTGGGGTATGGAGAACCTAGATTAGCAATGTCAGCACTGTCCCGACCCTGGCAAGCCACAGAAAGGAAGGGCGAGCTGGGGCAGCCCAGGAGAATCTACCTTGCGAGGACCGGTGGGGCAGAGAGAGAAGATTGGTAGATACGGCCAGACCCTGCTGGGCCTCCTAACTGGAGGTGAGCAGCCTTGGGCACCTGGTGGCCTTTGACCTTGACCACGCTTCTTAAAGCCATAGATACTGAGGCCCTGGGTGGGTGCTGGGAAGGGAAGATTGAAGGTACCATGACACAGGGTGGCTGTGGCTTTCCAGTGGTCCCAGGGAGAGCCTCCAAATAGTTTGCAGTGTGGGTGGGAGGCAGAGCTTCCCCACCTGGCTCAAGTTGGCCAGAGGCTACTCTGAACTTGTTTTCTTCCCAAGAATCAAGTCTTTGCTGGATCCAAAATCACGTCTATCCACTGAGATGGTGCAGGAGGATGTGGGCAGTGACAACATCTCCCCTCGCATCTCCAGTGCTGAGCTCAGACAAGAGTCCTTCTGGGTCAGGAGGGGGCCCCAGAGCCCCAGGCAGGGAGAGTGAGAGGTGTAGACACAGCCTTATGAACCGCCCCAGGGCCACCGGCTGGCCTCCCTCCACCCAGGCCCCGCAAGAGCGCTGACTGTCCAGAAGCCAGAAGCTGCAGCTGCTGGGGGCTGGGCCCTGGCCTGGGGAGGCTGGGGTTTCTCTTCTGAAGATGTGGAGAGCTGGGGGAGGACAGAAAAGGTAGACTTTCTCAGTTGCTTGTTTCAGGAAATTTTTCTTCTTTTTTTTTTTTTTTTTCCCTTTCTGTCTTTTCAGAAGCAAGCCAGATCTAGCAGGCAGCCAGGCTGTTCCATGTTCTATTTTTGACTCGAGCTACAGCTGCTGTTCTTAGGACAGCCAGCTCTTGCTGGGTTCCTGCGCCTTGCGCCTGCCTGCTGGGAGGACAAAGGGGAGGAGAGGTCTGGGTACTTAGCAGACCCTGTCTGCCTCCCCGACCTCTGACCTTTGACCTTAAGCAGCAGACCCAGGGTGGGAGTGGAGCTGCTCCTACTCCCTCCAGGGCCCACCGTGTTCCTTCCCTGAATCTCAGCTGAGGGCAGGGCCACCTCCCTGTGGTTGGCTCTGCCTTCCGGTCCCCAGGGTTAAGCCATGCCTGTCCTGCTGCCTTCACAGGACAGAGGAGCATTTCTGGAATTTGAAACCATGACTCTTAGTCATAGGCTAGAGTTCAACCTGGAATCCATAGGCCAAGAGCCCCGTCGTCCCTGGAGGGCAGTGCCCTGCCCTGGACACAGTCAGACCCTTAAGTCAAAGCTGTCCCTTTCTGTGTGCCATGGCCCTCAGGCCCACCGTCCCCACCAGTCTGTGCCTTGTTTGAGTCCTTCCCGTGAGACTCCCCATGGTACAGAGAAAGGGGCTGTTGCCCCCTCTCCCGGCTAGAGACACCCCCTGACACCCCTCTCAAAGAGCAGCCCCTCACCTCAGAAGAGGTGGGTGCTAAGGCCGGGAGGTGGGTGCCAACCACGGCATGACCAGGCCCTGCACCCCACATGCCTGCTGCCGGCCAACCCATGGATGCCCTCCCTGGGCTGCCACCAGCCCCAGGCTCCAGGATAGCCCACAGTGGCACCAGGGTGCATCTGTGTCCTGTAACATGGGGACCTCGCCACCATGTGGTTTTTCTTCCTTTCCCTGTGAAAAAATGTCCGTACTCCTCCTGGACCATGCCAGACCCAGCCTCTCCAGAAGGGGGCGCTGAACAGCAGAGGCTGAGCAGGGACTGGGGAGTTCCGCCAACACTGCCTGGGAGCCGGCCGCCTACCCCCCGGCCAGCGTGAGCTCGCTGTCCTTCCCTCTGAACATTCCTGCTGGCATGTTTCCTCGCTCAGGCAGACCCCCCTCCTCCGCTCCCTAAAGGAAGCCAGGCCTGAAAATGCTCCAGCCGTCTGCAAAGAGAGAGCAGTATCCAGCAGCACCTCACCAAGGAGGAGATTCTGCCTCTAGGACTTGGGATGACCAGACTCTCACAGCGCGTCCACTGTGGGTGTCTCCTCTGGCCTCTGTGTAGTTCAGGTGACTCCTGCTGGGCACACTCAGCCGATGTGGGCACTGAGCTCTAGGGGGTCTGGGGGCCATCTCTCCCTGAGAAGCACCCCCTGAGCCTCTGCCCCTACCCTGCTCTTGTCCCAGCCCAGCCCGGACTGCTCTTGGGTGAGAGGGCTGCCCAGGGATAAGCCAGGCTGGGCTATTGGAGCAGCAGCTTTGGGAGAGGGTGGAGTCTGAGTTCTGAGCAGGAGCCATGCCCCCTGTGCAGGTGGGCACTCCCCTCACGCCCGCCCACGGTGGTCTGTTCACTGCATCTGCAGGCAGAGCCGGAACCCCCCGCCGTAGCTGCCTTTGGACGGACTGGCATTTGGAAGAATATGTACACAGTTGTTTCTCTCTTGGTTGTTTCTTGTTGTTTGGTTCACTTTGCTTTTGACAGCTTCATTTTATTTTATTTTCGATGCCACGTGTTGGCCTTGTAAACTATTACTGGTAATTTTATGTTTTTATTTATGAATAAAGAATGCCATGTCTCATTCCCTCCCTAGTGACTCTCAACCTACCCTCCTTCCCCTGGCTGTGGCACGGCAGCTCCTTGGGGTTTCTCCATTTGGAACAAGAAAGGTGACATCCTTCGCACCGGTGAAGGAGGTAGGGATGGCCTTGTTGAGGTAGCACTGGCTGGTTGGAAAGCACGGGCTTTGACATCAGGTAGACCTCCCGTGGGCCCGTGCCACTCGCCAACCCTGTGGTCTTATCTGGGAATGGGCCCCTGGCTGACCCTGAGGAGGAGGAAAGGAGACCGAGGGACATGGTCCTCTGCAAAGGCAGCGGGGCCTCTCCAAAAGAGAACCCTCCCCAGCCCAACCTGAGGCCTCGCCTGCCTCATTCCTCCAGCTGCTCACCTCCCCAGCCAACCCCCGGCCTCTTTGGCACATGGCCTCTTTGGCAGGAAACCAGAGTGGCTATTGCTGCCACAACCCAGGGCCTCCCAGCGGGGAAGGTGCAGTCACCACAGTGACCATCTGTCCAGCCGGCTCACGGCCAGCATGCCTTATTCACCTTGACAAGTGTTCCCTACGGCCCCAGGCTCAGATTCTAGGCTCAAAGGGCTTCTACTCAGGTGGCAGGTGACAGAAGGGACATGGAAAAAGGGAATTAAGAGCATGAGATAGCCAATGGAACACATGAGGGGTAGATGACAATATCTCTGGGGTAGGAACAATCCGGGTATCCAAGGAAGGTGGCAGGTAGGAGGGACCTTGGGAACAAGGGTGGGACATGAGAGGAATAAGGAGGAAGGGACAGACAGGACACATCCCAGGGCAGGCATTCCCACCAGGGAGGGTCTCTGCCTGCCCATAGGGGTGCCAGGGGCAGCCACAGAGGCTGGAGGGGTAGGAAGGCCCGGCTGCTGGAAGCCTCCCAAGCCCAAGGATGATCAGGCAGCTGAGACGTGACTAAGCTGGGACTAGTTCCCGTATCTGTCGAATTCCAAGGCCTAGCACTGGGGCAAAGGGGTCACGTTGGGTTTTAGGTAACCCTTTCCATTCTTCCTCCTAGACCTGGCCCAAGGCTGCTAGACTGTTGTCCCCTGAAATATTGCCTCCCACCCATACACCCCTGCGTGGCCCCTCCCCTTGAGTTCCGGCAGGCCCTGGGCTTACCTTGACCAAAGTTAGCCAAAGTAACATTCCTCTGCCAGTTCCAGCCTAAGCTTAGAAGATGGGGCAGCTTCCACTTTTATACTTGAGCTGCTTTGTACAAAGCACCCCCTCATCTGCTAGAGAGACCCCATGGAGCAAGAGGGATTTTGTTGTCCCAGCGAGGATCCTGCTAAGAGCAGCTGAGCAAGTGACCAGGATCCAGCCAACCCCCGTGGAAGAGAGTTCCTCCCTGCTTTCTCCCCTTCTAGAATCCTGACCTCAGAACCATGCACCCATTAAATGGCCGTGTCTTTAAGACCTAAATTCAGAATGATTTATAATGTGGCTTAGAAGTAGACAACCAAAACACGCTGTGGCAACCCCCTTACATTCCACTCCAACAGTCCCTCTCCATCCCAAAGTCTAGGAATAGTAGGAAAGCAATGCCCCTGGAAAGGAACAGACCGTGGAAATGACTGTTCAGCTGCAAGAGGGGCAGCAAAGTGAGGGACAAAGGCTTCCCCACCCTACTTCCTCTGGAGTGCTGTCGGGGACACAAGCCTTCCTTGAGCCCCAAACCTGCTTATTATTTTAGGGAAAAAATAAGAACAAAAGGAAAAGAGTGAGAGAGAAAGAGAGGTGGAGGCAGGGTGTCATGCAGGGTGTCATGCGGGGTCTCAGCTCCCACTCCCCGCACAAGAACGCAGGACATGGTGAGGCCAAAAAGGAACACCCACGGAGCCATAGGTAGGGGAGTCATACCACTATATTCTCGCTGGCGGCTGGGTTGGAGACACAGGAAGCAGCAGCCACACTATCCGCAACCTGCCGTCCACTTCTCTCTGCCAACCAACCCCACTTGCTAACAGCAATCTGCGCTTGCTAGCTCAGCCACCATCTTCTTGCTAGCCCCCATTTTCTGCTAGCGTAGCCATGGCAGTTATATTAGTAGCCAATGGCTCACTGGTTACAGCTGACGGCCAACTAGCCACAGCTGATGGCCATCCAATCACAGTTGATAGTCATTTACTACCTGAACCAGCACCTTCCCACGTGAGGCCGAGAGCCTGGGAACTGCACTCCTGTCTCAGGGTATCCTCATGGGCCGTAATACAGACTGTTCTGCTGTGAAGAGGGAGGCAGCAGGCGAGGGTCAGCAAGCAGCGTCTGCAGCAGGTGCTTTCTGAGTTCTGTGAGGAAAGTCATGTTATCCCCAAATTTCTCCCCAATGCAGGCATCACAAAGGGAAGCATCAAACATCACTATCTCATTGACTCGTGTGTGTGTACACGTGGATTCCTTCAGCAAATATTTACTGAGCTGCGACTTGAGCTGCAAGCTCTGTTCTGGACACCAGAGATACAGAGGTGAACAAAAATGACTGCGGTCCTTTCTCTCTGAGGACCTTACACTGTGGAAAGTAACAACTAAAGCGGATTACTTTCCATTCTGATGAGTGCTAGGAAGGAAATTCACAGGTTGATAGCAGCTGCTGTGCCTAGGGAAGGGTGTGTGGGGTGGGACGATCGGAACAGGGAAAGGAAGGCTGGAGAACCAAAATGCTCCTTTATTTCAACATGTTGGGAGACGGTGCCAGTCACTGTTTTTTCCCTAACTTGGACATCCCCCTCCCCACCCCCCAAGTCCTCTTGGAAATCTCACCTTCCCTGGGGCCTCAGCAGACAGCGTCCTAATGGATAACTCACAGCTGTCCTCTAACCTCAGCTTCTCTTATTCCTGCCCCTGAATGGCTCCTACAGCCCTGAACAGCCTGGGACCTCACCTTCATGTCCCACAGACAACTGCCCATCGCTGCCAGCCAAGACCATTGACAAGCGTGAAGCATTCAACGTCACTCTTCCACATGTGGAACTGTAAAACACAATTTTGTGAAAGGGCACAATCCTTATAAGGACGCTTTAGTTAAAATAGCATCTTTCCATGTAACTTGATTGAGAGATGTTCAGCTTCAATGAATTTATCCATCTGTACATACATTTTTTGGTAACGTCTGGGTGTTTGGGTGGGAGGGGCCTGCTTTACCAGGGCCCCAGCAGAGGTTTGTTCAGCCTACTGTGTAATCCAGACCGCTTCCCCAGGAGCGCTCTGTTCCACACGTCTTGCCTTGTGAGGGTTTGGAGCTGTCATTGGCCCCCTGCCTTTACCCTCTGTCTCCAATCAGACCCTCGATCCTGTACACTCCACTTTTTAAAGCCCTAACCTCCATCCTCTTCCTATATCCACTGGCCCTCCTAAAGTAGTCAGAAAATTCTCAGAAGGCCCAAGACGTCTGTTTTTTTAATTCAAGTTTATTGGGCTGACAATTGTTAGTAAAGTTACATAGATTTCAAGTGTACAATTCTGTATGACATCATCTATCTATCACATTGTGTATTTACCACCCAATCAGTTCTCCTTCCATCACCACATATTTGATCCTCCTTACCCTCATCTCCCACCCCACACCCCCACTACCCTCTGGTAACCACTAAACTATTGTCTGTGTCTGAGTTTTTGTTTCTTCATTTCTTTGTCTTGCTCTTTTATTTTCAGTTTTATATACCACATATCAGTGAAATCATATGGTTCTCGACTTTTTCTGACTTATTTCACTCAGCGTAATAATCTCAAGTTCTGTCCATGTTGTCGCAAATGGTCCTATTTCATCTTTTCTTATGACAGAGTAGTATTCCATGGTGTGTGTATATATATACCACAACTTCTTTATCCATTCATCTATTGAAGGACACTTTGGTTGTTTCCATGTCTTGGCCACCGTAAATAAAGCTGCAATGAACATCGAAGTACATATATTTTTATGGATAAATGTTTTCAGATTTTTGGGGTAGATACCCAGGAGAGGGATTGCTGGGTCATATGGTAATTCTATTCGTAATTTTTTGGGGAACCTCCACACTGCCTTCATAGTGGCTGCACCAGTCTGCATTCCCACCAACAGTGGATGAGGGGTCCTTTTTCTCCACAGCCTCTCCAACACTTGGTACTATTTGTGTTGTTGATGAGCACCCAAGACATCTTCTAATTCCACCCACCTCAGGTTGATAGATGTGCTAAAGAGACCAGAGAGGAGAGAGGACTTCCTCAAGGTCACACAGCTAGTAAATGACAGACCCAGTCATCACCTTGACGACTCTGATAACCCTGCTGGTTTCTTTGCCCCAGTCTGGTCCATTAAACCCATCGACACACAACAGACAGGTTTATCTCCAGTGCTGCTCCCACCATGCTCTTCTTTGCTCAAACCCTTTGGGGGCTCACCACTGACCTCAGAATAAAGTTTGATGCCCTCAGCTAGCTTCAAGTCCCTCCACTTTATAGTTCCAACACCTACTTTGAAAAGCCTGAGTCTAACCACAGATCAAAGCATATTCCCTAAAACATCACGTCTGTCATTAACATGAGCTCAATAAGTGTCGAGACATTCCTCTTGTCAGTCACTATCTTCTTGAGAAAACCCCACACTGCTGCTCTGCCAGTCCTGTGTCCCACCCTGAGTCCCAGCCCCTGGTGGCTCGATGGGAGGTAGTGTGGCCAGGGGACAAGGGCTCAATCTATGGAATCAGAGCTGGCTGCACTCGCCTCCAGGCTCCACTGCTACTGCGCTGTGTGAGGTTGAATAAGTTACTTAATCCCCCTGTGCTTCAGAGAGTTGTTTTGACAAATTAATAATTTTTAATTAAAGTAAGCTAAAGTATTGTTCATTATTATTATGACTATTGATACAGGATAGTTAGCATGTCCATTGGGGACTCACAGAAAAATATTCCTCCATCACTATCATAATTTATCATTACCAGTGTTATTATTTGTTAATACAAGATCTGACAATTCAGTTCACGAACTCATCCTAGAAAAAGTGCTACAATATCTCATTGCTGAATATCACTGTGGTCACCTTCAAAGTTCTCCCTGGGAAGCTGTGCACTGATGCCAGCGCCTAGTCCACCCTTCAAAGCAATTTTGGAACTCGTTCTGGAATGGCCATCAGAGCTGTCATCGTATTACCCTTGATGTCCTGAATGTCATCAAAATGTCTACCTTTCAATATTTTCTTTATCTTTGGGTAAAGAAAGAAGTCACTAGGGGGCAGATCAGGTGAGTAGGGAGGGTGTTCCAATACAGTTGTTTGTTTCCTGGCTAAAAACTCCCTCACAGACAGTGCCGTGTGAGCTGGTGCATTGTCGTGATGCAAGAGCCATGAATTGTTGGCGAAAAGTTCAGGTCGTTTTCGTCTTTTTCACACAGCCTTTTCAGCACTTCCAAATAGTAAACTTGGTTAACTGTTTGTCCAGTTGGTACAAATGCATAATGAATAATCCCTCTGATATCCGAAAAGGTTAGCAACATCGTTGCAGCAAGTTCGCGAACTTAATCATCAGACTTCGTAAGTCACTACTTCAAGCTGTGATGAAGTGTCATGGTTCCCCAGGCTCCAGCAGCCCCAACAAAGCTCCAGCCCTTGGGGAACAGCTGACTTTATTCTGGTCATCTGTCTCCCCTTCCCCCACCAGCTTCTTCTCCCCAGCTCTCAACTCCAGAAGGTGGGCTTGTGGGGAAAGCCCCAGGGGGAGAGGGCGCAGCTGGGGGAAGAAAGGAACAAAGAGAACTTTGCTAAGGGGTGTGGTGGAGCAGGCCTGGGCCTGAGCCAGCCTATGACACTGACCAAAACCCTTGCCAGAGGGAGCAGTTCTCATCCTGTGCACCTCCCCCAAGTTCAGCCTTGCCTTGCTCATGGCCCTTCCCCACCCCTGCCTCATAGAGCCAGCCCGAGGGCACACACACTCATGTGTACACAGGCACACACTCAGGCCCGTGCACACACATGCGCACAGAGGCACAGATTTCCCCCTGCATTCTCCCTGCTGCTCCCCCGCCCCCATTGTCTCAATTAGGGCTAATTGAGTGGTAAGTAGCTGGAGACAGCATTTGTCATCAGTGACAGGTAGGCAAATGAAATTGCTCACACCAAAAGTAACAGGATGATGTGCCTGCCGTGATCCATCACGGTGGCACCCTCTTGGGCCTCAGTGATGCCATGTGCATGCAGCTTCCATCACTGTGGGTACCAGGCCAGGGCTCCCTTTGCTGGATTGGTTCTTCCCAGCAAGAAGACATGGGCACAGCGGAGCAGGCCAGGTGGGCAGCGCTGCCACCCGGAGAGAGGTTAACGTGTCCTGGGCTGGGGCTGGATGGCTTCCCAAACCTGCACTTGAACCTACCCCTCCCAGGGCCCTGCATTTTACAAGGGAAGGAGCTGTGGTTCAGGGAGTATAGGCCCCCAGTGGTGTGAGGCCCCCAGGGTGTCAGGCCTCATAACACTGACACTGGGCTGCCTCTTCCTTCCACCCAAGAGCCACAGTCCCTGATAAGCCATAAAAGGTTGTGTCTGCTCTCCTCTTCCCCACCTGCCCACAGCAGGAGAGAGGCCTGCCCTCCCCTCAATGCAGGCCCTTTCCTTCACAGAGTCCTGAAATTCCACCATTAGAAATGCATTCTTTGGGCTGAGCTTTCAGAAGTGTGACTATCTGGGAGAGATGACCCCTAAGTGAGTGAGTGGGATTTCCCAAACTACTGAAAAATGAGGTCCCATGAGATTTCTGGGCTCCAGGCGTGGGCACAGCAAGGGAGCAGGAGTGAGTACATGCATGTCAGTTAGTCCAAAGTCACCTTATTTTTCTCCTCCACTGCCCATCAGAGTGGCTCAAGTTCTCCAGGGCCACCTGTCCTCCAGTTGCTGAAAACGCCAGTCTGAGCAGCTCGGAGCTTGGCTTGCTCTGGCCCCAGCTTTGGTCACCATCAGAGTGGACAGAGAGGACCGCCCACTCAGGCCTCAGGACCATCCATCCAAGCCCATCCTGTATAGATAGGGAGCCTAGGGCACCAGGCCCACCCAGGAAAGGAGAATCGTGGATGCGGCTGAGCACTGCTGACGGCCCACCAGCCTCCTGCCCAGCTTTCCCGCCAGGCCCCTGTGAAAGCAAATGCTTTCCAGGGAAATTCTGGCTCCAGCTCCTATTTGGCTGGGCCTCAAAGCCTATACTTAGAAAGCAGGAGGGGCTACGGCAATGCCCACTGGAGCTCCAAGCCAGAGCTGGCATCACAGAAAGGCACCGCTGTGGAAAAACCAAAGGTCTCCCAGCCCAGGCCCTGTTTTCCCAGACAGTTGCCACCTCGCTCCTGCTTCCTGAGCCAGAGAAACACAACATATTCTCAGGCTCAGTTGCACACAGCCGTCTTTACATATCTTGGTTTAGTACGGTGTTTTCCGATGGACTATGGGTTCCCAAAGGGCACAACTACATCAGAAAAGACAAAAGCCTATCAAGCTACTTTACTTGTCTTGTACACACACACACACACACACACACACACACACACACTGGGAAAACCAGCAAAAAAGACAGTGCTCCTTTTCTCTAATTTCCAGATGTTTTTAAGTTGATGTTGAAAATCAGGACTTGTGAGGTGTGTGGGTGTGAGTTGTGTGGTGGTATGAGTGAATGTATACATGGGTGTGTGTGGGAAGCGGCCGGAGGGTGCTTCCATGTGGGGAAGGGCACTCACTGCGCCATTTCATCCCTACCCCTCACCAGGCAACAGGGCAACCTCCAGAAAGTGCCTCAGACGCTGGTACGTTTCCCCGGGAGGCTGGCTCTAGGACAGATGCAAGCAGCCATACCCGGGAGAACCTGCCCTGGCAGCCCCTCAGGGACAGGAAGCCAGCGAGAAGCCATAGGGACTGCGTAGAGGGAGGACCTCACCATGAGGGCTTAGCTGATCCTCATGCAGAGCAGGTGAGAGGGCTGGGCCTTCATACCCCCGTCACCTGTCCCCATACCCCAGCCACTGCCTATGGCCCTCTGGGAAGAGGTGTGGCTGTGGGCTCCTGAGCTCTCAGAGCTAACGGCAAGTCTCAGCGGAGTGAGAGGGGCAGCCACTACACTCCCACCGCTGGGGAATGCGTCTCCTCCTGGAGGAGGGTCCAGGCCCCCACCAGGGCCTCCCTCTCATATTTTTGCCCACCCCCACCTCTGAACCCTGCAAGGAAAACCAAAGCCATATGGATGGGGGCCTGTCTCTGAGCTTGCGCCACCTCACCCTCCAAGCCATCAGGAATGGTACCAAGACCAAACCAAGAGTCCTGGGCAAAGCTGAAGTACAGACGACTCACACAATAACCCTCTTCCTGACCCCCAAGGACAACCGTGCAGATGCTCAGCTATGCCCCCGACCAAGAGCCAGACTAGTAGTTGTGAATGTGGGCACGTGACAGAGAAGGAACATTTGTTGAATATCTCCAATATGCCTAGGTGACGGGCACTTTTAAAGACTCCTTGGGTGTCCCCAGCAAATCTCCAGTGGTGGGACTTCAGGCACGTGGAGGACAGCTGGTCCCATTGATACAGCTTAGCTAGCATTTCCCTAGGTAGACAGGGAGGTCCCCGGTGGAATAAACAAAAGACAGCCATATCCTAAAACTTCAGGTTTTGAAATCACTCCTTCGCTCCAAGACATAATGTAATAAGGCCTTGAGGTTAATCATGAAATTCCTTTTGGCCTGACAAACGGAGCAGATCTGATAGATAAGAGTGGGTTACTTTGCTAATTCCTTCAGGATGGGCAAGCAGAACAAACCTGGCAGACGAATGTCATTGTATGGCGTCAGTTCCCTTCTTCAAACAAGTTCCCTTCTTCAAAGAGCTCCCCTTCCCCAAGCAGGCAAGGGAAGGTATAAAAGTAAGAGCTTTTGCCTCAGTCATGGAGCACCCCCACTTGGGACCCCCTCCTGCTCAGGAGCTTTGACTCTTTGCTTTCAATAGACTATCCTCTTTTTAAAACTCTTTGCCTCTCCTAGGTCCGTGTGTCCATTCTTCGGTCTCACGAGACACAATCCCGGCCCGCACCCAGAAACTGCCGGCAGATCCAACATCATCTACATCGTCTGGAGAATCACAGGAAAAATATTCCTCCATCACCATCAGAATTGGGGCTGGCAAGGGAAGGAGGCTGGGGGCATGCTGTAGTGTTCAACCAGAGAATGAAATGTGTAGCTGTGTAGTTCTATGTAGGAGTTGCCCAAGAGCCAGTCAGCCAGTTCAGCTACCGATAACCTCAGAGCAGTGGCCCCAGAAGCCAGCGCAGCACCTCGCTGGCCACAGTGGGTACTCAGCCCTTGACAGGGGGCCCCGGATGGGGAGTCAGATTTCCCACAGGTTCCACTGCAGGTTTCCCCACCTGACCTTGAGCAAAGCCCTTAACCTCTGAGGTCCAGCTTCCCATACCTGTCTGTCCTGGTGATCCAAGGGTCCTTGCTGAAGGCTCTTCCCCTCCGGATGCTGGTAAAGCCATCTCGGGCAGTAAATGACAGAGAAAGGGGCCATTTCCAGGCTATTGTGCTCTACACAAAGGGAGGAAAGGGAACAGGCTGGAGACAAATAGCTGCGAGGAAGGGGAGGCTGAGGGCCTCCAGAGCTGCTTCAGCCTCCAGAGCTGCTTCAGCCTCCAGAGCATGAGGCTGGGGCAGGAAGGGTGGGCGGTGGGGGGTTTCCGCTTTGTGTCCTAGCAAGGGCAGGCACCATAACTGGCCTTCCTTTTCCTCAGAGGCACCAAGAGGAAGGAGGCGGAAACTCTGGATCCTTGCAGAAAAAAATCACGTTGGTTACATGGCTTCCAAATGATCAGGAACAACTGCCCATCTGCCAGGGCAACGCCCGTGGCTGATGGCCATTGGAACAACCCTTTCTCGTGATGCCCACTTGGTAATCTATCCCCCTCACCGTGCTCTAATCTGTGTCTCCTGAGGCGGGAGGACAGGCAAGAAGGGAGGGTGACATCTCCAGATGATCCCCCTTGCCTCATGCAAATGCCAGCAGCCTCCCTCTCTGCCGCTAGAGTGAGGGTGAGGTTTGCTGGATGATCCACGAATTGGCTTCCACCCCCGGGACTGCTGCCAGCCAGTGTCTCTGGAACAGATGAGGCTGTCCCATTGAGACTGGGGGCCTGGCTTGTGGGGGGCACGGATACCAGTGGCCTTCATTCTGACCCATGAGGTCGCCCGCGGCCACCACAGGTGCGGTCTTACAGTGCCCGGCCGTGCAGCAAAGCGCCTCACCAACGGGCCAGCTGTGGGGACAGAAGTGGCTCAGGGTCTGCGCTCTAGACCAGGCTAGGCCTTGATACCCACTGCTCCCAGTAGGGCAGGGAGCTGCCCTGACTCACACCTCTTCCTTCATGGTGTCCTCCAGCGAGGGTGCTCAAGTCCTTTGGAATCCCCACCCAGTACCCAGCACAGGAGGCACCCCCAATTCAATCGGCGTGTACTAAGCAGATTGGGAGGAGTGGGGAAGAGGGCTGAACCCAAACTGCCCTCAGGACGGGCTTTCTGGTCATGGAGAGGCAAACATGGGTAATTACAAAGCAGACTGTGCAAACAGCATGGGGAGCCAGGAGGGATCTTGGTGGAGGAGGGGTGCTGTCGGCTTCTAGTCCAGTCGTCTTTCCGTTTCATTATGGGGTTTAGGTCTGTGGTCACACCTTAATTGTCATGGGCTTAATTATGGGGAGGGATGAGGGGGTGGTACAGTACTAGTGCTGGTCTGCCCTCCCCCAGCCACAACAGACTGCCTGGTGTCAGAGAACGACAGGGGCCCCCCACTGTTAGCTTTCTGCCCCTGGGGAAATAGGGGGTGGCTTTCAGCCTGTCTCCTCTTTAGTTACATTGGGACAACGCCACCTACCTTTCAGAGGTCTATTAGGGTCCTAACAAGTACCTAGGACGGGGCAGCTTTAAACTGCAGAAATTCGTTGTCTCACGTTCTGGAGGCCAGAAGCCCGAAATCCAGGTGGGGGCGGGGCCGCACTCCTTCTGGGGGCTCTAAGGGCTGGTCCTTCTGCTTCCCCCAGCTCCTGGTGGCCCCAGGAGGTCCCCGGCTTGCAGCACCATCATTCCAACCTCCACCTCGGCTTGCCCTGGCTGCCTGCGCGCCTCTATGTGTTCACATACATTGTTCCCTCTGTGTCCCTCTCCTCTGTTTGTAGGGACACCCGTCACATTGGATAGGGGCCACCTCCTCTTAATGAATTACATCTGCAAGGATCCCGTTTCCAAGTAAGGTCTGGTTCTAAGATACTGGGGGTTAGGACGTCAACAAGCTCTCGGCGGACACCGTTCAGCCCATCACAAAGGGTGTTGGGAGGCCTGACACTGAAGGGCGACAGTCGGGAGTCCCCGGGCTTAGCGCAGCCCGAAGCGGGCCCCTGGGAGGAGGGCGCCAGACAGCAGGGGCCGGGGCGGGCCTGCTGGGCGGGCTTTAACTCCGCTGCTTGTTTAAAGCCGCCCTCGTGTAAAGAAGGGGTTGGGCCCGGGACAGTAACTCACTCAAAGGCGACTTGATTTTCCCCCCCGAATAGACCCAGGTCCCGAGGGTGGGGAACTGGGGCCCGACCCCTTTGAAGTGCAAATGTCAGCCCCTGGTGCAGCCCTCGCGGAATAATCCGGCCTCACATCTGCGGCTGCCACCGGAAGTGCGCCCACCAGCTGCTCCCGCTGTCTCCCCCGCCGCCCGGTGGCAGTCAGGTGGCGGGAGAATCAGGCCCCAGGCAGTCCCCGAAATCACCACTTAGCGGGAGGGGGATTAAGGGGAGTGAGTGTTCCTCGTGCCGGCAGCAGCTGCGTCCTCCCTCCCCATTTGCTGGGATACCTGCTGTTCCAGCCAGGCGGTGTGATGACAGGGAAAAGGGCACATGTGGCCTTTTGTTTAACAGGCAGCCCTGGGGCTCGGTCACAAGTGGGGGACAGGACCTTGGGTGCTTATGATAAGAATCAGAGAATGAACTTGATGAGGAGGAGGTACAGAGGTCTCCTGTGGCAGAAGGGCTCCCAGCTGGCTGCTCCAGTGACACTGGCTGGCTCCACCTCAAACCCAAGGCCAAAGCCAGTGCCCAGACAAGGGAGGTTCTGCTCCTAAAGCTGGGGTTTGAGAATCAGATGGATGTGATGTGCTGTTGCTGGTACTCCGCCTCTGTGGGCTTCGGTCAAGTTAGCTAACTTGAGCCTCAGCTTTCTCATCTGTAAAATAGGAACCATAATGCCTACTCATGGATTATTGGGGGCAGGCACGAGAAAGCAAGCGTCGGCAAAGCACGTGTCAGTAACATTTATCAGGTTTAACTCCTGAGCGTGGGCCAAGTGAGGGGAGAAGAAAACACAGGCAGTGTAGTTCTCGGGAGATCCTTGGTGCTGAGAACTTGCTCTAGAAATGGTTGTTCCTCCCTTCTTCCTTCCTCCACCCTATGTATCTCGTCCTTCTTGGCACTAGTCACGTTACCACCTCGCAGGCTCACTTACCTCTTTCAGGGCCCCATTTCCTATCTATCTGGGCCGAGGTTAACAGGGCAGGGTCCTCGAACAGCTCCCAGCCTGAGGACAGACGGGCATCAGCTGAAATGCAGGGCCCACCGACACCTGCATCATCAGGAATTCTCTCTGCCGCTACCTGCCTGTCTGCCACCTGGGGCCGCAGGGCAGGCCAGCCTCAGTTTGGGCTCCGTTAGGTGGTAATTGGGAAGCACTGAGAGTTTGCCTGTGAATGATGTAAGGACAGAGCCCCAGCCACTGGTGTGCGGCCTCCGAGGAAATCACCCAGGTAAAGTCCTGGCCCAGGCTTCTGTCCCATGTAACCGACACCAAGACACCAACATCGCGGCCCTTCACCTTTTTCTCTCGCCCCCACCACGTCCCCATCTGTCAAACAGGGAAACTAGTTGTGCCTGCATCACAGCATTGTTTTGATAATTGAATTGAATGGTTCAAATACATCTTTGTATCTTAGCCTGGCACATAGTAAATGCAAGTTCCGGCTCTTGCTACCCAATCAGAGGGGAGTGGATGTCCTGAAGAGAACAAAAGAAAGCATCTTTGGGTGTAGACAAGTTGGGACTACAGTGAGAACCAGGGGTGACAGGAGGGTCGGGAGGGGAAAGGAGGCACTTGGATGATTCCCACTCGGGGCGTCTAACAGGACTGGAAAATGAGGGCCCCTCTTCTGTCCAGCACACGGACAGATGTCGTCCATCCTGTTCCTGAGAACATCTTCTTTTCTTGTATGACACACTGACACCTTGTGGTGAATATTGGAAATGCAGTGAGAATCGCTGGGCATTTTTTTTGTTTGATTTAGAGGATTGAAAGCACTGCCACCTACAGACACATATGCCCTGCTAATAGCATAAGGCTGGTCGCTGAATGACTGACAGGGACCTCAAACTGATGAGGGGCTCAAGCCATGGCTTATGGTGGTTTTGTACCTGGGGGGGGCAATTCCCCTCATGACTGGGGGCCAGGCTGATCCCAGAGCAAGCCTCAGAAGAGTCAGTCCTCTCTGTGCCCTTAATAGTTCCCTGGTGTCGGAGCTGCCAGGCCTGCCTGACACGAGCCCTCCCCACCCACACCCTCCAGCTAGCAAAGGAAGCCCAGGCATCCCCAGGGCTGCAGCGCTGGCATTCCCTGGAGATGCCAGGGTGTTGTCTGTCAGTCACATAGCTAGGAACTGAGATCCGGGCCCTCTTTATAAGAACATGGATGGACCCCGAGGGCATGATGCTAAGTGAAGTAAGTCAGACAGAGAAAGACAAATGCTGTTTGATCTGACGTATATGTGAAATCTGAAAATACTGAGCTCATAGAAACAGATCAGATTGGTGGTTGCCGGAGGCAGGAGGCCAGGAAGGGGAGAATTGGGTGAAGGGGGTTCAAAGGTACAAACTTTCACTTACAAGATAATTAAGTCCCGGGGATGTAAGGTACAACGTGGTGATTACTGGTAATGATACTCTGTTACATATTTGAAAGTTGCCAAGAAGGTAAATATTAAAAGTTCTCATCACAAGGGAAAAAGTTTTTGTAACTATGTGAGGTAATGGATGATGACTAATCTTATTATGACAATCATTTTGCAACAAATATTATATCGAATCACTATGTTGTCTACCTTAAACTTATACACGTTATACGTCGATTATATCTAAATCAAACTGGTGGGACAAAAAAGGATCCAAGCCTTCTCCCTCCTATTTTTGGACACTGAGTTCAGAAGCACTTCTGGCTCTGAAAGGGCACATTCCCTACACGTTAGCGATGACCAAGACAAGGGCAGTAGTGGCTGGGCCTTGAGGTCTAAGGACCCCTCTACTGGGCATGCTCAACCGCTCAACCACTGCCTGGGAGTAAGGCCACGCCTGCCTTCCCTTTTCCCAGAGCTTCTCCATGGGGAAGGGCACTCTTTCTTGGAAGGGACAGGGCTGTGCCCCCAAGACTCTGGAGCCAGCAGGGTAAAGGCTTCCTGGAGCCCATACCTGCCTATGCCCTCCTGGGCACACTCAGGAACCACAGGATCGCGTCTAGCCTGGGGCTGTGAGGGCTTCCTGGTCACTACGTCCCCATCCTCTGAGCCCTGCTTCTCAATGCATCTCATGTAGCAGAAAGGAGAGGTGCTCTTGGTGGGTGGGATGGGTCGGATCCCCAGCTGCCCGGCTGACCGGCCTTGAGGCAGCCCTCTTGAGGTCTCTCTTCTGACCCGGTTGGGAGCAGTGGTCGTGGGTGAGGAGAGACTGAAGTACGGGGTCACCAGTGTGCGCTATTTTGTTTTGCTCTTCTGGAAAAGATGCTAGTCCGGAGCCCCTCTTCTCTCACACAGTTTTGCCTAAGAATAGAATCCTGGTAGCCTGAAGAGTCACCATAAGAGATTCTGCATGGCCCACCTTTATGGCCATAGGCCTCATTACTCTTACAAGGCTTAAGGTCCCGGTCATGACCTTCTTATCCAAAAAAAAAAAAAAGTCTTTGAGAACAAGATGTGAGTTAGAGCTGAGTCAATCTTATGCAATCTGTGTGACCTTGGGGAAGTTACTGAATACCTAGCTAGCTTCAGGACTAACATTGGTAACATGGAAAGTATCTCACCAGCCACATAAGAGACGCAATACAACATAGCTTCATCTGGACACTTAAAACATCTTAAGATCACAAATTCTTCCAAGAAACATGGAGTCGATAATATTTCTACCTTGTTTTGAGATCATGCATTATAAAATGGTTTTTATTTGCTTTTGATTCCTATCCTTTTTGATCACCACCTGGCAAGATAAGGATGATCCCTGCTCAGATTGTTTGCTGGAAGGTTAAGGGACTTAGTCACTGAGGGAGAGGGAAAGCATCAAATTTCTCCACAGCTGTGAATCAGCTCATCATCAGTAAAATAAGGAGGTTTTCTTATTTTAAAATAAAAGGTATACTATTCCAAACAAAGAAATGGAGGCCCAGAGATTTCACAATTTTTCATACAGTCAGTAAGAAAGAGGCAGCGCCAGGATTCAAACCCCAATACTCTGCTAGGCATTTTGCAGGGTTTTCACTTAATCTTTAACAGTTTAGAGTACATATCCTCCCCATTTATGTGATAAACAGGGTCAGAGATGGTAACTAACCTGCCTAAATTCTCACAATTTAGTGGTAGAGCATAGATTTCATCTCGGCCTGTTGTTCTCCAGCGCCCACAACTTGCCACAGTCTGAGGACTTCTACCGAAGCAGAGAAACAGAATGAGAGAAGGGCACTCAACTAGATTTCAGGATCATGAGTTCCAATCCCAGTGCTACCTATCATCAAATGCAGGTCAATTCCTTGACCTCCCTGATTGTCGGGTGAAGCGTAATGACATTATCCTGCCCTATCTTGGGATGGTTGTAAAGAACAAGGTAACATGGTGGGTTGAGGTGGGGTTGGGCATACGACTGAGAACAGCAATACAGCTGGACTCTTCCACGAGACTAAGGACAACCCTATTCCATATTCCTTCCCTTCACGTGGCAGCAGCAGAGAACAAAGTGCTCCCCAGAGAGCTTTAGCTACATGAATTTGTGGTAACATCACTTCCTATATGTAAATTCTTGGGTTACAATGGAAGGGGGCTACCAGGGAACAATGCCGACGAAGCAGGCTGGAGAAAGATGCCAGGTCTGATCTTCCAAGAAAAGGGTCCTTTGTTGCCAGACCTGGGAAAACAAGAGTTCCTCCATTCCAGACTTCTGCCCAGGTCTGAGGGGAAAGAGCCATGGCTTCCTAAGGTACTTATTCTATCCTATTCTAGAAAGGGAACTCACCACCTATAGAAAAATTGATCAGGAGTACAGCCATAAGGTTAACAGTGGTCTTGCCTCGGGCAAAACCGTTCACTAATTGTGTAAGTTCACATCTGTCATGCAGGGTGGCATGCGGGGTCTCTGCTCCCGCTCCCCACATAACAACACAGGACATGGTGAGGCCAGAAAGGAACACCCCCGGAGCCATAGATAGGGGAGTCATACCACTATATTCTTGTTGGTGTCTGGGTTGGAGACACAGGAAGCAGGAGCCACACGATCCGCAACCTGCCCTCCACTTCTCTGCAATTCGCAACCCGCACTCCACCATGCTAACTGCAATCCGCGCTTGCTAGCTCAGCCACCATCTTCTTGCTAGCCCCCATTTTGCTGTTAGCGTAGCCACGGCAGTTATATTAGTGACCAATGGCTCACTGGTTACAGCTGATGGCCAACTAGTCACGGCTGATGGCCATCCAATCACAGTTGATGGCCATTTACTACCTGAGCCAGCACCTTTCCACGTGAGGCCGAGAGCCTGGAAATTGCACTCCTGACTCTGTTCCCACAACATCCTCTGGAGTTTGGTTGGATAATTCACGAGGGGCAGAAAAAACCTATCATTACCTGAGCAAGATGGTAAGAAAGAAGTCCCACCAGATTTCCAAGAGGGACCTGGGCACAAGCATGGATACTAGCCCGGGTCAAATCTGAGACCCTGGGATTTAGAAATCACACATGTTGCTTTTGAAAACATTTTTCTTAAAATTAAGTGTTTGTTTGTTTGTTGTTTTAATGAGAAAGAACAGCCAGTGCTAATGAGGCTACAATAAAATGAACACTCAGACACTGATAGAGGGACCATACACTGTCGTAAGTATTTTTTTTTAAAGCAGTTTGGCAATATAAGTCAAATGTCAGTAGTGTTCATATTCTCTGTCCTATACTTTGGGAAATCTCTTAAGTAAATATCTCAAAATACAGAAAAATACTTATATACCCACAATATGTAGTATCTTCATAGCATAAGTGAAAAGTTGAAAATACCCTAAATGGTAAACAATAGAGGAAATATGGTATATTTGTGATAAAAGATTATATAGTCATTAAACTGAGTGCTCTGTAAGTGCAGCTTTCCATGCAATTAAGTAAAAAAGCAGGATGCACAATTTATGTATCTTTAGTTTCAACTATATTAAAGTACTTAGTCTCACAGTAAATAAGGGTCTAATTTTTAAAAAAGAAAGGCATTGAGTGTATCTTTTAAAGCACAGTAAATAAGAGTTCTAGAAGTTACTCACTTCCCAAACAAACCAAATTCTTTGGCACGAAGAAACCCACCCTCACACACTGCTGGTGGGAATGAAAAATGGTGCAGCTGCTTTGGTAGTCTGGCAGCTCCTCAAAAGGTTAAACATAAAGTTACCATATGTCCCAGCAATTCCACTCGCTCAAGAGAAATAAAACATATGTCCACACAAAAACTCATACAGTATTATTCGTAATACCCCAAAGTGGAAACACGGCAAATGTCCATTGACCAATGAATAAACGAAATGTCGTATAGCCATACAAGGGAATATTAATCTGTAATAATAAGATATGAAGCATGACACATGTTTTGACATAGATGAACCTTGAAAATATTAGGCTAAGTGAAAGAAGCAGTTACAAAGGACCACATATTGTGATTTCATTTATATGAAACGTCCAAATCAGAGAAATGAATGGGGCCAGATAGGTTAGTGCTTGCCTAGGACTGATAGGGATGAGGGGAATGGAGAGTGACTTCTAATGGGAACAGGATTTTGGGGGGGTATCAAAATGCTATAGAATTGATTGTGGTGATGGTTGCACAACTCTGTGACGGTATCAAAAAACATCAAACCTCCACTTTAAGTGGATGACTTGTATGGTATGTGAATTTTATCTCAATAGAGCTGCTATTGAAAAGAGAGAGAGAGAGGAAGGAAGGAAGGAAGGAAGGAAGGAAGGGAAGGAAAGAAAAAAGAAAGAAAGAAAGAAAGGCCCGCACAGTAGTAACCATTCTCCTGCATGAGTTTCAGTGGTCCAGGGCACGCTCAGGGCTTCAGGTCATGACCTGAAAAGCCTATTCTCTTGTAAACCATGGCACGCAGACTGAACCTGAGATGAAACTTCTTCAGGCCAGCTCTTACTGGCTTAAAACATCTTTCACACTCAGGTTTTTCTGTCTTTCAGAATCCTTGGCAAATGCACAAGGAACTGCCTGGAATTCTCTCAGGTTATCAAAGCGCTGAGGGGTACATTTCCTGGGCCTAATCTCTCTGGATGGCCCCAGAAATGAGCACACGCATTTCAGCCTTTACCCTGCCCTGGCCTTGGGGGCATGGGGTGGGGTGGGGGCTTCCTGCTTGGCTCACACATCAGCCTGGTCTCCTTCCCACCCTTGCACCGGGCCCAGCCTCCCCACTCCAGTTCCTGAGGCCTCCTGATGGGAAGAGGAGGAAGGAAGCACAGAAACAAGCATGGTGCAGAATGGATTCCTTCACTCTCCCTGAGACTTTGATCCAATCAGCTGAAGGAGGTACAGCAGTGGACCAATGAGAAGAAAGGGGAAGAAATTCTACTAGGGGACCATCGTTCCTTCCTGGTAGTTTAAGAAATCCAAACAAGAGAACTTGATTTTGAAATTACTTTTATTACATGAGCGTGTTGTTTTAACTCTGACACCACTCATATTGACCCACATGGCACATGGTTTTCTAAGCATGTGTGTTGAGAGGTTTTTAGCTTACACATCTGTCTTCTTGACGTGATTCCCATAATCTCGTGTATGTGGTCTATAGGAGAAAGAAGCCATCACTGCCATGGGCTTCGGCTTAACAAGAGGGGTGGGCAAAGCCGCAGTTGACTCTTAAGGGATTCTACAGGACAGAATGTTAATAGTTTCCTCTGAGTGGTAGGATTATGGAATTCTGATTTCATTGTACTTCTCTGTACTTTGAGTGTTATCAGAACAACGAGTATCTACTAAGTAAACCATCAGTGAAACTTCTCTAGAGCTAGGTTACACAGGAGTGTTACTGAATAGCAGGTCCTGGGGAAAAGTACAGTAGAACCAGAGACCAGAATGTCTCAGCTCAGAGCACAGTGAGCTGGAATCAGAGTCCTGGCCCCCATGAAAGTTGGTCCTGAAGACCAATTGTCATGCGGGGTGTCATGCAGGGTCTCAGCTCCCGCTCCCCACATAAGAACGCAGGACATGGTGAGGCCAAAAACGAACACCCACGGAGCCATAGACAGGGGAGTCATACCACTACATTCTCACTGGTGGCTGGGTTGGACACACAGGAGGCAGGAGCCACACTATCCGCAACCCACACTCCACCATTCTGCCAACGAACCCCACTTGCTAACTGCAATCCACGCTTGCTAGCTCAGCCACCATCTTCTTGCCAGCCCCCATTTGCTGCTAGCATAGCCACAGCAGTTATATTAGTGCCCAATGGCTCACTGGTTACAGCTGACGGCCAACTAGCCACAGCTGATGGCCATCCGATCACAGTTGATGGCCATTTACTACCTGAGCCAGCACCTTTCCACGTGAGGCTGAGAGCCCGGAAACTGCACTCCTGGCTCTGTCCCCACACCAATATTCCAGGTTTCCGTGACCTCAGTTCCAGCTACCCGTTTGGAAGAAAACTTGATTTTCATGGGCTGAGCCTATATGTTTTGTAGAACTTCCCCTATGGACAGCATAAAGCTGAAAATAGAAGTACAAAGAGCTCTGCTCTAGAAGGTTCATTCTGGATCCTTATCCCATTCAGTTATAGGGATGGCGGAGGGAACCAGAAATATTTACACTGAAGAAGACCTTAAAAGAAGTGGCAACTATCTTCAAAGCGGTGGAGGGTTATCACAGGAAGAGCCCTAGGCACAGGCCAAGGGCTGCATTGTGTGAAGTTACAGAGGCAAGTTTTACCTTCATTTAGGAAGACTATTCCCAGCCTCCATGGAGGTCCCCCCCTGCCCGTGGACTGCCTCCTGAGACAGTTCCACATACACCAGAAGCTGGGTCTCACTGTTTCAGACGCTTAAAAAGGACCTTTACTTATCGGGAGAGAGCTGGACCAGATAATCTGTGATCCCCTAACCCAAGCTCATCGCGCCGTTTGGTTTGTTTTGCTTCACTTTTATTAGTGCCTGTTCCCTTCTGGCTCCCAGGCTAATGGGAAGCTCCAAAAAACCACTATTGGATTCAGTGTTGACTGCCGGTTGCTGCATCCGAAAACGATCTCCATTTCTGGAGCTAGTGTTCAGCCGGGGCATGGCTGCTGCAGAGCTGCTGCCCTCTTGTGGACACGAAGAGCACAACCGCTCAGAAAGCCATCAACATGCATTTTGAGGCTAATTGTCTACACACACAACCCAAAACACTTCACTTTTTGTTTACATTCACAACGCCATTATGTCCCATAAAATACTGGACCGTTAGCCGCAACGTAAAGTCCTGCTTTCCACAGACTGGTTGGAAGTTGCACCTGCCTGTTTCAGGTTACGGAGTGACCGTAGATGTTAACAGTGTCATCGAAAGAGCACTAGACTGGGTTTAAAGGCCCAGGTTCTAGCTCATGATTTGCCATCCCTTATGTGACCTTGCACAAGTCACATATTTATTACATTTACAAACGCTCTAGAGTTTGGAGATGAGATCCTTTGGAGAAGAGTGGTCTGTCCTACGAGGTCTGACAATTAAGTTCACGAACTCATCCTAGAAAAAGCGCTACATGCCTTATTGCTGAATATCACTACAGTCACCTTCGAAGTACTCCCCTTGGGAAGCTGTGCACCGACTCCAGCGCCTAGTCCACCCTTCAAGGAAATTTTGGAACTCTTTTTCTGGAATGGCCATCAGAGCTGTCATCGTATTACCCTTGATGTCCTGAATGTCATCAAAATGTCTTCCTTTCAATATTTCCTTTATCTTTGGGTAAAGAAAGAAGTCATTGGGGGCCAGATCAGGTGAGTAAGGAGGGTGTTCCAATACAGTTATCTGTTTCCTGGCTAAAAACTCCCTCCCAGACAGTGCCCTGTGAGCTGGCGCATTGTCGTGATGCAAGAGCCATGAATTGTTGGCAAAAAGTTCAGGTCTTTTTATGCTGCAGCCTTTTCAGCACTTCCAAATAGTAAACTTGCTTAACTGTTTGCCCAGTTGGTACACATTCATAATGAATAATCCCTCTGATATCAAAAAAGGTGAGCAACATCGTTTGCACCAAGTTCGCAAACTTAACTGTCAGACCTCATGTGTTTACTGTACTCCTCACAGCTGCTAATCACAGCACAGGGCTCTTCTATTCCACGCCAGGGACCCTCAGGCATCCACAAAGGAGACTGGCCAACCCCAGGTCTTGTTCCTCTGCGCCTTCCTGCCACCTCAGGGACAGTCACAGGCAGAGGTTTTCCTTTTCCCCTAAAAAGGAACAGGAACTGCGTGGCACTGATCAGGGAATGATCCACACTTCCTAGGTTGCTCAGGTGCCTGAAAACATGTACCTAAGTTTTCCGGGCAGGTTTGGCCAATCTTGCTGAGGATACAAGGCTCAGTGACTGATGACTCACCGGAAAAAAATTTCTCCGTGTTTCTCGACACCAGTCATCTACTCACTGTTGTCACCGCAACTCAATGCTTCTCAGGAGGAGGGGCAGCTGAGAGCTCCATCTGGGTTCCTCGCGCACTGGGCAGTGTTCTTCTCCCAACTGGAAAGTGGTTTGGGATAAAACCACAGCGGGCAGCTGGGTATGGAACACGGCTGTCACTTGAGTGTGTGCGTTATGAGCTTTCAAGGTACTTGAATGAAAAGAGTGAGGGAAACAGAGGATAAAGATGAACAGGAAATTAGTGATTGTGGGAACTCTGACATCATGAAGGGCATCGTAACAGTAACTTAGCCTGGAAGAATGGACCAATAATTACATAAACTGTTGCTGGGATCCTGCAGTTATTTCAAGGAATTTAAGGGACAGGAAAAAGCAACCGCCCATGTAGAGTGTAAGAAATGCAGCTCTCTAAGGGCGGGGCTGTAATAACCCGACTGAGTTCCCATTTCCAGGAACTAAACAGTCCCCCACTCTCAACACAGCATGTGTACGGAGGATTTTGCATTAGTCTTTTAATTTTTACTGTAGAATACATCAGTATATTCAGGACATCTCTCCAGGTCAGCATATATATAATCTATCTGAATCTTTATAAAGACTCCATACTATTCCTTTGTGTTAACTTACTGTAATTTATCTAATGAATCCCCTATTAATGGACATCGGGTTGTTTCCAATTTTCTGTATGACAAACAATATTGCAATTGCCAAAGAGCCCTTAGAAGATGCTGTATTAATTTACACATCTATCCATTTTTTTTGACAGAAAAATATTGAATTCCTTTATTTTTCCATTCCAGTTGACATTGAATATTAGTTTATATTAGTTTCAGCTGTACAGCAGTGGTTAAACATTTATATAATTTACAATGTGATCCCCCAAGTCCAGTGCACACCTGGCACTATACATAGTTATTACAATATTACTGACTATATTCCCTATACTATACTTTACATCCCTGTGACTATTTGTAACTACCATTTTTTACTTCTTAATCCCTTCCCCTTTTTCACCCAGCATCCCAAACCCTTCCCATCTGGCAACCATCCGTTTGTTCTCTGTATTAGTCCGTTTATTCATTTATTTTGTTCTTTAGATTCCACATATGAGAGCATATGGTATTTGTCCTTCTGACTTATTTCACTTAGCATTAATACTCTCTAGATCTATCCATGTTGTTGCAGATAGTAAGATTTCGTTCCTTTTTCTGGCTAATATTCCATTGCATAGTCCATTGTGTATATGTCGAAGTGTGTTTATCCAATCACCTATTGATGGGCTCTAAGGTCGCTTCCATATCTTGGCTATTGTAAATGATACTGCAATGAACATAGGGAGGCATATGTCTTTTCGAATTAGTGTTTTAGATTTCTTTGGGTAAATATCCAGAAGTGGAATTACTGGGTCATAAAGTAGTTCTGGTTTTAAATTTTGAGGAACTTCCAGTTTTCCATAGTGGCAGCACCATTTGCAGTCCCACCAAGGGTTCCCTTTTCTCTACATACTCACCACTTGTTTGTTGATGACAGCCATTCTGACAAGTGTGAGGTGATGTCTCATTTAATTTACATTTCTCTGATTAGTGATGTTAAGCATCTCTTTGTATGTCTATTGGCCATCTATATATCCTCCTTGGAGAAATGTCTATTCAGGTCTCTGCCCAGTTTTTAATTGGATTGTTCTTTTGGTGTTAAGTTGTATGAGTTCTTTGTAAATTTTGGATATTAACTCTTTATCAGACGTATCATTGGTGAATATCTTCTCCCAGTCAGTAGGTTGTCTTTTCATTTTGTTGGTTTCCTTTGCTACACAAATACTTTTTAGTTTGATGTAATCACATTTGTTTACTTTTACTTTTGTTTCCCTTGCCCAAGGAGATATGTCAAAAAAAAAAAAAAAAAAAAACAGCATTTTAAGAGCAATGTCAAAGAGTTTACTGCCTATTTTTCTTCTTCTAGTAGTTTTATAGTTTCGGGTCTTAACATTTAAGTCTTTAATCCATTTTGAAGTTTTGTTTATGGTTTAAGAAGTTGCCCTAGTTTCATTTTTTTTGCATGCATCTGTCTATAGTTTCCCCAACTCCATTTATTGAACAGACTGTCTTTACCCCATTGTATATTCTTGCCTTCTTTGTCATAGATTGATCACATAGGTGTGGGTTTATTTCTGGGCTCCCTATACTGTTCCATTGAATTATGTGTCTGTTTTTATGCCAGTACCATGCTGTTTTGACTACTATAGCCTTGTAGTATAGTTTGATATCAGGTAGCATGACATGGCCAACTTTGTTCTTTTTCAAGATTGCTGTGGCTATTTAGGGTCTTTTGTGGTTCCAAATGAATTTTAGGATTATTTGTTCTAGTTCTGTGAAAAATACCATTGGTATTTTGATAGGGATTGCACTGAATCCATAGATTGCTTTGGGTAGTATGGACATTTTAACGATGTTAATTCTTCCTATCTGTGAGCACAGTATATGCTTCCATTTATTTATATCTTCTAATTTCTTTCTTCAATGTCTTATAATTTTCCAAGTATAGGTCTTTTACCTCCTTGGTTAAATTTATTCCTAGGTATTTTTTTGCTTTTGTTTTTGATGCAATTTTAAGTGGGATGTTTTCTAAATTTCTCATAATTCATTATTGGTGTATAAAAATACAACAGATTTCTGAATATTAATTTTGTATCCTGCTACTTTACTGAGTTCATCTAACCATTCTAATAGTTTTTTGATGGAATCTTTAGGGTTCTTGCTATATAGTATCATACAGCTTTCATTTAAGTTTTCCCACAAAAGATCATTTTCCTTCACGAATTGGCTTGCTAAGTTTTTGTTGTCATCTCTAAATTATATTTTTAGTTTAGTCTGGGGAACTATTTTCTGTTGTCCCTTAATACTGGATTAAGGTAACTTTCCCTTACTAGTATAATGGAAAATGTCAAAAGCAGACAATGCTTTGTTGACCGCAGACACCTTCCATCACCCATACTTGCTGAAAAGAAAACATCCCTAGTGAGGAATTTATTACATCGGTCTGAAAATATTTTTTCACTTACAGGGAATCTCAGAAACTGTAGTCAACTGCCAGCAGTAAATGTTCCATGAGTCACTTAGTGCTCTGAACTTTGAAAATACTTTTTCTCCTCCCAAATACTTGGAGTCAACTGAAACTTTTCATTTTTAAAAAATTTGATCACAGCAAGGGTCCATATTAAAGCATCGTTTTAATGGGTCTTTTAATAAAGTCTTATCAATGGTACCAAAAGGTACACGTTAAGAAAATGTTTTCACTAACAAATAAGAAACTAACAAGAGTACCACTTAACCAAATAATCCTAAGTATGCTGCTGTAAGAGTAGTAAGTCAATCTGCCTAAATAAAGGTTAAGAAAAGTATCCTACTATGAGTGTCTATCATGGATCAGGCACTGCTCAGTGTCTTACATACGAACTCTGTAGTCTTTGTGATAACCCTGAAGGGGGAACATAAGCAAACAGACTCAAACTTGTTAAATGACTAAACAAGGCCATACAGTTAGTGGCAGAACGAGGATCAGAACACAGCCTGCCCACTTCTCGCCATGATTGAGCCCTCTGTATCTCCTACAAGTTGCCTTGAACACGAGAGAAACAGGAGGACCCAAGAAGCCACACGCTAGTGCCTTAACCAGCATGTTTTCTCAATATACTGGGCATCTAATGAAACATGTATTTGAAGGAAGTTTTGGCTTGCTTCAACATGTATTTCCTTTTCTATTTATCACCCACTTTCATTCACGGCAGATAGGTTCTAGAGGTCCTGAAAATGTCTGAAACAAAAACACTGTAGAACAGCTGTAGTAACTCTCAACCTTGGGTCACTACAGTTGTTGGAGGAGATATTACTGAGAACTTGAAAGGGCAGCCTAAAAGAGGGTCTAAGACCTGGGCCATGTTCCTGTAACCTAGGGGGTGATTCACAATACTTGCTATAATATTCAAAACTGTGAATCAAAGAGGTGCATTATTATATATTGTATATACGTGCTTGTTGCTGTTGTTTCTATGATTAGAAGATACAGAGTCACTTTAGGTCATTTTCATTTAATTTAATATTTATTTTCATTTTATATCCAGATGTCACATTTTCTACATTAAAATATAATCATGCTGACTCCCCCCCCACCACCCCACACCCTCCGAGAAAAAAGTGAAGAACTTTACACAACTTGAAAGATGGAATGCACAGAGAAGTCGCTATTGCACCCGAGTAACAAAGAACACAGAGACCACACAGCTGACATGGCAGAGTGCATAGAAGACAGCTCAGGGCTCGCAGCGGGAAGGAGCGGCAATGAAAAGGACAAAGCTTTTAAATGCTGTCACTTGCGCCACAAGATTACCCTGTGGAGGCAGAGAGAGGTCAGAAAGCAGGACCCGATAGGGGATTTTACCAAAGGCTGCTCTCTAACAGTTTCAAGACCCACACACAGGACAGCTTTCTCCTCCCACCTTGCCTTTAGCATCTGGCAAGCACTTCAGAACTTTACACCTATTAGCATGTCCAAATGTAGACTGGGTATAGGAGTCTTTCTTCTTTTTTTAAAATTCTATTCCAACTCTTTCCAAGCAAGAATTCTATCAGTTCTTTTCATTATGATTCCTCTGACTAGCGACCCCGTAAGGATCACGACAATCTCACATATCAGATCAACGCCAGCTGTGCACAAGCTGCAGGCTTCTGTGCTCCTCAGAGGCAGGGAGAGCAGTAAGTCACACCTACTAAAGAGGAAAAGGAAACTCCTTTTCTAATCGAGTCATTAAATAGCAAAGAGCAGGTGGACGGGGAAAACCCTCTGCTTAGGGCAGCAGCACAGCCCTAGAGGCGTACCAACAATCTGAAACCAAATGCTCAGCTCAGGAGAGAGCCTCCTGGCTCTTCTGAGGGGAGGCTTCTTTCCGCCCCGACCCAGCCCTAATTAGGAGAGCAAAGCATTCTAACTTCCCATAGTGATACTCTTCAGGAGGTGGCGAGGTAAGGTCTGGGAGACCCAAATAATGAGGACATTATTAGGCAACTAACTACCCCCACTATGTACAAATACACACATCAGTAAGAAAACCTCACCTCCATCCCTGCAGCTACTTTAAACAAAGCATTGAAGATCCGGGTTTTCTGAATAGGGGATATTTTAAAGTCTGTTAGCAGTTTAAGACATGGCAACACTGGCACAACATGTCACCTATTCTTTGTTTTTAATTACAGGCTAACACCGTAAACTCCAACACAAAGGTGGGGATGGGGGAGTGCAAAAGGAATAAAGGAAACAGAACCAATATTTCACAAGAGTGTCGAGCCAGCGGGGAAGTGGCGGCTAGTGCTTTGCAGAGTCTCGAGGGTAGAACTCGCTCAGGGTGCTCTGAGGGATCCTCTTCAGCATTTCTTTGGGGAAGATTCGGAGCAGCTGCCAGCCAATGTCCAAAGTCTCAAAGACAGTGCGGTTTTCGTAAGGACCTTACAAGAAAGTAAGATTGGATGAATAAAGGCAAACTACTTGCAACTTAGTGTTACTTAGGATGTATTCTGTTGTATGACCAGCACTGTGAGTATGGAGTATAAAAAGAGGAGACATAGCAGTTAGGCCTCCAAAACTGGATGTGACCAAGTGTGGAAATGAGTGCACAGACAAGCACCACTGGGAATCAAAGGAAAGGAGAGGCCTTCCGGCTAGAGACAGCGGGTCGACGGGGGGCGGGGGGTAAAGAGGGGCGACAAACTGGGTAGGATCCAAATACCTCTGGCAATGGAAACTAACCCAGTATATTGTCCAAAGAGTAGTGAGAAAAAGTTGCCCAGGAACAGAGGCTGAATTTGACAGAGGCCAGGGCAGATACGAGAAAGCCTTAAATGCCAGCTAAGCACCTGAGTAGATCAGTGGTTTTCAAAATTGTTACTGTTATTTTTAATAGCGTAAGTATCCTTATCATGCAAATAAACCTCATTTCTTAACTAAGGAATCAGAGTGGCTGAAATTCTGGGTTCTTTTCTCTACCAGAAGAACTTCATTCATCTTTTAAGGTCTGCATTAAGAAAACAAACCAAAACAAAAAAAAACCCCAACAATCATATACATTTTGGGGATTTTAATAAAAAATGTATCACTTAAATAGAAAAGTGCACAAATCCTAAGTGTGTAGCTTGATGCATTATTCCAAAATAAACACATCTGTTCTAAGTACCACCGAGGTCAGAAATAGTGTTACCAGCATCAGCAAGGGAGGGAGGGGAGAGACCAAGCAAAACAGCTGGAAAAGCCTATGGAAAAGCCTATGCATACTATGAAATGAAAACCACTATAGACTTTTTAGTAGAGGGACAATCAATAAAATTTGTAATAAATTTACTCTGGCAATGGTATATGGGGAGTCCGGGAGACTGGTAAAAAAGCAGGCACTCAGGGCCAGGGATGACAAAACCAAAGGTTTGGACTAGGTCTTAAGTGCTCAGAGATCAGTAGCTTCACCATCACCCAGGATCTTAGGGACAATGCCCAATGCTGAGCTTGGGCTAACTAGGACTACGGCCATGCCAGAGGCAGACAGAAACTGAAGAAGGAATTCCTAGGCAGGTGGTCAGCTGGGCAAAACCTTCGTTTCTGACCATACTGAGGCTGAGGGATGGTGGCATAAACAAAGGTGTGCCAACTGGAGATGTGGGATTAGGGTTTCAAAAAGAGGGTAAGGATCATACGTAGCCATTCAGTCAAAAGCACAGAGGAAAGGCCAAAGCTACGGGGAATAAAAGCACAGAAAGAACAGGCAGCTAACCCTTTGGGAACATAAACAACGAGGAAGCACGAAGATAAGAAATCAGAAACGGATTGGTCAGAAAACAGATGGGTCAGAAAAGTCCCAAACCCCCAAAGCCAGAGGAAATGGCTGCAGAGAGGTTAGGAGGAAGGAGACCTGGCGATGGAGGCCGGTTGTGAGGAAGGGAGACAGTAAGGTGGGAACTAAACAACTGGATGATGGACTTGCAGGCAGAAGGGAAGGAACCAGAGGGCAAAACTGTACTGTATACAAAGACGGGACCCACAGTTGGAAGACCCTCTTCTAATCAAAAGGAAAACTGTACAGACCAATGTAAATTCTCTCAGACTGGGAAAGGTCTTCAAAACTACATGAGGCTGTTTATGTTTGTAAGAAAACACTCCTCTTACCCTGAGCAATAAAGTTCCTCTCAAACTTCTGCAGAAATTCCAAGTAAAGAAGATCATCTGAGGTAAGGGCTTCTTCTCCAACTACAGCTTTCATGGCCTGCACATCCTTGCCGATAGCATAGCACGCGTACTGAGGAAAAAGAAGGTGTACGTGAACAGAGACCCGATTTCCTACACGTTACAGAGGAATCTGGGCGAAGTGTACTGCTGGAGCTGTCTTCGTAAGAGACCACAGAAGGGATTTCACATGATTTACAAACACAATTCACGTAACTAAAACTCTTGTGAAAAGTTAGCAGGACTTTATTACAAAGTCATCTCACTTAGAAAGGAGTTTTCAGGCATGCAGTTGTCATTACTACCTCTTTTCAAACACACACCTCCTCAGTGTGTCAATGAGCTCACATTTCATAGAGCATTTGAAAATCAGAACCCCTACCATGGAAGAAGCTGGAAGCTCTATTCAAGCAAAATATTTGTGATGTCAGGTTTACCATTTCTACTTTTAGGTCAAAAGCCTTTTTCTTTATTTGTGCCTGGTGTACAGTAATCTCATGACTATAGAAACCAAAGACTTCATAGAATATATAAAGCTGTCTCCCTTAGTATTTCAGTGATTACTTAATTAATGTGTTAAGCAAGAAATAACTCAGAGTACCCTTTCAGGATTGCTCTGTAATCATTACCAAGGTTACTAATAAAAACTTAAAACAACCTCACGGCTTGGTTTTTTTATTTAGAAACTACCTTATATAGCATTAGATGTGAGTTTCAAGCATATGAGTTTTAATCATGGTTATCAGCATCTATCCTTATGAAAAAAAGAGTGCCTGGTACTAATAAATGTTTATATATTCCACATGAAGCCTACATGAAAATTCTACTTGAATGGGGGAAAATAAAAAGTGACATGGGAGAAAGATTAAGAGGTGTAAGACAGCAGAAAGAATGGACTAAGAAAGGTATTTGAAAACCGTCCTTAAGGCTGTACGTACCAGCTGGTTAGATACATCGGCATGGTCCTTTCTGGTCATACCTTCTCCAATAGCCGACTTCATTAGCCGTGATAACGACGGCAGCACATTAATAGGCGGGTAAATCTTGAGTAGAATGGGAGGGGAAAACATTAGAGTTAAGTACAAACTTCAAGCTTTATTGGTAGCAAAGAAGCATTCTGAAACTCATTATTAACCCTTACATTACATAAAACAGCTGCATTTGTTTCCTAGATGAGTTCTGTTTTCCTGGTAAGAACACTTTATGTATAACATTTCTTTTGAGAATTAAATCCACCAAGTGAAATATACAAAACAGGACAAAATTATATTGAAAAACTGAATTTTCAGTATCTGCCTAGAGTATCAATTCTAAATGGTCTTCTGAACTCTGACTCAAAAGCACATGCGAAATAAAAACATTAACAATAATTCCACCTAGAAGCTGGCATCTGTTACAGAACCACCAAAAATCTGTTTTTGATTATTCAGCCATAAAAAAGAATGAAACATGTCATTTGTGACAACATGGATGGACCTGAGGGCATTAAGTCAAACGGAAAAAGATAAGTATGATCTCACTTATATGTAGAATCTAAAAAAAAAAACAAAACCACACAACAACTCCCTCCTCCCCAGCTCACGAATATAGAGAACAGACTGATGGTTGCCTGAGGCGTGGAGTAGGGGTGGGTGGGTGGGCAAAATGGTTCAAAAGATACAAATTTCCAGTTATAAAATGATGAAGTCAATGGGGATATAATGTACAGCGTGATGACCATGGTTAATAAAACTGTATTAATAAAACTGTACTTGGAAGTAGGTAGGAGAATGTATCTTGAAAGTTCTCATCATAAGAAAAAAATTTTTTTAACTATAGTGAGAATGTTAACTGGATTTATTGTGGTAATCATTTTGCAATATATACAAATACTGAATCATTACGTTGTACACCTGAAACTAGTATGTTAATTATTCCTCAATTAAAACAAAAAATTTGTTTTTGTATTAACAGCAAGATAGGTAGATTACACCGTTATGGAACACAATACCCAGAAAAGTTCTTTGAGACAACTAACTGACTCCATTCTAGGGCACAATAAAGTGGAAATTTAATTCTTCATTCTGGCACTCTTATCCACACCAGGATTTTGTAAGTTCTCAACATCGTTGACAAGTTCTGCGACTTTAAGCAAAATGACAGACAACGAAACCAGTTTTCCCATAGGCTAACTGACATAGACAAGAGTTAAGTTCCTATAATATTGCATCAATATTAGAACAAAATGATGAACAAAACGACGTGATTTGAGGATCTGCCACATACAGAAATGACAATTTTGTAGCCATATCAAAATCAATTTATTTTCTGGAAAAAAAAAGAGAAAGAAATCCTAGGAGCCCAGTCCAACTCACTGAAGAGTAACTGAAGAGCAGACCTGTAAGCTTTACAGCACTGCCTGCATGTCAAGTACCTGTCTGTTGTGCAGCTGTCTGTCCACATAGATCTGCCCCTCTGTGATATATCCAGTCAAGTCAGGGATGGGGTGCGTGATATCTACCAGACGAAGACATCTGACGTTAGTTAAAAGTGTCCATCTATGTAAACAAACTCACAGGAAGTCCACCTGCATTACCGACAGCATTCTTTTAAACAGTGCTATATAAAATAATTTTGTGAGGATTGAAGAGTTCCATATCTATGTTGTCCAACACGGTTGCCACTAGCAAAATGCGGCTATTGAGCACCTCAAAAGTGGCTCATGTAACTGAAAAACTTAATGGTTATTTCACTTTTTATCTAATTTTAATTAACTTTAGAATTTAAAGAACAAGCTGTGGCTAGAGGTGACCATATCGGACAGTTTAACTTCTCTGATTGCAGCAGAGAGATGAGATGTGTCGCTATGAGGTAAATGAGCGGCATTCAAAAAGCACAATTTCTCCTAGTTACGTGATCTCTCCTCCATTTTAAACACAAAGTTCCCTTGCAGAGATCTGCCAATTTGATGTACGCATACACTCAGAGAATGTTCCTAGCTCATAAGCTATTTCAACACAGAAAAATATAAAGATGCTAGACAATTAAAGTGACGCTGTGCAGCACCAAAAAGGTCATATAAAGCAAGGCATTTCTAAGTCTGCTAAATTCCATAAAGTAATTTTGTAGCTACTTTCTTGGAACAAATAATTTTCATGCCAGAGGCAGTACAGGGTACCAGTTCGTGTGAAACCAGATTGCCTGGGTTCTAAAGCTGTCACTTCCTACCTTGACAAATCTCCTTAGCTGCCTGTGCCTCAGATTAGAGCGTCTATCTCAAAGTTGCTATGAAGATGGATCAAATGAGTCAATATTTATAAAGCACTTAGAAGAGTGCTCCATTATACTGAGTTATTACTGTCTCTGAAAATATCTTGTAAAAGTGCTTTTTAAAAACCAAGGAAAGGACTAAAAGACAACATGAGGAAAGCTGCAAGTCTCACCCAGGAGCCATCCTGAGCACACACGCAGACAGGCCTGTCCCGTGTGCTTTCACATACATAGTAGAAGAAAGTAACTTTTAACCTTTGGTGATGATTCTGTCTCTGAAGTCTTGTGGCATTTACTATTTGTGCTCTTCACCTGACACATAAGCTACCGCAAATTGTTAGTGCACACACCCAAAAAATATCCAACTAGGTTACATTAGATAGAGACCATATCTTTTCTTAAACTTCCTTATATCTAGACCATGTCCTGCAAACAGCAGGCACTCAATAGTACCTAATAAATGAAAATTAAAAATTCAAATTCCAAAGAAAATTGTTTTTTTTTCCTTCCACAAAAGGATGATGATCATTACAGGCCGTTTTCAAATAAAGTATTTTATTTAGGTACAAACCACTACTTAATGTAAATTCTTGGAGGATAAACCCTCAAGAGAATTTCAATTCGAAAAAGTAGACAATCTTCTCTCTTAGAATCAACCTTACAATGATGAGGTCTGCTATAATCCAAAGACCCAAAACTTACCATCATTAGGCATGGTGAGAATAGGGATTTGAGTAATAGAGCCATTTCTACCTTCCACTCGACCAGCGCGTTCATATATTGTCGCTAAATCTGTATACATGTAACCTGGGAAACCTCGGCGACCAGGAACCTCTTCCCTGGCTGCTGAAACCTGACAAAATGCCGAGAAGGAAATATCACATGCCATAACATGGAAAGTAAAGCTTGCTTAGAACATGTTTATTTGAAGAAGCCAAACTACAAAGTTGGAAAAACCATCTTTTTCATTTTAAACATTGTCTCTAAGAGATGATTTAGAAAAATCTAGCAACACAGTTCTCTTTCCATCACCATATATTAGAAAATAAGCCATTTTAATTAAGCAAAACTTTACCTCTCGAAGTGCTTCAGCATAAGAACTCATATCTGTTAGGATAACCAATACGTGTTTCTCACACTGATAGGCCAGAAATTCGGCTGTGGTTAGAGCCAAGCGAGGAGTGATAATCCGTTCAATACTGAAATGGAACATTAAATCCTATGTCACTCAAACAAAAAGACCAAAAACAAAAGAAAATGAGATTCTGGAAAGAATTGTACAGTCTCCCTCTGAAAGTTTTAAATAAATAGAGGAAGGTAAAGCAATTATTACTTTAAAAATTCTTAAATAAAGCAGTTATTTTATGTATTTACACAGTAAGAATTACTTCGTTCTACAAAATTAAACTGATTATTTTATAAATGCTCCATAATTTCTCAGAATGATATACTTCTCCAAAGAGAGAGAGAGAAACAGAGGGATGGAAGAAAGAAGGGCCAAATTTCTCAGGTAAGATGAAAAAATCATGCACTGAGTATGGACTGTGTACTAGGTAATTTATATGCATTATCTCATTTAAAAAGCACAACCAAATTAAAAAAATAAATAAAAAGCACAACCACCCCCATGGGACAAGCACCATTTGTCACATTTTCTGAAAGAGAAAACTGAGCTTCATAGCCTACGTGATTTTCCCAAAGCCAAATAACTAGCAAGAAGCAGAGCTGGAATTGAAATAGTTATCTCATTTGTAAGCCCATGTTGCTTTCATTCTAACATTTTACCTCCGTAGGTAACATTTTTCACCTGAAACCTGGGTAAACAGAAAGAAATAGCCTATTTACTTACGTCGGGTCATTAGCCAAGTTCAAAAAGAGGCAGACATTGTCCATGGAGCCATTTTCTTCAAAGTCAGATTTGAAGAACCGGGCAGTTTCCATGTTTACCTAAATGGCAATGACTTCATCAGTGCTGGGAGAAGAAAAATTCTCAGTATGTATTTCTGATGAAGGCCAAGCTATAGATCTGCACTGTTCCTTCTTTTAAAGTTTTACATTTCATAGTCAAATGCCAAATTTTAATCCTTAAGTTTGCCCAAAATGCAAGTTGCAACTTCTCTACCTAGACATAAATTCCATGATACATGTGCGGTTTTCCACACTGTTCTAACATAAGCAATTAACTTTATATTTCATACTAAAGGAGAAAATAATTATACTTACACCCATAGCAGCAAATACAATTGCAAAATTTTCCTCACTGTAGTCCACTACATCTTTGGATTTCTTTACCAAACCAGCCTGGCGACAGATCTGAGCTGCAATCTGATGAGGAACACAAAAGCAGAGCTGAAATCTAAAACATTTCTACAAAATAATGTGTATCCTCCACTTTCTGGAATTGTAATTAAAAATGAAATTGGGATATTTTCAAAGGACTCTACCCAACAAAACTATTTTGTACTTTTTGCAAAGATTCCGAAGAGTGAGCAAGAAGACAACTATCGTGTGGATAAAGATTCAATGTAACTGGATTATATATATAGTAACAACGGGTATTTATGTTGAAAACCCTTTATTTGGTTTGTCACTAACAGTGAAGCATTTAGAAATTCTTCCTTGTTAAATTTCACACCGAACAGATCCTACTTCTCACCTCATTGTGCGGTAAGCCAGCAGCAGAGAAGATAGGAATTTTCTGCCCCCGAGCAATACTGTTCATGCCATCTATGGCAGAAATGCCGGTCTGAATCATCTCCTCTGGGTAGATTCGACACTGAGGATTGATTGGCTGGCCTAACGAATTTCCAAAAGGGCAAGTTTTAATATATCTGTGCTTTAAGACTAAAACCACATAAAGCATTTCTCTTAAAATATCCGTTATTTCTGAAATCTGAAACTGTTTATTAAGTAATTTTTTCCATTAGTCTTTTGCAGATTCATGAAATACATGATAGCAGAACTTGAGTTCCTAAAGTGAAATAAAGGTATACAGCAAAATAAGAGAGCAATCCCAAATCGAAGCCACGGCTTGATTAACTACATTTCAAATATACCCTAGTGATGTTTTACAATATCTTAAGATATTTTATATGAAATTTTGAGATGATCTCTAGGAAAAATATATTAAATAATGAAAAAACTAATTAATTCATCACAGAGCACGTCGGTTATCTGCTTAACATATCACAAAAATCATTCCCTATCTGGCAAAGATAAAAGTTTGCTAGCTGGAGGCTATTTTCCCCCAAACTCAAAAAAGCATTTACTGTCCTTACCCATGATGTCGAGGAAATCTTCAGCCAATACAACAGGACCTCTATCAATGGGCTTTCCTGATCCATTGAATACGCGACCTGAGAAACAGTAACAAGACAGTACACAAATATTCCCATTTTTTAGAAGACTTTATGGAAATATGTTGAAAAGGAAACAAATCTCTTTCCACTTACCAAGCATATCCTCAGACACTGGTGTTCGGAGAATATCTCCAGTAAACTCACAGGACGTTTTCTTGGCATCTATACCTGAAGTCCCTTCAAACACCTATCAAGGAAGAGAAGTAATCAGAAGGATAAAAGAAGTTTCATGGGGCGGCTGGATGGCTCCGTTGGTTAGAGCACGAGCTCTGAACAACAGCGTCATCGGTTTGATTCCCACACAGGCCAGTGAGCTGCGCCCACCACAACTAGATTGCAGACAAACTGCCGGTGAGCTTCCGGAGGGGCGGCTGGATGGCTCAGTTGGTTGGAGTGCGGAGCTCTGAACAACAAGGTTGCTAGTTCAATTCCTACATGGGTTGGCGGGCTGCACCCCCTCCAACTAAAGATTGAAAACGGCAACTGGACTTGGAGCTGAGTTGTGCCCTCAATAACTACTTCAAGCTGATGGACCCTGGAGAAGCACACTGTCCCCCAATATTCCCAATTAAAAAATAAAATAAAAAATTTTCAGTCATAAGCACTTAAATTTTATTTGTCTGTTAAACAGCCCTTATAAAGTCAAATACATAAATGTACGCTACTTTTAATATCACAAACACAACCTGTTGTCCAAGGGTCATGACTGTAGGACATCAAATCCTACAAGCAAGCTAAGAATATTTTTTATATTTTTAGTTAATAAAAAGAAAGGAAAAAGGAAGGAGGGAAGGAGGGGAAAAATACAAATATACCTGAGAGAACTTAGGTGGCCCCACAAAACCTAAAAAATTTACTGGCTGGCCCTTTGCAGAAATTTTGCTGACCTTTGCTCTAGATTACTTTTTCGGGGAACACGTTGTTTGAGAAAACTGGCATTTCCCATAATCAGTAACATTAAAAACTAGGAATTATAGGAGACAATTTAAAGAAGCAGACTCAGATCTTTTTGGTTTTATCCCATAAGCTGTGAATTCTGCTTTTCATCTCTCTCCTGTATGATTATCTAGTTTGTTTTATCCATTAAAAAAAAAAAAAAGCCATTTTACCAGTGGAGCTATTGGACTAGAATGGACATAGGTGGCTTGAAATCTGTCAAGAAAACACGCAAAAACAATTTTTCCCCCCAAAGGGAGTAATCAGTCTCTAAAGATATACTTATTCAATGATAACTAGAAAAAAACAAACAAGTGTTCCTTATCTTTTTGTGATTAGGAAAAAGTTCAATTGGCCAGGTTTTTGAAAGTGATGTTTACCTGAACCACTGCTTTGGAACCGCTAACTTCTAGAACTTGCCCACTTCTCTTCGTGCCATCAGGTAATGTCAAGTGGACAATCTCAGCATATCTGGGAAACTAAATAGAAAAAAAGAAAGGATCAATAACCAACTACAGGGTTGGGGGTTGGTTAGACGTAGGTTTAAAAGGTGCTCCAAATATTCTACGTGCTCTATCTTAATCATAGCATGTGCAACCCCCACGCCCCCCCCCCACACAGGTAAACGTGAAGGGTTAACGACATCCTCAGGTAGTTTAAGTTCTTAAAACGCTAACCACTGGCACATGCACTGACAAACCAGCACAAGGTACAGAGAGAAAGGTTTTAAATCCATGAAAACAGAGCAATTACATTTTTCCTTCTGCGTATGTTTTAAAGTTTTGAGACTATAGAAAGGTACAAAACTTACGAATAACCATGTTCCCACTACTTAGAACTGATGTTTGCTGTATGTGTGATCTGGGCTGCGTGAGTAAGTACCTGTGTATTTTGGGGAAAGGGAAAAACGAAACTAAACGAAATTAAATAAAATAATTACTATTGTAATAAAATAATGCTAATGTTCCCCCTTAATCTAATTATCCTGACCAGATATGTATTCCTTTAATCCATTTTTAATATTTTAAATACATGTTTCCAAAAATATACTGTGGTTTTATTTACATAAATGATAACATACTAAATATATCATCCTGCAACTTTTTTTTCCCTTGACCTTATATTTTGGATCTGTCATGGTAACAGTTACCTCATTTTATCAACATAATCTCTTGAAAGTGCACCATTATTTCGTGTGATGACAAGGAAAACACCTGCCAGTTAAACTATGGCGAACCAGTGATTGTAACCTGATTTTGGAGATGCTAACATGCGAATAAATGGACATCTCAGAATTAATGTTAGAACAGATGTAGTAAAAATAAAATCAAATGACACCACATTTCATTCAATTCTTCTACCAGCGGAGTTGAAGGCTGTTCTAAACTTCCACATTTCCAAACATGCTGCAGTGAACATTCTCACATGTGCTTCTCACACAAGTGTTTCCCTTCTCACGCCCGTTTCCCTAAGGTTTGGTTACCTAGTGGTGGGCTACAGGCTGTGCCCCTTTCTGCCAAATTACTCTGTAAGGAACTGTATTAATTTACAATATTCCTAGCACCATACAAAAGTGTATTTTCCCTACATCCGCCAGCTTATGTTATTATTAACTAAACTTTAATGTTTGCCATTTTGATATAGTAAAAAATAGCCTTTCCAATTTGCATTTTCTGATTCTACTAATATTGAGCATTTTTTCAGGTTTACTGACAATTCAGATTTCATTTCCTATGACTGGCTTACTAACAGCTTTCCTCACTTTCCAACTGGATCTGCTTTTTCTTATTTATTTGTAGTTTTAAAGATTCTGGATACTAATTCTTTGCAAGTATTTGCTCCCAGGCTATTTCTTGTCTTAATATTGTATATGATATCTTATCACAGGAAGTTCTACAACTTTTTATGTAATAACTAGATTTTCCTTTATGATTTGTGCCTTTTGTGTCTTGTTTAGAAAAACCTTCCAACCTGAAGTCATAAAAATGGGCTTCTGTACGGTCTATATAATACCCTACAGGTTATAAAACACACTCATAAATATATTTTTTTCCCCTAATAGACTTCTGAGGTAGGAGTGACACTTTTTTTTTTTAAATTTTGCAGACAAGGGACTCTAGGACACAAACAGAATCCACAGTAGATCCACGACTGGAATCCAGTCTTCTGACTTCTGATTTAAAACTCTTGTCTCCTATATAGCACTGCCACTCAGACCAAGGAATGGCTTAAAAATCATAACGTCAAATTTAAAGTGTACTCGACAGGACTTAATGCCACGTTTTTAACTTCATAAATGATTAAATGATGATGATGACGGTATTACCTTAACATGATCTAAGATCACTAGTGGGCCATTGACTCCTGATACTGTCTTGTACGCTGCAATAAAAACAGAAGAGTCAGCATTAGTCACATAGGATATTCTCTCTCTGGGATTACAAAACAACACCTCTCTCCACTTTGGCATACCTATTATAATATGCAGCACGCCGTTATAAAATTTTTCATTGAATTCATTAAATATGCCTGTGACTGTACAACTTTTCATAATCCACCTTCATCCAACCAAAAACATTTAGAATCCTTACCATGAGTAAGTCACACTGTTTTAAGGACTCCAGGTACAAAAAAAGAAGGCACAAGGGAACAGATTTCCCTCCAGAGTTCACAGTTCTACATGAAGAAGGGGAGTTGGACCCTCTCAGAGATGTGCAGAGGTGTGCACAGGAAAAACCTAGCAGTTATTCTTACCCTGAAGAGAAAAGGAAAACTATAAAATAGGAGGCACTTAGCAGAGAAGGAAGGGGAAGGGAATTTTTAAGCAGAAGTGACAAAACTCACTAGGAAAATCTGAGAACATGTAGTCTGTTAAAGTAAAAGCCATGATTAAATGGCATCTTAAAAACTATGGGGAAACTGCTTTATCAAGGGGAAGTGGGCAATGGAATGAAAGGCCAGAGGTCTTTTAAAAAAAGTCAAATGTTCCTGTCAGTTTAGAGACTTATGTTTTCCACTGGAAATTATGCCCTAGGAATAAACTGCCAGTCCATAAGATACTAGTCAAATCCCTAGGGTAGCTATCCTACAACCATCACACTTACATGTCAAGTATAATGGTAATTAGCTGTAAAACAGAACACTCAGGAGAGTTATTCTAATATCAGAATTAACCAAATTTCATAATCAGAACAGCTGAAAAAACAAAATGAATGTTTGAAGAAAACTTACTACAAGGCCTAAAATAATTTATAACAAGCTGTCAACCAACTGAAAATGTTCACTTGCTTGATTTCTTATCAGGTCTTGTGCAGAGACTTCTGGCACAAATGTAGACACTCAAGAATGAGGAAACCATTTAATAACCAGTCTGTCCACTCAAGGGGCTCCAGAACTTAAAAACACCAATTTCTTCAGCCAGGAAGCAGTGTCCTGGCAGAAACTTGGGGACAGAGCAGGCAAGCACTGTCAGGGCTCCTTGACTTTCATACTCACAGGACATTTAAATCCTGACATCAAATAGTTGCTTGACTACATCTGTAACTGTAATTAACTCAACAGAGGGCCCCAAATGACTCTCTTCTTAACAGTAGATAAAAGGCAAGTCACAAATTTAAAAAGCTAAGTTACATGAATGGATGGTAATGTAAAAGAATTAGTCATTCCTTTGAAAATATTACAAAGATCCCAATTGTCATATTTGCTGCTATAATCCTTTTATGAAAATCCTCCCCATTGTTTTAAAATAATCTAACACTCTTAAAAATAATTCCTGGGCCGGCCCGGTGGCTCAGGCAGTTAGAGCTCCGTGCTCCTAACTCCGAAGGCTGCCGGTTCGATTCCCACATGGCCCAGTGGGCTCTCAACCACAAGGTTGCCGGTTCAACTCCCGCAAGGGATCAACTTGAAGCTGAACGGCACCCTTCACAACTAAGATTGAAAGGACAACTTGACTTGGGGGAAAAAAAAGTCCTGGAAGTACACACTGTTCCCCAATAAAGTCCTGTTCCCCTTCCCCAATTAAAAAAAAAAAACAAACCCTTAAAAAAAAAATAATAATTCCTACCCCTAAAAATATTCATTAATCTCACTTTAAAAGAGTCACATATTCTGTTTATCAATGACTTTCTAAAATTGCTATGTGGAAACTCAAAGTGAGCTACATTAGAAACATGTTCTCTTACAATCTAGTTCTTAAACATACAAAAACATAAACGTTTTCAAAACATTTACCTACACAGTTAGAGATGGGAGGAGGGAGTGGGCTGGGGGTGGGGCGGAGAGGGGGGCAGAAGACCTAGTTTTGAGACTTATAGGCAAATGTAATATCAATAAAAAAAGCCCTCAGGTTCTGAAATTCTCTTTACTTTTTTCCAGCAAGATCTGCATCTCCTTTGAACTTCTAACCTCTACAATGATGTTTCAGAATCTCATGTTTAAATCCAAGCTCATTCCAAATTATGAAGTTTTGCCAGTCACGAGCAAAAGTATGACCACGAAAAAGAAACACTGGTCATTGCTTTTCCTGGAAACACTGAATCAAGCTGACGTCTACTATAGAAGACAAGATTTTACTTCATCAAAAGCAGTTTCTAAATTTACAGCAGTGTATGCAGCCTTTAAAAAAGCCAGTAAGTAACCATCACAATTAACTGAGTAACACAACACCATCAATACATTTAGTAAGTACTTGTCAGAAATTCTCATTTAATCTCCATAACAGGTCTATAAATCGACTCATATTATTCCAAGTGTTAGAAGAGAAAAATGGTCTTCAGAAACTAAGCAACTTGCCCAAGCATGTGAACTTATATAGTCTAGCTCCCGAGTCACTTGTTCTATAACTTTGCACTGCAGCTCAAATTCTAAAACGAAACTGGTCATTTTTTGTGGTCTGGTCCACTCACAATTATTTGCAAGACTTAAGTAGCTATACCACTCAAAATAATTTCACAAGTCTGCATCTCTAGCCCTGAAAAAATAAGTTACTTTTACTATTTAATACACTGGACAATAATTCCCTTGTGTCCACATTTTGCCATCACTGCAAAACAATCTTGCTCCAATGGAGTGCAGCCACTGGAGAGTTTTAGCAGAGGAAAGAATCTAATGGTAACGCTTCAGCAGTTTTCCCTCATTGGAAAAGCATGAAAAGCAGGAGATATGAATCAGAGGTTAAGCAACCTACTTGGTTTAAATTAAACTGACATATACAAACCGAACTTGTATTATAACCCAAACTAAATAAAAAAACATTAACAGACTTTATATTTGCGACTGCTTCACACTTTTCCAGAGCATCTCTGGGATGGACAGGTTACCCCATTCCAGCTTCACAAAACTCTGGGAGGTTGGCAAGACTGACACCCACACCCTACACTTAAACTAAGGCTCTGAGAAATTTGTTACTAAATAGAAGATCCAGGATTAGCGCTGTTTTTTGTTGGTTGTTTTTCTTTTTCCTAATTCTAAAGTTGGTATTCTATGATCCTATAATATTTCTGAATTTAGTTTAGTCTCAAAGATTATTAAAAAAATATGGTGATGACACAGTTCCTAGCACTCAGACTACAAATAAATATTAGAAGACAGTTCATATACGAACTGTAGCTCTTTTCCATGATGATAAAACTATTTGCAAAAAAAAAACCCAAAAACAAAAAGGAGGGAAAATGGTATGGAACACTACCTTTTATCTTTCACAAATATTATCCAGCTTTCCTCACCATTACCATTAACAGACCAAAGCAGAGATAACAGTTTAGAGTAAGGCTGCCAACTGCTCCTCAAAAAAGCAAAAACCCATTCACAGATTATGAGACCATTTCTATTTACCAAAATAAAGACCATTCTTCTCTTGAAAATTCCAAATGAACAAGAACCTGGGTCTGCAGGGAATGATCAGAACTTCTGACAACACAGCAGATACGTGTTTACTTTACATGCCTAACGCATTTTACAACAAACAAGTCACATCTTTGATTCTGAACTATTTTATTAAGCAGGCAATACAGATTTATGGAGTAACATGTAAAACCAAAATCTACAAAGGTTTTTAAGAAGCACATACTTGGTCAGATGACATCCTCTTCCTCCTGCAAGGTATGAGATTGTTCAACACTACAAAAGCCCCTTAATGATTGTGCAAGTTTTCCAAACAGAAAACTCAGCAGCAGTTGCACAATAAGAGATCTAGTCCTTCAACCTCCGCCTTATTAGCAAAACAAAAAACCCAGAGCAATCATCTTCCCTTGTGCAAGAAGAGTAGGTACCCACACCCTGAACAATGGGCACCGAAGGAGAAGTTCTAGAGAAAGACAGGCTGATGATTCCTTCACTTGACTTTTCTGGGGTTAGTTCTGCTTTCTACTGTAAGCAACATAAGGTTAGTTGACGTAGGGTCTCAAGAACAATGGAGATTATTTAATTCAAAATGTTTAGTGTCCAAAATCTCTATGTACATTATTGAACCTCGCTGGAAGTTTAAAAGAAAATCAAGTTTTCTTTCCTTGTGACTTCAAAAACTCAACCAAAGTGCTCAAGATTATGTCAAGCCTACATATTTCCTTTTCCATTTCTTGTGAACAGCCCAATAAACGTGAAGTTGTTTGAGAACAGGATCCAATCTGTACAATGGAACTGCCAATATTACTCCATTTCTTCATTCAAGAAGCACACATTAAACAACTATCACTTAAGATGGTATCATTGATCTTTAATTAGAAAAATCAGGAGGTTAACCAATATTTACTCAGAACCAAAACTGAATAATAAGCAACCAAAACTGTTGACTAAAATCAAGAATGTGGCAATAAAGGAAAAAAGATACTCTGCAAATGCGGTTAGCTATTAGCTTAAGTACGATACCATTTATGCTTTTTAGAATAACCCAGACACAGAAGAGGAATTCAACCAATTATCCTAACTCCTTACTCTGATTCCATCCACGTTAAGAATCTATCCCCTAAACAATAGAACAAGGGGTTTAAAGGCAAGTTATACAACAAATTACAAGACACAGTACTTCTATGTGTTAAGCACTGTGCTAGGAGCACTGAGGACACAAAAAGGATTCTTGACCTCTAAAGGTTCAGTGTTAAGCATTGCGGTTACAACAATTCGTCAGGTGGAATCTCATCTGGAGCAGTACTTCGGTCACTGGCTAGGCACACAGAACAGAGAGAAATCATATTCATCTCCCCTAAGGGCTTACAACCTTAATCATGAAGAATTCTTTAAACAAGGTTATTATTTCAGCTGATACTCTGAATTGACAATGAATGAGTAATTAACATGGAAATTATTGCACCCCTATAATCTTTTCCTAGAAGCACCACTAATGTCTATCCATTCTACCCAAAGGAAAAAAAAAAAGCACACAAATGCAATTAATAAAAGAGAATTTGTAACTATTAGGTATAAACGTATTGTCAAAGTCTATACAAGAATGCAACGTCTGTCCATTTCCTGAAACATCTACATCACCTCATTTAAACCACCAACAGGCATTCTCTAATTCAGATAATTCCCAGTGTAAAAAGCACATGTCGGCAAACCATAAAATCATGTTTTCCTCTTTCCTTGCACTGCAGTGCTATCACATGACCCAATGACAGATCCGGAAGGGATTACTCAGGCAGGAGAAAAACCCTTCATCTGAAATTCTTTGTAACCAATCAGCCGTCCACAAACAGGCATCCTGGTAATTAACCAGCGCCAAATATAGTCCTGCCACCTGGGGAAACATCAGGTGCTTTCTTAAGTTTTAAAGAGTCTATTTCTAGGGCTCATCCCGGTTCCTAAGGAAGCTGTGAAGAGGCCTGGTGCTCCACAACTGGGTTATTTAGTAATCAACAACCATTGCTTTCGGAACTGCTGAGTAATTCACTTAAGCCTATTTGTTAAGGTCTTTTTAGAATCACAATACTTAAACACGCCTATGCACATATGCTTTGCATATATGCTATACCGTGCGTCCCCGAAAATAAGACTGGGTCTTCCATTACTGTTTGCTCCAAAGATGCTTTAGGGCTTATGTTCAGGGGATGTCGTCCTGCAAAATCATGCTAGGGCTTCTTTTCCGGGAAACACGGTATAATATGGGGAAAGCTGCTTGGATTCCCCAAGACAGCCTTGCACTCAACCAAGTTATGTTAACTGCTCAGTAAATGAAGAGGCAATGGTAGAAAAAGGCCCGGCATTACTGAAAAAACCTGGAATTTTAGTTCCTGCTCTGCCAATAATTAGGTGTCTAAAGCCTGGCAAGAAGTCCTGTGCCTCCTGGAACCTTAAGCTTCTCACTGTAAAATGAGAGGGTTAGACTAGATGACCCGCAGTTTCCTTTTCAGCTCCAGCGTTCTCTGATATCTAGGTGTCCTTCTGTGGAACAGCCCCTCCAGGAACAACATCTCCCTCTGGCAGTGGGCCGACCTTCATCCACCAAAGGCCTGACCACGTCAGCGATGCCACTACACCTTCGCCCGCGGCAGGAGCTCATGATCTGTCTGCCCTGAGGTCCACGCTAGTGGGAGAGGATGGGAAGGGGCGTTCCCTCGACCCCGAAACATCTAAATGAGGGCCGGCAAAGATTAAGATCGGAGTGACAGATGCGGCCTTCAGAGACAGGAAGCAAGTGCCTGAAAAATGCTCCAGTCGAGGGAAGTGGGAGAGGGCGGGGGCAATAGTCAGGAGCCCACCACCCCAGGAGAAAGTTCCGGTTCGTGCTCTTGCCCTCACAGAAATGTAAGGTCCACTTAAATCTTCTTCTAGAGAGACATGTGGTGAGAGTAGGGGGAAGCGAGATGGAAAAATAACAACCCCCCTCCAAGCCGCTGGCTAAGCAGGTGAGTGGAAGCAAGGGGCTGGGCTAAGAAGCAAGACAGGATCCGTCCTGCTCTCTGATACTCACTGAGCCGAGGCTGGGAGAGGTAGTTTCCGGCTCAACTGCCAGTGCCTGCTCCCGAGATCCCACCACCGCCCCACTGGTGGGCACGGGTAGTTCGGGTGCGGCCCCGTTCACGATCCCCGCATAGCGCGCAGCGCCATCTTGTCTCCTCCGTCCCGACTGGCCCCGCAGCGGCGGCGCGCAGGCGCAGATATAGCAGGGGCGGGCCGCGCACCTGGCTCCGCCCATACGTGCTGCGGAGTCCCGGCCTCGCCGCGCCCCCTTCGCTGCTCGCCGCCCGCCGCCTCGTGACTCGAGATCCGCGTGGGCGGGACTGAGCCTGCGCGCCAGCGAGAGGAGCTGACCAGCGTGCTGGGAGGGAGGGAGCCAGGCCGGGGAGAGGGAGGCAGAAGCGGAAGAGGGACCTTGAGAGAAAGGCAAGATTTAAGGGAGAAAGAAGAAAGGGAGAAAAAGGACGCACGTGAAGGGAGGGAGGGGGAAGAAAGGCAAGCACGTGCAAGGAAAGGTCAGCCGATGTCCGTTTCGTAATGGTATTTCATGACATCGAATGAAGAGAACTCAAATACAAAAACGCGCTTTGAAAAACAGAAGAAATATAAAACTTACTGCAGTGATTATTAACTTAGGAACCGATGTAGCATCATTCATTTTCACTTTACTATTTTCTATGCTTCCTATACTTTACTATAGTCCATTTCATTCACTATGTATCGTTTAAAAAACATATATTGGACTGTTGTAGATCGGTGGCGGCGGTGTGAAAGACGACGTGGAACGTATTTGAAAACTAAGAGACAGAACTAAGGACTAATGGCAAGAACGACGAGCTGGCTGTGGAAGGTGACAGCCCAGGCTTGGGACCTGAGCGATTGAACTGAACTGAATTGCTGGTGGTAGAGAAGGAAAAGAGACAAGTTAATTATTTGGGGACCTGTTTACTTAAGTTTCCTGTAGAATGTTCAGAATGAAATTTCTGTTTGGACTATATAGATAAATATCCCAGGAGAAGATATCTGGGCTGAACTGAGATCAAAATTTGTGGCTTCTCATGTTGGTGATACGGAAGTAAAAGAGATAAAACAGGGAGCGAGTGTATTTGTGGGAAGATGCTGAACACCAACTTTAAATGGATCACTAAGACTGAGGGAAGGACAGAGGACGAGTACCCAGCAGGCAGACTTGGAATGATATTAAAGTTGGAAAGAACCCATAGGACATGTCCTAGAAGCAAAAAGAAGAGAGAAATCTCAAGGAGGGGGTTATTCATAATGCCAAAAAACCAAAGAAAAGGCAAGTAACAGGAGCACTACAAATATCCATTGTTATTTGGTCCATGCCCTTTGGTATAAACGCCCACAGCCCCTTTGAAACACACCATTGCAGCAAATATTCCTTAATTTTGAGTACGACTGCACATTATTTAGGTATAGCTTATAATTAAAAAAAGAAAGGCAAAACAATATGAAACACCACTTTGTTTTCATTCATGAGACTGACTACAATTTTTAACTCATGTCCAAAGTTAGCAAGAGTATAAGGAAACAAGAATTTTCACATTGTATTGCTAAAAGTATAATTGGTATGATATCTAGAAGAGCACTTTGGTGGTATCAGACTCAAATATTTCATTGCTAGGAAAAACTTAACCCCTTAGGAAAATTATGTATATATGTCAGTATATATGACAAATATTTCTATTTTTAACTTAATAACATTTGTGTGTTGTTTCAATCCTCTAGTATGTGTTTGCACTGATATTTTTCAAGTACAATGTATGACCGCTTTTTAATGAAAATTAAAATCTGGTTTTTCATTGCTAATTTTTCACAATAATCGGTAAGTTTCAGATATGAATATCACACTGTTAGCTATCGTTACATGTTTTATCCTTTTTTTATAGTAGTTCAAGTATTTTTACTTTTTGAAATGTGTTCTTAAACTTTTTACTCTGCGAGCACAATCCAGTTATAGTCTACATAGTACATACAAAAGTATTAACCGCAGCATTTAGTGAACAAATATTTTGAACAAACTTATTATGTGTACTGGCTACTGTTCTAAGTCCTAGAAATACACAAAGTGCCTGTCCTCAGGCCCTCACAGAAGGAAAAAAAAAGTCAGAAAAACATACATACTACTAAACTACCTAATAGAGACAAGCATGATTGAGAAATAATAAAACGAGTGGTGAGGAGGTAAAAGCGTGATCAGGGTTGAAGAAGAAGATTTTAGATAATGTGGTCAGGGAATGCCCCTCTCTGCCATCTGAGATCTAATGAAGAGAGAGAAAGTCCTGAGAGCTCCAGGAACCATGTGATTCAGGTAGAGGGGAAAGTTGTGAAGCCCTGAAGCAGAAGAAGTGAGGCTAGAAAGATTAAACTGAACAGAGAGCAGTAGGGAGAGAGAGCTGGGCCAGGGTCAGCAGGGCTTGGAAGCTCTGGATAGGGGTTTGATTTTATTCTTAGTGTGATTAGAGCATACAGAGGGATGATGTGACCTGATTAGGCTTTTAAAAAAGGATTTTACTAGGTCAAAAAATGAAAACTGGGGCAGAAGGCAAGAGGAGACATTGAGAGACCAGTTAGGAAAACTGTTGTAATTGTTGGGTGATGACTCAGAGGGATGGCTGTCCTCCAGCACACCCCCATGTGACTCTGACCTTACTTCCATCACAGAACTCAGCACTGCACGACAGCATTGGTAACTGTCCATTTATGTTTTCTCCCCTGCTCTTCCAATCTAGAACCTGATATAGAAACAAAGGGATTGGCAATGAGGATCGGAGAAGAGTGTGGTTAGGAGAGAAACATTTTGAAGGAAAAATGGCTAAGGTTCAAGACTGCTGTAAAACAGGCCGTCATTAAAACAAACAATCTGAAACCTTATGAAAAATGTGTGCATATGAGCATTTCCCATGGAGATGACCCAAGATTTCTATCAGATTCCCAAAAGAGCCTGAAACTCAAACAAACAAAAAACAAAAAGCGCGAAGTAGTAACATTGAGTAATTGGAAAAATGGTTATTTCCATTTATAGACTCACAGGTATTAAGTTAAATTTCTATGTATGGTAGTGGTATCTCTTCAGATAGTGGTATTACTTGGCACCATCTCTGACTTCTTATAAATTATACTTATTGTTATTTTATAATTTCTTCGGGACTTATGATGGTGTCTGTGTAGAGTGCAGGTAACTCAAAAATTAGTCAACTGAAATTGAATGTGAGAGTTTCTCAGAGATATTTAAAGCATTAATCTTTAAACACTTCCTCACGTTTCCCAAAAAATACTTCCTTAACGTATAAGAAAGACAAAGGATGAAACAAAATATTTTACACATAAATACAAGTAGGAAATTATGGAAAAATTAAATTCTTTAATAAAGAGAATTCAAACTGAAACAATTATGAGGTTCTACTGTATCTACTAAATTAGCAAAACTAACCAACTGATTCTTCTTTAAGTACTGGCAGAGTTAGTGACTGAGCGCTGCCGACAACACATTTCTCCTGGCTTTGTAAATTGGCTAGTCCTTCTAGAGAGCAATCCAGTATGGGGCAGGGATCATAAATAATTGTTCATTGTTTTGGTCCCATAATTTGATTCGGTAATCTCAATAATGGGGTTATTAACCAAAGGAATACATTTATAGCTTGTAATGGCAATACTATTGCTCATCGTAGTGAAAATGAGGTAGTAACCTATCTAACTACAGTAGACTGGACAAGGATTCTATATATAATGGATACAAGCACGCGTATGATATGTAGCTAGTAAAATTTAAGTACATGGAATTATTTATATGAAATGATATACATTTTTTAAATAAAAACAATTCCTCAGCATTTATTGTCATCTGGTAATAACATAAGGGTAATCAGAGCAATATGAATAAACGTTTAAGAACTATGCTCCTAGCAAAGGAGACTTAAAAAACACAAACTGTATTGCCTTCTCAACAATTTCTCACTTCGTTAGTCATTTCTAGTTGGAGACACCTTGAAGCAGAGTAATATTACCTCCTTTTAGCATGATCCGACCCAGCTGTTTTCTTGACTTTGTTTTAGAATGAATCTCTTCTGCATCATCTAATACGAGGTTCATATACTCATCAAAACCAATGATACAGCCCTCTATCTGCATATTTACTTGCTCATATAGCCACACCTGAATCCGAGATCTATTTTGCAAGTATCTGAAGATGAGGTTCTGCATCAATGGTTAAGGGAAAAAACACGCATAGACTCTGCTTCCTGAAACTGGTCAGTTCTACCCCCATCGCACTTTGATTTCGCAACACAAAGTCTGGAGCCTACACCATGAAAATGGCCTAACCAGGGACTCATCAAGGGACCTCTAAATACTCTGGAGGAATTCCCTCTCACTCTTATTCTCTCAGAGTTTCCCTGGCGCCGCCATCTTCCTCCTCCCCGAGACCGATACCTCCCTATACGAAATAATAGTGAGTGAACAGAGCTAAACACAGATATAGACCAATTGCAATAGTGTAACACACTTTTGCACACTGGTAAAAATCAGAAGACACTGTGCAGTGATGTAAAGAATTGATAATGTAGTTTGGGGCGTGTCTTTTTTTCCTTCTAGAATGGACGTTAAAATCCAAAGTCACATCCCACTCCCACAGAGAGCATCATCCAGGGGGAGGAGGTGGGATACAGTATTATGGTTAGGAGGCTTTGGAGCCAGACAGTTTAAAGTCCTGATTTTATTAGTTCTACAACCTTGAACCAAAAATGTATTGTTTGCTTACTCTCTCTAGGTCTCATTTGCAAACCTGAGGAGGATCAGAATACGTAACCCTTCTTCATAAAACTTGTAACACTGTTAAAAGCGTTTGGCATACCAAAGGGCTAAAATATGTGTTAACTAGCATTATTATTATTTAGTTTGGATTGATGGATTGCTTTGATCAAACATTTACGTTATTAGTACTATGTGTCAGGCCTCTTTTTCTAAGAGCTTTCATAAATGACGTTTATCTCTCTGAACTAGTTTGTATTAAAGCAGGGACTATATCTTACAATTTTCTTGTTCTTTTATCTATGTACCCAGTAAGGTAACCTGCAACATGGCATAAATACCGATTAGAAGAATGAAAGTGGGTTACTTCTTTTTTAAGGATGAACAGTTCTCCACCAATCTTACATTTTCATCTGGAAGGTTTTTTTCTAAAGAACATTCACCCTATTCAGATAGCATGCTGGTTATTATCTTCCTATTATTTGTTAAAATCCTATCCTTACTTTACCCCCAAGGAATGCAAGACTGACTGGCCCCAGCAGTAGGGAATGTAGTCAGCACGTGAGACTCAGAGCCACCAGCCCCACTGACCTTGGGCCAATCCTCAATTCCTTCTGTCTCTGAGTCTCCATTTGCCAGTTGGGAAGATTTCATGTCATGGTTCTCAAGGTTTTAAAAGAAGGCTTCCAGAAATCAACATCTCAGACAGAAATGCAAACACCTGTTTCTTTTGTTACAAAGTATTATTGGGGGAAGAAAACTGGAGAAGGGAATGGAAAGAAAGCTCATGCAGTGACCTAATTTTCTCCGTATAATGTGCATCTCTTCATTTGCTGGAAAATCATGATCAAAGAAAACATTATGAAGACAAACCACAGCAGATTAAATAAATAAGCCTGTACATTTCCATGTAACAAGGCGTAAACCAGTATAATATCATCAGTATACAATTTCCAGCATGAGATGGGAGAGGAAACTCATTCATTCATTTATATGTTTTATATATATTTTTTCTATCTTTGTTGTTGTGTTGACCATTTTTCAATGCTGACCATGAGATGCAGAGTAAGCGTTATAGGTTGAAAACTGCCCTTTGACCTCCTGAAAACTGAGACCTCTGGTTTTATTCCATATTATTTTCTTTGTCACTAAGGTCTCACTGCTGTGTTGTGGAAAGAAAGGGAACAGCAGAGGGCCCCCTATGATCAGAGCAATAGCTACTTAAGAGCAAACCTTGCAAATTTTACACCTGTGAACCCAAGAAGAGGCAATGGCTGGAAGTTCCCTTACCAGGTGCTATCTGTATCATTGTCTTATAGTGTAAAGTGGCAGAAAGTGTCCTTGAAATTCTAGTGCCCTTTGTCACAGACTTTCTCTTGTTGCCACATCATATAGCCCTTTCTTATTTCAAATGTACCAAACAAAACGGAATTGGTAGGATAAATGTTGATGCATCTATTTGATGGATGGAATATTATTCAGACACTAAGACAGGAAAATATTTTATGCATGGAGAAAATTTCACAATATAGTATTGAGTAAAATATTCTTATATGAAATGGCACACACAGTATAATCTCTATCATCGGTATGTGTACACATGCCCTCAGAGAAAATACTGAATACACATATACAGTTGCTAACAGTAACTACCTCTGACTTATGGGATGTTTTATATTCTTTATGATTTATCAAAATTTATTTCACATGAGCATCTGTTACATTTACTCATCAGAAATAAAATTAGGACTATTAAGGTGCTTGTTTAAAATGGTACAGTTTTCATTTTAACAGGCAGCAGGTTCTACTAGTGGTAAATAAGCATGTGATCAGGCAAATGAAATGTTCTGGAAGGAATCTGGGTCAGAGAAAGTAGTGATGATGGACTGAGTCAACATTCAACGAGAACTCATTGTTTTACCTCTAAGACTAGTTTGTGATTGATAGACCTGGAGTAGACCTTTGGTCTCAACTAGCTTTAAATCTCTAATTTACAGCAGAGAAAACTAACGCTCAGGGAAGTAAAACGATTTCCCCAAGTTCCAAAAGCAAGATGGTGTCAGGACTAGGAAAACACTCTAACCTTTTCAGACTTTAGACCATGCTTTTATTTTTTTTCCTCCATAGCTCCATAGCTGCCCAGTTCTGGCGGTGTCACCTGTCTATACAATGGATAAGTCTATTCTATCCCCATCTAGGGTCATTTTGGAAGAACAAAGTAATTCTAAGACAGGTGGGGGCTTCTGATCCTCTGAAATAAGAATCCAAGGCTCGGGCTCTGACCTGGTGTCTGCCTAAAGTCCCTTCTCTGATGTCAAAGATGACCTGGAAGCAAGCTAGGCTCAGAAATCTGGTGTTCTCAGGGAAAATTCTAGGGATTTATTCTAATTGGGATCATCTGCACTTTCCCACTAGTTGTCATGGCAATGTTCCTACACTGACTGTTTCAATATCTGTATCTGACCATTGCCAGAAAAGACTTTATTTCATGGCTTACTTATGATGTACTCATTAGAGAGTGCAGTGAAAGCTTGAATGACATTTTCTATTCAGTGAGCACTAATGAACGCAACATGGTGGTTGGCTCTGGAAAGCCTTGGAAGAACGAAAGACACGCTCCCGCCTGCAAGTGGTAAGTTCATTGAACTGAGCTGCGTCCTCAGGCAGACCGTTTCTCTAGGCCAGTGTCACATTTTTAAAGCAAAGGCGACATTATTGTAAAATATGTTGTTCCTAAGGAGCTAAAGGCTATATTGTGGAGACAAGATTAATACACACAATTTGACAGAGAGAACGTGCACCACAACATAGGGTGGTACCCTGGATTATCTAACTGGTAAGAGAAAGGTCAGTAGGATTGGCTTTGGTCAGGGTGGTCCCCACGGAAAGATGGATCTTTTCTTTTAGACAGAATTAGGACGGGGGAATTTGGATTAGAGAAACAATATCAGGTGTCCCATGTGAGTCTTGAGCAAGGCATGTAAATTCTCATGGTTACAAAGAAGTAATAGCTCCGAAGCAGTTCATGGTGGAGGCTGCATTTAGAAGAGGAATTTGTTTTAGGGAACTTAGTGTTTGGAAATTCCCTCAACAAAGTAGAGGAGTCCAGTCACCGCAGAGTCACTGTTTTATTGTTTTTCTGATAAATAAGTACATGGGGTCCAATATTATATGCCTACTGTGTGCCAGACACTCTTCTAAATGCTTGTTAATTTACTCATTGAACTGTCACAAGAATTCTGTAAGCTAGCAAAACTGAGGCACAGAGAAATCAAGAATGGCACAACCAGGACCCAAACCCTGTTAATTCTTCTGTTCCCTGATGTTTCTAGAAAGACATTTATTAAAAAACATGGCCTTTGTTCCTAAGAGACATTCCTACCACTGGCCTTTCATACCCCAGTGACATCATGGCTATCTTCGCAGGCTCTCTCACCCAGCACAATGGTTTGTGGGATGGTAGGTTTTTCCATCCCTGGTCCACGAATGGAGACGAATAAGGAGCCATGGCTGAAACTAAGATCCCAAGGGTCAGCAGTGGATTTCAAAACCCTCAGCTCTGCTTGTAAAATTCTGCTCACACACTCAAGGATGGGTAGGTTTGGGAGCTGAATTCCAGATGGAAAGTGGAATAGTCTTATTCCTGTTCTAAAGCAATGAGGCTCTTGGAAAGTACAAGTCTCCTTCAGGGCTCCGATACATCAGCCCGTCTTATGTGATGCTCAGAAGCAAGAATGTTCTTCTTCATCCTATCATCCTCCTCCTCATCAATAACAACAACAAACAGTGAGCACCTCTGCTGGGCACGATGCCAGGCGCTGGGTGGAATACAAAGATGAGAAAGATAAAACCCTGCCTTTAAGTAGCTTACAGTCTAGAAGCACATAACTGTAATTCAAGAAAAAATGTCACAAATGTCATAAAGTGTTATATCTCAGCTTCTGGCTTTTGGCCAGTCTTGTTCTTAACCAACTCCTACCTAGCTCCAAGGTGAGCACTGAAGGAAATGAGGTGGGAGCACTGAGGGGTGAATGCAGCTGGGGCTGCATTTCCTGAGCAGAACAGGCTTGAGTCAAAGTCAGCAGAGAGGGAGGGTACGGTACGCCTTGGTAATCGGGAAGATGAGGCTGAAACTTGATAGCAAGAGAGGATTTTTGAAAAATCATGCCGAGAAGCAGGGAAGAACTAGAAAGAAGGGAGGGGCCTCACCAGGACATGAAGGAGGTTGAAAGCAGGGAGAAGCGACAAGATAGGCAGGACTGTGTACATGAGACTTAGGTCTATGCCGAGGACACGAAGGAAATGACTGAGGTAGCCGGTGAGAGGCAACAGCCCCCCAAGGACAAGTCCTACCAGGGCCACCTACTTCTAGCTTCTGTGTTGTGATGGGACAGGTTCCCTCTGGTAGCCCTGGCTACTGAATTTGAAGGGACCGGCTCTAGGGATAAGGAATCCCATTTCACAGAGGCAGACTGTATATCTTCTTTGGCTTTAAACGATTCTAAGTCTGTTGCCTCCATAGACGGGGCCATCTCCTCAAGAGCATTGGGGGTGGAGGGAAACTAGTTGAGGGAGGGGGACTCAAGTGTCCTAATCCCCATGTACTGATTTATGGTTGAGTTTGCCTCCAGTGTCCCTACAATGCAATCATTCAATGAGGTTCCCGTTTATTTTGAGTTTAGTTGTGTGTTTTTTTAAATTAAATTTCTTGGGGTGACATTGGTTAATTATATAGGTTTCAAGTGTACAGTTCTCTAATACATCATCTATATATTGCATTGTGTGTTCACCACCCAGAGTCAAATCTCCTTCCACCACCATACACGGAGTATAGTTTCTAAAGCACCTCCTTTGCATTGAGCTGAAGTAAGCTCTTCTCTCGCTTTACCAAGCCCAGCAATTCTCGGCGTTTTTTGGACACAGATCCACCCCTCAGGGTCTACAGTGCCACGTGGGTCATAGCCCCCGAGTAACAGCTTCCTGGCCTTCTTTTCACAGAAGCCTGTGACAGAAACCAAACCAGTCTCCAGTCCGAGGCTCAAACAGACATATGCTCGATATAAGTGGAAGTCTGAACTGATTGTTAAATATTTGAACAGCAAGGGAAGCAGGAAACAATGAGAAACAAAAGCACCCTCTAGGCCTGAGTCACAGGACCATCCACTCTGGCAGGCCATGTCAGGCAAAGGAAAGTGTAGTCAGGTTACACATGTTACTTGGTCTGGAGAAAAAGCTATGCGTCTGATGATGCTGTGTGCCAGCCTCTTTCACTGGCGTGAAAACAGAACCACCGTCAAAGAGCCTCCAACTTCCTTTGCAGTCCCAAATGTTCTCAACACCCTGCTCCGGCTAGAAATCATCAGTCCTTATCAAGGGCTCAAGGTCCAGTAGTCTCTCTATACATACAGACTGAGCTGCGGCTTTTTACTGGTGACATTTTATTTTTAAAAAATTCCCACTATAATTTAAATAATAAATTTCCCATAATTTTGTCCTTTAGCATAACCACTAACATAATTAAGTCCAATATATATTTGTCCAATGTATATGGAGCTTTTAAGGGTACATAATTACAATGTACGTAAAATTTTTTTAAACATTTTTAGTTGTGGAAAAATATACATAACAAAACATCTATTATCTTAACCATTTTTAAGTGTACAGTTCAGTAGTACTCAGCATATTCACATTGTTGGGTAATCAACACATCTCCAGAAGTTTTTCGGCTTGCAAAACTGAAACTAAACGCATTAAACAGTTCCTCATTTCCTGGAAACCACCATCTACTTTCTGTTTCTATGAATTTGATTACTCTAGATACCTCATATAAATGAAATCATACAGTATTTGTCTTTTTGTTGCTGGTTTATTTCACTTAACATAATGTTCTCAAGAATCATCCGTGTCGCAGCATGTGTCAAAATCTCCTTCCTTTTTAGGGCTGAGTAATATTCCACTGCTTGCATATAGCACATTTTGCTTATCCATTCATCCATCGGTGAACATTTGGGTTGTTTGCACCTTTTGGCAAATGGGCATAATGCTGGTATAAATGTACATAAAGTTCTATATCCTACCTTTCCACTTGCCATTATAAAATCTATATAGGTATATATGTCTATAGATAGATATGTTTATAAATAGTTATATTTATAAATAGATATATTTATAGATAATCTATCTATAGATATAGATATATAAATTTTTCCAGGTTGATACGTAGTCTTCATAATACTCTTTTTTCCTCTGTTTTAATAGTAACATGACAGTCCTTCTACAGTTGGATATTTGAGACATTTCTAATTTTTCCCTAATTGCTATAATAATAATTTTGTACCTATGATAGCCTCCCTCCCATATTTTAGCTTAGTAAAAAGGTAACAAATAATAAATGTTTTATGACTTAAAAGACAAAAGATAGAAAACCAAATTGCTTTCTAAAGAAATGTACCTATTTGCACAGCTACTAATAGTATATATGAATTTCCATTTCACCACACTCACACCAGCTGCATTGTGTTTCTTACATTAAAAAATTATACAGGAAAAAGATAAGAGCTCATTCCTGTTTAATTGATAACAGTCTAATTATTAATAGTGATAGGCATTTGTGAGGACACCCTAGGCTTGGCTAACCTGTAAATACTAGTCTGGTTACAGTTGACTGAAACATACATAATGTATAATATATACATTAGAAACATGCCTGACAGGTACTTGGTGCTCAATAAATGATGACTATTATTATTGTTGTTTCTATTAATGCCCGAAGTGTGATTATTCTCAGCCTGTACCTGCTCTCTCAGGCTCTCAGCTCCCCAAACCCTGGTTTTCCAATAATTTGGGGCATCCCCAGTTTGGTGGTATCTCAAAACAGCGTTTTCTTCCCTGTGGAGAAAGGACTTTACCCAAGCCTTTGGCTGCTGATGTTCTCTAGTAGACACAATTTTGCTTTGCTGGTAGCTGCCCTAAGCCCTCAGAGTACCAAAACTGCATGAAGTTTGGGTTCCAGATCATGGTGGCAGAAGTGTCACCTGGTCTCCAAACACCTCACTGCCTTACGCTCAGAGTCTTGTAAATGTCTTTATTAATACGACTCCTCCATCTTTTGGCCCTAACCCCCTCTCTCCATAGAGGCTCAGGTCACAGGGTGTGTAAAGAGGCTGGTATGCCAAGCTCCGGGTGGTAGACGGAACAATGCCCCCTCAGAGATGTCCACACCCTAACCCTGGAACCCGTGAATACCGTGTTTCCCCAAAAAGAAGACCTAGCCGGACAATCAGCTCTAATGTGTCTTATTTTACTATAATATAAGACCGGGTCTATAATATAATATAATATAATATAATATAATATAATATAATTAATATAATATAATAAATATAATATAAAATACCGGGTCTTATATTAATTTTTGCTCCAAAAGACACATTAGATCTGATTGTCCAGCTAGGTCTTATTTTCAGGGAAACACGTATGTTACCTTATTTAGTAAAAGGGACTTTGCAGATCTGATTAAATTCAGGATCTTGAGATAGGGAGATTACTTTGTAATGTCTGGGTGAGCCCAACAAGTTCATTTTAACTTTATTTAAGTGTGTTTTTCCAGGACCCATCAGCTCCAAGTCAAGTAGTTGTTTAAATCCAGTTGTAGAGAGTGCAGCCCACACTGGCCAGGGATCGAACCGGCAACCTTGGTGTTACGAGCATTGTGCTCTAAGCAGGTGGCCTCCAACAGGTTCTTATAAGTGAAGGAGGGAGACAGGAGGCTGAGGCAGAGAGAGAGAAAGTTAAAGACAGAGTTATTACTGCGCTGCCCACTTTGAAGGTGGAAGGGGCCAGCAGCCAAGAAATGCAGGCAGCTTCTAGAAGCTGGAAAAGGCAAGGAAATGAATTCTCTCATCGAGTTTCCAGAAGGATTGCAGCTCTGCCAACAGCTTGATTTTTAGCCCAATACGACTTATTTTGGGTTTCTGACCTCCATAAGTCTAACATCATAAATTTGTGTTGTTCTAAGCCATTCATTTTGGGGTAATTTGTTACAGCAGCCCTAAGAAATCCCTAATGTTCTTGCCGCCTCCCCCTATTTCTCGTTCCAGGTTTCCTCTAAAGTTCTGTCCTTCTCGGTTAGGCCGAAACTGAAAGTTCCCAAGTGAATTCATACGGTCAGGAGGGTCCCACCAGTTCCACAGTTAGGAAAGCTCTGCTGCTATACTTGCTCATTAGTTGCACTTGCTTTTTTGTAAATTGTGTTTATGGCCTTTGCCCCACTGCTGACTCTTAATAGCAGAAAAATATAGATCAATAGTGCCACTCCGAGATCCCACAATGAGCCGTACTCTCTCATGTAGCCATCTATCCAGTCATCCATCCAAGAAATGTTTGCTGAAGGCTACCGTGGGCCAGGCATTGAGCTAGTATTGGGATGCAAAGGTGACAGCACACAATCTATGCCTTTACAGAGGCCAGAGATGTTGGGTTTTTATGGCTTGAGAACAAGATGGATAGTTTTGTTTGTTTTTTTGTTTTGTCCTGTGGCTGTTCTAAGATTTGGTTTTTTCCAGAAAGCAATTGAGGTACATGGGAGCCTGTCTGACTAAGTAGCAGGGACAGGAACTACACTCTGGTTCTATTTTGTCTTCCAGTGTGCATTCAGGCCTAGTCAAGGGTTAAAGAGCTCGATGCTAGATAAGCACAGATGAAAAACAGCGCAGCCCAGTGCATCTCTGCTTAGGATAATTTCTCCTCTCTCTTTATTCTCCCCAGTCCTGCTTTCCTGCCTCTGACGCAGGGAGCTAAGGGTCTGAATGAAACCTGTTCCAATTAAATTTTTGTGGACAAAGGCCACACATGGCTTCCTCAGATAACAGGTGGCAATAAATCCATCAGCACAGCCACTTTCAGAGAACAGAGTCCCCACTGAACTGTTAACAGGTGCCAGTAGCTCACTGAGTACCTCACACAAGATGGGCTCTAAGGTAAGAAATTTCTCTCCCTGGACAAATGTAATCCTTCCTTGTAGTATGTGTCTCTCAGCAGAGAATTTTGATTCTAATGTAAAGTTGATGAGTCATTTGTTGGCAAATTCCTGTTTGGTTGGTTGGTTAGTTGGTTGGTTTTATTTTGTTTGTATTTTTTGGTCTGTCTTTATAGTACTTATTTTATTCCATTTTGCATTTTTTAAATTTTCTATTGTTTTACTTTTAGTCTCTTTACTTTCTTCTTTGTGTCTCCTAAGTAAATTTGTATGTAGAAATACCTTATTGATACAGAGAAATGAAGGGTCTTAAATGATTGCATACATGGTTACTTAGAATTGTAGTGTGGACAACGTTCTTCTCCCAGCCCTGGTCTTAGAACAGAAGAGAGTCATATAGTAGCTCAGTGCTTGGATACTTCCAACATTTGAGGCTGACTATTGAACCCCAGCAATAAACATTTAACATTATTTACTTCTATTATGGAAGTAGTTAATTATAAAATATTTAAAAATTACAGAAAAAGAAAAAGAAGATAATTTAAGTCATTGATTCTAACAGCTGACATTTGGGTATATATCTTTCTAGTCTTTTTAAAATGTGGACATAAATTTCTTTTTTATATAACTGAGGTCAAACTATACAGTTTAATATCTTTTTTACGACTTAACATCATACTGAGAGTATTTTCTACGTCATTGAAATTATTTGAAAACATGATTTTAAGAGCTGTTTACATTTACTATTAAAATGTTTCATTTTTTCACTAATATAAATAATTCGGCAATTCATAATTTTAAACATTAAGTCTTTGCCTATACTTCTGATCATTTCCTTAGGACACATCCTTAGAAATAGAGTTACCAAATCAAAAGCTGTACAATTTTTGGAGCCTGATACATTGCATGGTAGTAATCTATTTTAAAATTTATGTGATAGGTATCGTTGATACCATAAGAGAAAAGCCCTACAAAAGAAAATGAAATTCTTGCCAGAAACTGTTGTTACCTGAAGTTTAACAAAATGCTATTACTTAATGCTGACTAATGACATGAAATCCTAAGTATAAAACTAACCAGGAAAGTTAGTATTTCATTTACACAGAGTAACGCACCTTTCTGAGAAGGGATTTATAGCTTGCACAAAAGAATAAGCATGCTTCCTGTACCACAGAGCACGGGAAGATGGCAAGGTGCACTCCTGTAGTTCTGTGTCCTGACACAAATCTCCCAGCCTGGAGTCTCAGATTTCTCGTCTGTGAGAGAAAACTGTTGGTCTAGGTCAGTGATTCTCAGTGGGCAGTATGAGTCACATTTGTGGCACATGAGATATTTTGAGGTGATACCCAGACACAGACCATTGTGTTGTGTGTGGGGGTTTTTTGTGTGTGTTTTTTTTTTTTGGCATGGCACATAAAGTTATTTTTTCAAACAATAATTTCTTAATTTATTTCATTTTTTTTAATGGAGTTACAGGGAAAGACTAAGGAAATAATAGTACAAGTAGTCCTCAGATAGGCCATAACCATCGAGGTGATAGGCAAATGACTGACATTTGAAAAACAAAAAGCTAGGTGATCTCCAGAACCCTCATAACGTGCTAGGCAGAATTCCCCATTAGAAAACCTGGTGAGTGTAGCACTTACTTGGAAGGTATTCTGGAAACCAGGTGAAGTTATTAAGATGTATAAGAAGTGACCAGAGACACAGGCACGGGAATATTTCCAAATACCATCCCAGGGACTACGTGCAACTCTTTGTACTTTTTATTTTAATAGTGAGTTTCACTTGCCTGGGCAGACTTTCTCCCCTCTTCGGTAAAGGCTGCGGAAGGACCTTCCCTGAGAACTCAGCCCAGTCCTCACCATGCTCAGGACGGTTTTGGACGCCCCTCGGCGGTGGCTGCAGGAGGGGAGAGAGTCCCGGAAGCTGGTGCTGGTAGTGGTGTTTGTGGCGCTGCTCCTGGACAACATGCTGCTTACTGTGGTGGGTACGTCGGGGCCTTTGTGTTGGGGTAATTTGCTCTGGGCTCCCACAGCACACACGCTGAGTGCTTTCAGCAGTGAATGGACTTCACACAGAGTTTGCTGAAAAGTGGAGGACACAGCATGGAGTCTGGAGCTTGCTAACCATTGCTGAAAGGCTCAGAGGTTCAAAATCAGAGAGCATCTGACCAAAAAAATCAGCTGACTGAAGCCAGAACGGGCATTACTTTTCTTCCTCCTTATGCTGTCTTCCAAGGTGCTCATGTCTCCAGTGGCCTCTGCAACAGTGAGTCTTCTCACTGTGTTGCCTTTCCAGCGTCTGCTCTACCAAAATAACATACTTCCTATCGATATCCAGCATTTGATCAGAACCCGCCTTCCTGGCGGTGCGTTCCCTCAGAGTCCTGCTGTTTTTAGTTGGTAGTCTATTCTTCACATTCAGTTATGCCAGTATATAAATGGGTGCTAAAACTTTGCCCCACTTGGGTAAAATGTATGCTTTTAAACAAGAAGCTTTCTGAGACAAATTGTTAATCCAATATAGTCAGTTCTTGTTATGTGTGGTTAGGTCCTCTAAAGTCGCTGCAAACACTGAATTTAGACAATACTGAATCATTGCTCCTACAGGAAATATATACAGCTCACATCCCATATAGGTGAGAATCTTAAATCCATAAAACAATGCATCCTGGTAGATTCTATTTTCTTTTAAAAAGAGAAAATGAGGTTCAGAAAGTTAAGCGAGTGACTTGTCTGAGGCTGCCTCACTAACAGGTGCCCGAGTTGGGATCCCAGGTCCGTCCATCTGGCCCCAGAGCTGGAGCCTCTCACCCCACACTGGCCTGCTGCTCCTGGCTCCATGCTCTGCCATCTCTGCCTGGGAGCTGAAACAGGAAAGCAGAGTTCGCGTTGTTCAACCTCAGCTGGGAAAGTGAGCATCTGATGACTCAAAAATTTCCCCGCTCTCCACATGTATGTCCAAGAAAAAGCATGATAGCGTCACGAGTATTGATTTTGAGACTACAAATCAATTTTAACCAGTAGGTGAATTGGCCAATAGGGAATCCATGAATAATGAGGACCAATGGTGTGTCGGTTGGAATTCAGGTACTTTCGCTAATAGGATAATTTGGGGCAGGCACAGTCTTTTTGGGGGCTTCAAATCATGTCACTTAGGACACCTGCCTTGAGCATGAAACAGAACCTCATAGCAATGCCCCTGAACTGACTGATGGTAGAAAGACAACCTGCTCTTAGCCCTCATGACTTGTCCTTCTTGACTTTCAGTGCCCATTGTGCCCACCTTTCTATATGCCACAGAACTTAAAGAAGTCAACACTTTGTACCTCAGCCCGGTCACAACTTCCCAGCATGCCCTCACTTCTCCTGCCTTTTCCACCATCTTCTCCTTCTTTGATAACAACACCATGGCTATTGAAGAAAGTGCGCCCCGTGGCACAGCATGGACAAATGGCACTTCTAGTACCATCAGCCCTCCAGTCACTGGAGCCATCTCAGCCCATAAAAACAACTGTCTGCAAGACACAGAATTCTTGGAGGAAGAGAACATACGGGTCGGCGTTCTGTTTGCTTCAAAGGCTCTGATGCAACTTCTGGTCAACCCATTCGTGGGGCCTCTCACCAACAGGTATCTCAGTGGGTGCTCAAGGGCTCAGCAATAAGAGGATGGGATAAGGTATCATAAAGGTGCTTAGAAGGGAAAAAGAAAGAAACTCACTTTTTTGCGCCCCAAGACAGTCAGCTGTTGGGAAAGCTGGTTACCACAGATAGCATGACGTTGAGGAAATGCCATAGGCTTCATATTTTCTTCGTGATATAATGACTACTGAGTACCAAGAAGAGAACCAGTGTACAGAACTACACCTTTGATGTTAGTTCAGTGTTCTGGAACGTGGCTCCAATGGGATGAGGGTGCCAATGGGACAAGCCTATTGTAGTCTAGAGCACTGGCTTCTTGGCAGGTGTGTTTGGGATTATCCTGATGTTTCAAAGGGCTTACACTCTAGCTAGGCTATCCTTTCTGGAAACGAATGCTTTGGTCCTGGTCTATGGATACATTTGCATGGTTGTTTATTTGCTTATATGCATTCACATGTCATATCCCATCTCTTGCATTCATGGACATATTTTACCATGTACTCAAATGACTCTTCCCAGTTACATTTCTCTTACCAGTTATATGAAAATATATAGTCCGAGTATAAGGATGTCTAGTAGAACTCTTCTAAGTTTTTTTTTTTTTTAATCCCTTTTAGGATTGGATATCACATTCCCATGTTTGCTGGCTTTGTTATCATGTTTCTCTCCACAGTTAGTAAGTAATGTGCTCCTTTTTTTCCCCTTCCACTTTGATATTATCACCTGCACTGCAATGAAGGAGGCTGGGTTGAGTTAGCTAAGTGGCCTATGATGCTGATTTAAATGTTTTGCAGTTTTTGGCATGGGGATTAGAATAATAATGGCAATTCGGTCTGGCTGGAATTTGTATATTCTGCTGTGGAATAGATAGTTCACTTCCTTCAGCTGGGGAAAATTGTGGAGGCTGTTTTACTGAGTGTGCTAGAGAGAGAGAGAGAGAGAGAGAGAGAGAGAGAGAGAGAGTAATCCCTTGAGTGAGTTCAGTACAAACCTCCCATCTTTGGGAAGCGATCATATTATTTTGATATCCAAAGGTAAAAGGCAACTAACAAAGAACCTGAATTGGACAAGAGTAACTGGAAAATTCCCAAAAAGTCTATTTCAAATAAGAACAATTGAAGGTTAGAAAATATTCTCACACAGAAAAATAGATTTGCTAAAGAAACAAGAAAGAGAAAGGTAAACAGTCTATCCAGTAGCACGTAAATATTCCTAAATAAATGGAGATGGAATAAGAACATGAGTGGAAAAAAACATGTCTGGCAATTGACCCTGAGAATTCAAATAAGAAGGAATGAAAGGGGTGCTGTGGACCCCACTAGTGGCTCCTGATCCTCTGCTGACTGCTCGGAATGACATGTTTTTATCCCTCCTGTTTTGCTTATCACCTTCCTGTTGCTTTTCTGCCTTTTCTATTGCTTCTCCTCAGGTTTTCTTCCCTTCCAGCATAGGGCTTGACTCCTTATCAACAAAAGCTTAAACAGGAGTTTGTCGCATTCCAGGCTGCAAGGCTGCAAAGTGCAGGAGCTCACTGTGTGACATTCTTTCTGGAAACTGCAGCTTACTTGAGAAAATTTTAGCTGAATCCAAGAACGTGAGGAAATTCAAGTTAGAAACGTTTGTGGAACTTCTAGAAGCTCAGCCCATGCTAAACAGTAAATTAAAAACTATTTAATTTACTGGTCTATTTCACCAAAATGAAACATTAGTGATTCTACAACCCTTTTTGGCCTGCATATTTTATGCCTCGATGGTAAAGGTCTCTGTTGGAAGGTAAAGCATGAAAAGACACATTTCCAGCTCCCCAGGAGTTGAAGATGCTGTTACTGAACAGAGAGTTCATCCACCCAGCGCTAACAGAGCCAAACACTAAACATGGAGAACTGCAGTGGAGAAAGATTGGCTATTTTATTACTGTGAATGGTGCCCCCCAGGAGAAGGGGTAGCTAATGCTCAAAAGCCCGAACTCTTTGATGGTGTGTAGGTTACAGATTCTATAGAGCATATTCACAAGACATCGTCGGTTAGGGGTTTCGGGTAGAGCTGGAGTTGACTGGACAACGGTGAAGTAAGGGTAATAAATCATTTCTTCAGGTCTTGAGGACCGTTTTGAGGTCTGTTCCAGAGTCCCCTTGTCTGGTTTCATGGAAAAGTAGCCTGGGGATCATTCTACCTTAGGACTCAGGAGCTGAACATAACTTAGCTCAAGATGTTATCTTTAGCCTGCCAGAAGTCCGGACCTTGTGACTTTTAGTCAGTCTGTACTACTGTCTTCTGCTGCCTTGGGGGCTGCTGGTTATCCAGGGGAAAGGCTAGGTCTCTAGGGATATACAGAGGGTGCAGGGTGCCAAAAAAATATACACACAATTTAAGAAAGGAAAAAACTGCATTAAAATTGTAATATTCAATATATACCGACAACAGAAGATGAATACAAGTCATGTGTGTACATTTTTTCATATATATATGGAGAGAGAGAGACAGAGGGAGAGAGGTGATTTCTAGAGCTAGGGTTTAAAGCTAAATTTAATCAAAGTCGTAAGGACCCTGGGTTTCAGTGCTTGCCTGGGGAAACGTGACAAACATCCTGTGGAATAAGATAATGCTAGAGGATCCCAGACTGTTTAGCATAATAAGGTCCTCGCCTGACTCGCTGCCAAAAACTCATGTTTTGAAAGCTTTACTTATCTATCAAACTGTATATATTTAATAATAATTATTGCTGCCACGCCATAACCAGTGTTGCTATATGGAGTTGGCCTGATTCTAGCAAAGGTTTGGTGTTTGGGGTCTTCTATGTCATATGAGGGTTAGGGCTTTGGAAATATTAATACTAAAAAGAGGTTGCTGCTGTCTATTACCACCTCAAAGGCCCCCAGCTGGGGACATTGCTTAATATGATTAGGAGCGAAATGGTGGCCCGTGTCAAGATGCAAAGTGAAAAAGAAATTGCTTTGGTCTTCCTAAATAGGATGTCCAACTATTTTCCTTTGCCTGGGGTTAAGGGGCCTCCCAGGATGCCAGACTTTTGGTTTTAAAACCAGGAAAGCCCAGGCAAACCGAGATGTGTTGGTCACTATATTCTCAAAAGGTATAGGAAGAGCTGACCTTGAACAGATTGGAAATCCAAAAGCCTAGGAGAGGGTTCTAGAAGCCTGGTAAGGGCAGACCACGCATGTGCATGTTGGGGAGACGGTGTGGTCGTGTGGGGAAGGAGTGGGAGAAGATTATAAGACGGCAAACAAGCAAAAACATCTGTAATGAATGGGCAAAGGGATTCCAATTCTGCTGATGCAGACCGCCTGGGCGGGAGTCTTCTGTCTTTTGGGGGTATTGCCCTGGAACTGGAGGTGAGACATGTCTGCACTTACCAACCTTACAGCAACACCCTGTAATTTACTTTTTGATAACACACTCTTGTTTGGTTCTCAGTTTTGTGTAGGTTAGTCTCTAGTAGACTCAACCTCTTCAAGGGTGTGAACTGGATGTCTATTTCATATCTGCTGCAGAGTCTAGCACAACTTCATGTTCAGTAGTACTTAGTAAATACTCCCTGATTTCATTTGGCTAGAAGATCTTTCAACATAAGGTAAGGGGAAGGATCCAATTGGATAGCAGACATTATTTTAATATCTACCCAATCAGGTACACATAGCTTTTGTGCCCGACCTCCAGGTCACCCAATGGAGCCCAACAACAGCAAAGATCAAATCTGGGTGTTGCATATGAAGGATCCAGTTCCAAGACCAGGGCACTGGACTTCTTGGACAGCCTTAATTTCAGTGGTCAGAAGGTTGGATGTCAGACTTCGGGCAGGAAATGTGGAAATCCAGCCTTTTACCCACTGTGTAGTGAATCGGCTTATGCTTCTGTGGTTTCTCAGGCTTTGTTCCAATTAAAATGCAATCCTGATGAAGGGGTGAGAGATTAGAAAGGCAACTCCAAAAACAGGGATCAGTGAGCATGCTTTATTAAAACATATGCGGAATGGCTCACGTCTGTAATATCATGGCACGTTTTCTGGTGGCCAGTGAACAAAGGCAATTTACTAACTGGAGCTTCTTGCTTTTCTCTTTGCCCAGTGTTTGCTTTTTCTGGTACCTATACTCTGCTGTTTGTGGCTCGAACCCTTCAAGGCATTGGATCTTCATTTTCATCGGTTGCAGGTAATGCTGACATCTAACACACACACGCACACACACACATGCATATACCACCTCTCTTACCATCTCTTACTACCTTCAGACCCTATAAGATTTACATGAAGAAATTAAGGAAAATATCCCAGGAGACAGGAATTGTGATTCACAAACAAGATAATTGTAGAATTGCTGTCAGTGTCTGTAAGTCCCTGACTTAACTTCCTCTGAACATGTTTAGATGCTGCTAGCTCAAGTCAGAGCAAGTCCAAGATACAACCATGAAGTAGGCCAGGCTTTTACTTAATGCCACCCTGTGGTGTTTTCTCGGTCCCCTCTTACCCTTTTATAGGCACGGTAGTGTTAATACTACCAGTAGCACTGTCACAGTTTGTAAAGTATTATCAAATCCAATATTGAATGTACTCCTACGCCATTTTACACATCAGTGGATGGACATGAGTGCCCAGCCCGTGCTCTCTTCCAGGCACTCAGGACTTCCATGCTCTTTCAGGGCATCCCTGGTAAAGAAAACAGCTCTCATGGTCATAGATTTTCCCTTCTTTGACTTACTCCATGTCTCTTCATTCAGGGAAAAGTGCTAGGAAATGCTAAAACAATATGAAATGCAGTGGCACGGGACAACCGTATACTGTGTTACTCTGCCCAGAGACTTTTGCATTTCCAACAATATTCTGAATAGGAGTGAGCAATGTGGGTATTTGAGGGAATGGGGGGGCAGTGTTTGTAAAATACTGTGGGTTCAGTTTTGTAAAAGCTTTCAAGCTGAAACTCTAGCTAAGACCCCTAAAGTTATAATAGGGCGGGGGCCAGGGACTCCGTGGGAGGAGCAGAGAGAACTCCTGCAATGCCAACTTCATCTGTCACTCTCAGGTCTGGGGATGCTGGCAAACATCTACACCGATGACGACGAGAGAGGCCGTGCCATGGGAATTGCCTTGGGGGGCCTGGCGCTGGGCCTGCTGGGTAAGTGGCTCCTGTCCCCAGATCTAGGTTCAGGAGGGTGAGGAACTGCAGACTCTCTGAAGATGGCTCCAGGAGGTAGGGTTTCTTAAGGTCAGGAAAGACGATATTTTTCTTTACTTCTCTCCAATCATGTGTGCTAAAATTTTGCCCAGGAAAAGCAAATCTCTTTCCCCTTAAGAAGCCGAAGAGCCCATGAGGGCCTGGGAATGGCCCAGAAACCTGGTCTCCTCAAAGGTGTGGATCTCCCCACGTTAGCCTCCTTGGCTTCCACACGTGTCCAGCTTTCAACGTGAGAGCAGGCTCTTCGTCAGATTCTGTGCTACATGTGTTGGACAGAATCTCCTGCAGTCCTCAGCACCATGCTGTGAGGGAGGAATGATTGCCCTCATTCTGGAGATGAGGATAAGAGAGGATAAGATAGTCATCCAAGGTCACACAGCCTGGAAATGCCAGAGCCAGGACACAGACAGATTTTCTGGGCTCGAATCCCAAGCTCCAAACCATAAGGTTGTACTATTGTTAAGGTTCATCCTTCATATGATGTAATTGACTAGTCGAACAAGCCACATACTTTTACTGAACACTTATTATGTACAAGCACAATGCCAGCACAGAGGGGATAGAGAAAAGAAGCCTCAGACATGGTTCCTACCCTGTAGGAGCTTATAAGCTAATTCAGGAGGAAACAAGTCTCTTCACTGGCACATACCCTGCCTTCTACCACCACGGGGAGATGGAACAAAACTCCTGCTCTTTGTTAGTACCCACCTACCCAATCACCCAAACTAAAACCAGTGCATCCTGGTCTTTCTCACCTCTCAATCCCAAATGAATATGCCCGTTATATCCTCTACAAGGAAGGCACTTCTTCAAGGTTATCTCCTCATCACATCTCAGTTGGAATATGGCCTCCTGCCTGAACTCTAGCACAGTCTCTCCTTGCTCCAAGGTACTCTAGGAGAAGCTCCCTATGTCCAGAGCTGGTGGTATTTCTCCCCTGCTAAAAAACACTGATGTTTCTTTCTAGGCCACGAGACCAAGTAGATGCTTTATCTGGATGTGCAGGGCCCTTGGCTAATCAACCTTCCCAAGCTCTACTCTTTCTCTCCCAAATACTCATATTCTAGCAGCACTGACTTTCTTCTACGTCTTCTCCAATCCCACTCTCTTTTCTGCCACCTCCATGTTCTCCACACATGATTCTTCCCCACCAGTATTACCCACCTGACAAAGCCCAGTAGCCACCTGAACTCACTCCACTGTGTTTAAACAGCACTTTGGAGATAGAAGCTTTGCTGTTGAGCTTTACGTTTCACCATGTTCTAATTATTTGTTCCCCCCCCCCACCGCCCCCGCCAATCATGCACGTTTTCTCCACTAGAACGTGTGTCCCTTGGAACCGGGTCTCCATCTCTGAATCCCTAGAACCTCACGTGGAGGTCAGCCCCAGTAGACCTCCAATAAACACTCATTGGATCAATGTGGACTAGTCACGCCTGCTGGGAACTGGCCCTCACCTCTGGAATCTGTGTCTACTTTGTCTTCCAGTGGGAGCTCCCTTCGGAAGTGTGATGTATGAGTTTGTTGGGAAGTCTTCACCCTTCCTCATCTTGGCCTTCTTGGCCCTACTGGATGGAGGTGAGTCTCCATAAGAAGTCACCAGGAAGGTGATAGTCCAGGTCAGGTTGGGAATGCATTATGTATGCTGTGGTGCCAGTCTTGACATGTTCGAATGGATCAAGGACTGCACACTCTAGGAAAGAAGAAAGAAACTCAGGGAGTTGGATCTGTGCATGATACGGTGATAGCAGTGTGGCTGTGGAAAGCCTCCAACTAATCAGTGGACAAACTAAACTGTCACTCTCCTGCTTTCTTTCTTAGCACTCCAGCTTTGTATCCTACAACCTTCCAAATTCTCTCCTGAGGTAAGTAGACACCAAGCTCCATTGTCAAGAGGTACATACAGAATGGCTAAGTACAGTGACCCAGGCATCTCTAGTTCATCCCTGTCAAACCATGAGAAGAAAGGTAAAGAGGAATGGAGTCAAGGAAAGAGAGAACTATACGTGGATTCCCAGATAGGGTCATATTTAGGGTAGTGTGAGGGGTTCAAAGGGAGTTTGGCTTCATGTTAGATGAAGATGGAGGAAGGGCCTTATGAAGAATCAAAGAAACCGTATGAGATAGATAAATAGATAGATAGATATTAGATAGGTAGAAGATAGATAATAGATAGGTAGATAGAAGATAGATAGATTAGATAGATAGATAGATAGATAGATAGATAGATAGATAGATAGATAGATAGAGTCATACACTGCATAACGTTTTGATCAAAACAGACCTCGTATACAACGGTGATCCTATAAGATTATAATGGAACTGAAAAGTTCCTATCACCTAGTGACATTGCAGCTGTTCTGACCTCATAGCCATCATAATGTCATAGCACCATATATCGTTCATGTGTTTGTGGTGTACACAAACCTACCTGGCTGCCAGTCCTATAAAAGTATAGCACATACAATTATGTACAGTACATAATACTTGATAATGATAACAAACAACTATGTTATTGGTTTATGTACTTATTATACTATATTTTTTATCGTTATTTTAGAATGTACTCTTTCTACTTGTAAAAAAAAGAGTTTGCTGTAAAACACTATGCTATGTTACGCTGGCAGCAGCTTCATACATCTCGTGCTTACCACACCTTTTGTTTGCATCATTTTCTCTTGTGCATGAATTAATCTTGTGTTGTTTTGTACTGTAACATCCTGTACAGCCTTGTAGCCTAGGAGCAATAGGCTATACCATACTGCATAGCCTAGGTGTGTAGTAAGTGATACTATCTTATGGGCACTCTATGATGTCTGCACAATGACTAAATTATCTAAAGGCACATTTCTCAGAATGTATCCTTACCGTTAAGCAGCATATGACTCTGTTTGTGTGTGTATGTGTGTAGTCATGTGCTAAGTTTATATATATACAGAGGGTGTCAAAAAATGTATACACATTTTAAGAAAGGGAAAAACTATTAAAATTGTAATACTCAATATATACCGATAGCAAAAGATGAACACAAGTCACGTTTGACTTCTGCAATTATAGGAGGTGCTCAAAGTGGTTACCATCAGTGTCCAGACACATCTGATTACGGCGAACTACTGCTTGAGCCACGTTGACCAAAGTGTCCACTTGTATATGTTTTTTGGCATATGTGTGTGTGTGTGTGTGTGTGTGTGTGTGTGTACACACATATGTATATATGTATATTTAACTCAGAACCAGAAGGAGATAATGACTTTGGGATCTGAGTATTCACAGTGATAACATCTCTGAGCTAGAGAAGCCCTTGGAGGCCACCCAAGCAACCTCTCCTCCAAGAGCATCCTTCCAGACTGTCCTTCTATCACAGTCAAATATCAGAGTTGGTATTTGTCTGACTCCAAGCCAAAGATGGCTCTGAGAAATCCCTATCAAACCATGAAGAAAGATAAGAAAGTGCAAAACAAATGGGAAAGTTTGATCTAAATATCCTGATTTCGTCGCCCAGTCCGACCACAGTGTGGGTAACCCAGGGATCCACTGCTTGTGATTGGCATCTGAGTGGGGCGGCATTGTGGAACTGAGCCCTGACCCCGTGGGGGCTGCACTAACTCCAGGTGTGCACGTTCTCAGAGTCGGTGAAAACAGGAGATGTATACACAGTACAAATGGAAGTTTGTGTTGTCCATGTTCTCAGAGTGCCAAGGGGACTCCGCTCCTTACACTTCTCAAAGACCCTTATATCCTGGTGGCTGCAGGTAAGCTGACAATGCCTCCCTTTGGGTTGAGAGAGTGTGGGCTTCAGGGCAGCCATGGTGCCTCACAGAACTGTCCCCCAGGCTCCCTCTGCTTTGCCAACATGGGAGTGGCCATGCTGGAACCCACACTGCCCATCTGGATGATGCGGACCATGTGCTCCCCTGAGTGGCAGCTGGGTAAGTGACCTCAGTGCTCAGCTCAGCCTTGAGCAGACGTGTACCGTGGGCCCTTTCTCAGGTAATTAAGAGACATCATCAGATTTAGTTCTTTAGGGTCAAAGAGGGACAATGTGCTTCCTTTGTAGAATTACCTGCCCGTTCACACCTACGAATCAAGCCTGATAGGTGGGTAGAAGCAGCTCAAGCAGGGCAGGGTAGGATGGGGCGGATGGGGGCTATGGAGCAGTAACTTCCCATGTGGTAGACCCATGAATGATTTCTAGTCAAAGGGCCTAGGTTTTCATTCAGGCTCCATTGATTGGCTATGAAAACTGCAAATCACGGGAACTTTCTGAGCATCACTTTCCTCATCTCAGGCATCAGAGTACTGTCTAGTTCGAAGGGTAACTTGTGGGATAGATGGCCTTCTATGTGGAAATGCTTTGCACCTGTAGAATATTAATCTGTCCCATCATCACCATCACATTTTGTCTCTTCAACTCCCCTTCCCCCAGATTACCCTTTCACTATCTTTTCACTCTAAAAAAGGGAGCTTGTGCAGTATGTTGTTCTGTAGCCCTCACCTAGGGAAGGTGCTGGGCTCTGTACCCCAGTAGAGAGCTCCGGGCCCAGGAGAGAGGCCTCCAGCCTCCTCTGCTCCTTGGAGAGATGTCCTTGCGATCCATCTGACCTTAGAGAGGAAGTGCTCGCCCTTTCCAGCCTGAGGACAGGGGACAGAGAAGGCTACGTGCAAATCACTCAGTCACTGCAGGGAGGAAAGTCTTATGGGGCCAGAGGGGAAGCTGATAAGGCCCTGATATAGATCAGCATGCAGCAAAAAGCACTAAATCTAATTTTTAGGGCACGATTCTAAGCAAGTCTTCCAGCCCCAAATTGAATTTTTCTGGGCTGCATCTGCCTCTGACCATGACAGTTAATCGAGTTAGTTGTGTGCTCGTGGCAGCCAGCATGTCCCGCCCAGAGGCTCCAGCCATGCAGGTGGCAACCTCCGCTCCGCGTGGCCCTTCTGCAGCCTTCTTCACCCACAGGAGAGAATGTTAAAAGCTAGTCGTCAGCCAGTAACTGGTAAATTGTGGGCTTCACTGTGATCGTCACAACAGTTTCTATTCGCACTGTTTCCTCTCAGTGCAGAGAAGCAGACAGGCAGGTGAGACTCGAGGGAGCTCACAGGGTAATTCCATGCGGTCCCCCCTGCAATGGAAGCTGCAGGAGAAAGCCCTCGGACAGTAAGTCTGAGCAGGAGGAGGCTTTGTCTTCCTCTATCCTTTACTCCTCCGTCAGGGCTGTCTGCATCAAATCGCCTAAAGAACTTGTTAAAACTCAGATTGCTGGTCCCCACCCAGCAATTCAGTGAAACAAATCTGCATTCCTAGTGAACTTCCTGGTGGGGCTGAGATGGCCTCAGCGACCCCATTTTGAAAAATATCGCTCCAAATGCAGAACAGCTCCCTGTGCTGGGAGGAGAGGAAGTGAGGCTTTTGAGAGTGGTTGTCATCTGTGACTGAGCACTGTCTGAATGGCCCCTGTGTGCCCACTGCGCCCACCGAGTGGAGGACGAGCTCAGTTTTTGAAAGCAGTCCTGCCTGGGTTTGAATCCTGAGGGCCTCCTACTGGTTGTGACCTTGGGTGAGTTATTTAACTTCTCGGGGACTCCATTTTTTTCATTGGTAAAAATGGAGTTGCTTTTCAGCATTGTTCTCAGGATTCAATGGATCTATGAATGACAAAGAAATTGATCAGCACAGTGCACGGAACACAGGATACACTCAGTAAACAAGAATGAGTACTACTGTCGTGGCTGTTTTTGTTTAAATCACTCCAATAGTCATAGCTATTGTGTAATCCCCACCCCCGCTGTGCTGTGAAACAAACATGTATGTCTGTGGACGTATAGTCTGGAACACCTGTTTTGCACCGCATGGCACTGAAATGCAAACTACACTCAGGTGCTAAAGAATACGCCACGCCACACTGAGGAAAATCTCATTCAGGAAACTCCGCCTCATTTGAAATGACGTCGAAGATGATATAGGAGGCTAGTGGGCTTCCTAGAGGAGCTCATTTCCATCTATCGGGTAAACAGTTCATTAGCTGTAACTTCTAAGAACTTTAAGGCAAGTAAACATAAACAAATGTGTACAGCTTGAAATAGACTGCCACCTGTACAGACTGAGTAGATAAAGCCACTAACGTATACTTCACTTCCACCCCAGAGAAGAGAATATTAAAAGCAAACAAGCCATCAGCCAATAACTGGTGAATTGTTGACTTTGGGTTTAATTGTGTTTGTCACTACAGTTTCTATTAGGCAGCACTGTTTTCTCTCGGTACAGAGAGGGAGAGAGGCTGATGAGATCCACCGAAACTCACACTGCTGAGTCCTTTGTGCCAGAGCCGTCTGTGCTGCCACACTGGTGGTGCAGGTGGTGGAAACACCCAGAGTTGGAGTGAGAAGGTGTGGGTCCAACTCCTGACCCTGTCCTCAGCGGTTATGACGCCAATAGTTAAAGCCAGTACACAGATGACATTTATTCTGGGCCAGGCTCTGTGCCAAATGGTTGATATATGTTACGTCATTTAAGTTTCACAACCAGCCTACCTAGTAGAAATTATTATTATCCCCATATTTCAGAAGTTTCTTCATCTGACCCAATTTCCCACTGCCTCCCAAACTCGGGGCCTCGTGGAACTCCCTGTCATGGACAAGCATCCTGTGCCCTCAGCCTCTTCTCTGAGCATGTCCTTCATCTTCTTGCCCTAACTGAGACCCGAGAACACCATTTCCTGCAGCCCTCTTGGTGGAAAGTCCATGTTCCTCCAGACTTTGCTCTCCTTTGCTGCTTCTGAGTCATTTCTTCTTCATTCTCCTTCAAAGACCCTGTAGAGACTCCTTTGGAGATCACATTGTTAGATTAGACTGCCACCCCTCTTCTTTGCGAACCCTTAGTAACCCTTTCATTCATTAAAGCTGTCAACACCTGGCATATATTCTTTATAATTCTACTCCTGTCACCATTTTTTGTGACTTCAATGTCCAGGTGGATAATCCTACGAACATCTTAGCCTGTTCCTTAGTCTACTCTCTTGCAATGATCTTTTTCTCCTCTTATATAATCTTGACCTTGACATTATCATTAATTGTATCGCCTCTGAAACCTCAATTCTAAGCACTCTAATTATCACCTTACATATTCCCTGCTCAGGTATTCTAATACCTCCATACCAACACATTTTGGCCACTTTGAGATCACCAATCCATTGGCCTCAGTTCTGGTGCTATTTCCATCACCACTCACGTCTTCACTTCTTTCTTTACTCAGCTTGGATTCCATCATGATGGATCGAAATCCATCATTAATGTCACTCCTTTGAGAGCATTGGTACTCCTTTTCTGACTCTCCCGTGGGGTTGTCTCCTGGCAAAGCTTTGACTCTGGTTAAGCCTATCTGGTTCCCAACTCCTTGTCTGCACATAAGCAATGCAATGGGACTGTAGAAAAACACACAACCAGGCTGGGTCTCACCTTAGATTTATGGCCACAAATCTAAAGTAGGTTTTTTGTTTTTTGTTTTTAGCTCCTCTATAATCTTTTTTTAAATTTATTTTTAATTATAGTTGACTAAAGTAGGGTTTTACACTGTCCAATAATCTTTCTATAAGTCGCACTTTCTTTCTTTTTTTTTTTGGCTTTTTTAATTATTAGTTTCAGGTGTACAAAGCAACATAATGATTAGACATTTACAACCTTCACAAAGTGATAACCCCAACAAGTCTGCTACCTCTCTGACACTGTACATAGCGATTACAGTACCGTTGACTATCTTCCCTATGCTGTACTTTACATCCCGTGACTATATATATTTCATAATCATAGTTGGCATTCAATATTATTTTATATTAGTTTCAGTTGTAAAGTGTAGTGGTTAGGCATTTATATAATTTTTGAAGTGGTCCCCTGATAAGTCTCGTACCCATCTGGCACCATACACAATTTTTACAATATTAGTGACTATATTCCACATACTGTTTTTGTGACTACCAACTTGTACTTCCTAATGCCTTCACCTTTCTCACTCATTCCCCGAACTCCCCTCCCATCTAGCACCCATCAGTTTGTTCTCTATATCTACGAGTCTGTTTCTGTTTTGTTTATTCATTTATTCTGTTGTTTAGAATCCACATATAAGTGAGATCATATGGTATTTGTCTTTCTCAGTCTGACTTAGTTTCCTTCCCACTTTCCCAAATGACTGTTATACTTCTCCATTCAGACCTCCTATACACCCTTATCTCTTCACCTTCATCATTCTCAGCTCCTAGTTGTTGAGGAAATAGAAGGGAACTCACACATTCCCATCATTAAAAATACCAAGTTTTCCTGCACCTATGTCCACATCACTGCTTTCTCTTTATGGTGAAGCACCTCAGCTCCTGTCAAAGGCCAAACTCCTTGTTTGTTCGTCTTCTGGATTACATCCTCTCTCATCTGCTCCACTGACTGCTCCTTTTCCCCTTTGTAATCTCCTCCTCCTCCTCCTCTGCTAACTTATTTTTTTTTAATTAAAATGTATTGGGGTGACAATGGTTAGTAAAATTACATAGGTATCAAGTGTACAATTCTGTAATACATCATCTATATATCACATTGTGTGTTCACTACCTTTGGTCAGCTCTCCTTAGGTAGTCCTTGAAAGCTCAGACCTTCTTCTCCATCTCGTCTTTCTTAGATGAGCCCAGCCATTCCCATGGCTGTAAGAGCCATGTATAAATCAGTGAGTCGAATGTTCACATCTGTGTTCAGGATCTGTCCTGGGAACTCTAGACTCGTGTGGCCAACTGCCGGGCGTCTCCAGCTGGATGTCTAATAATCCTTTCAAACCTCTCATGATCTCCCCAAGCTTTTTATCTCCAGCCACCCAACTGATTAAGACGAAAACCTGGGAGTCATCCTTGATTTCTCTTCCCGCCCCACTCCTACAATGCTCGCACCCAATCCAACAGAAAATTCCGCTGACACTACTTGCAAAGTATCTCCCATTTTATTTACTTCTCTCCATCGTGACCTCTGAGTCTCTACCACTTTGCTCCCGGGTTCTGAAGGTGGCTCCTGCCTTCCACTCTTGTCCTGTGAACCCATTCTTCTAACCAAACCCAAGGGACTTTAAAGCTATAAATCAGAATATGCTATTTCCAGCCAAAGCTTCCCATTTCCCTTGGAATAAACTCCGGTCATACAAATTCCAAATTCCAATTTCCAAATTCCGGTCATACATTTTCTATCACTCTCGACTTTGCTCATTGTGTTTCAGCCACACTTTCAGACCTCCTTTCTGCTCCTAGAACAGACTAAGTGGTTTCTTCTTAAAGCCTTTATATTTACATTAGGTGTTTGTTTGGGGGGCTTGTTTGTTTATTTCTGCTTGAAAGCTTTCTCTTGATTATTCAGGCCTCACCTTAAATGTCGCCTGCTCAAAGAAGCCTTCCCTGAGCCCAAATCTAAGTTAGCCCTTACTCCTGGTCATTCTGCCATATCACCACATTAAATTTTCCTCACAGAATTTATCGTTTTTCAAAATTATCTTTTTCATTTTTTTCATTTGCTTGTTTATTATCTGTCTCCCTCCCCCATGAATATAAGCTCCCCACGAACTAGGCTTTTGTCTATGTTAGTCACCCTTCTATTCCTAGCCCCTAGAATACTTGGCACATAGTAAAAGCGCATCAAAAGTACTGAATGATTGAACAGGTGACTGAGACTCAGAGAGGGTAAATAAATTGCCCAAGTTCACAGAGCTCACACTTGGCCAAGCCACAGTGTGAATCCAGAACGGTGGGACTCCCCAACCCATTCCAGAGCTCCTGACTCTATTGTCACAGAAAATAGTGTGACCAGGGCTTCAGTTTACAAAATACTTTACCTACGTTATCTAAGTTGCTCCTCACTATAAACTGTGATGATATAATCATAGCTTTGCTTTTCCCAGATGTGGAAACCAAGGCTCAGAAAGGTTTAGTAACTTACCCAAGGTCACGACCTGAGCAACAGAAGCTCAGGTAAATAGCAAGGCAGGATTTTGCTTCCCAGGAAGCATGTACGTCTTTCTCTAAAGCTCATGTTCTTATGCTGGTAGCCAAGGATATTTTATACATGAGAATGGCTCATTAGGGCCGTTCACCTACGTGGGTGCTGGAAACTCATTCAATGTATCGAAGCTAAACAAAGCACTGCTCCTGAGGATCGCAGAGGTGTGGGGTCCCACGGTATCCGCTCTGGGTTTGCACAAGGATCTCCAACCCACAGAACAAAGTGGTTTGCATTCCTGAAGGTAACAGGGGGACTTCACCGTCTTGTAGGAAGCAAGGTGTTTTAGGGTACACAGGGCATGTCCTAAGGTGCGGACCTTTGTCTTTCTACAGGCCTAGCTTTCCTGCCTGCCAGCGTGTCCTATCTCATTGGCACCAACCTCTTTGGTGTGTTGGCCAACAAGATGGGTCGGTAGGTAGCCCGGGGATCTAGGAGGAGCAAGAGGAATGTAAGATGGGACAGTATTGTGAGGTTGTCCCTGCACCTGGGATGATGAACAGCTTCTCTGAGGTTGAAAGTTTACAACACGTACACGTGGATAAAAACTGCCCAACGGGAGGATGGGGTGGGTGGGTGGGTGGTAAGGCAGTATAGAGAAAGGATGGTCCTGAGCAGGATGGTCCTGAGCTGGCTGCGATAGAAGAGGCAGTGAGGGACAGCCCTGACTTTCCAGATGTTTGTCGTCCAGTTGAAGAGAGAAAATAACCCCACAGAGAACAGGTATGAAAAAAGCAGTACTTTGGGGCAGCGGTTGTCAAACTATGTTCCATGGAGCCTTAGGGAGCTCTGCTGAGGTGCATCAGAGGCCCCCAAGGGTGGGGACTAGGAGGTATGAGTCTGGATTCTGTTCCTTCACTACAGTAAGAACAGCTTTAATTTTATCTTTGAAGTTCAGCATGAGGATTTTAAAACTACGCTTAAAAATCACTGCTATAAAAAATCAGAGACAGGCAGACGTGTGGTATTTTTTTGAGTCCGGTTTTTGAGATAGACCTTGAAGACCAAATCAAATATGAATAGGGGAGAGATAGTCTGAGTTGGGAAACAGCATGAATTAAGGTTGAGGGTTACTCCCAAGGGGCAAGTACCTTGTCAGTCAACTGGTTCTTCTTCTAAGGGAAGGAAGAATAGGTCCCATTGCACCTCCTCTGCTTCTACTACGGAAAGAGGCATGGAGCCTGGGAAGAGATGAGGAGAAGGAAAGGACACGTACAGATGGGTTCATCTTCTCAGGTCCTAAGGGGTTCCCAGAGTTAGGGTGGCAGGACTAGCCAGAGTGGTGGTGATGGGGTGACGGGCGGAAGGCATCTCTCCTTTTGCACCATTTGATGACAGCTCTTTTCTCCCAGGTGGCTGTGCTCCCTGATTGGCATGGTGGTAGTCGGTACCAGCTTGCTTTGTGTAAGTATAATAAGGTCTAGCGGAGAGAGAGAAACCCAGACATTTAAACACCACTTTCCTTTAAAATGAGCAGAGGGTTGACTTGGCAAGGACTGTCAGAAAGACCATTTCTGCGTAAGGAGGACTTCAGCACTGGGAGGAGTGTCATGAGGCATTCCATTGAAGGAAGGTGGGGAAGGAGAGACAGAGGCCGACAGGGCCGCTACAGCCAGAGGTCTGAGGCTTTATGTACAAGTATATGAAGCAGTACAGATTGGTATCTATTTCTGGGGCAGCAAGATGGTGCATTTTATGACTTCATTTGTTCATCCTGCCAGCACCCTGTAAGCCACTAGGTGAACCATCACCTGTGCCCCAACCTCCAGCACCAGAATGTTGGGTGGAAGAAGAAAGAAAGAAGGGCTTCTCCATTTTCAAGAGCCCTGTTCAAGCTCTCTAAGCATTCCTTTTCTCCTCACCTGGGGATCTTAAGCACACTTGCCTCCTAGGCTTGAGGGAGCTGAGAACAGGACTGTAACACACTGAGCCCTCAAGAAAGGCTGAGGTCCTGGACAGCAGTACAAGCTCCAGGTTCGGTCCCAGCTTTACCGCTTGATGCTTGCGTGACCTTGAGCTAGTTATGTCCCCTCTCTATGCTCAGTATCCTCCTCTGTGCAGAGAGGATTCTGATGGCACCTCACAGGGTTGCTGAGATAATCTGTGTAAACCACAGCAGGGTCTGGCATATAGTGAGCCCACAGTAAATCTTAGCCAATACTCTTGATAAAATATAAATACCCCTTGAGGAATCATTCCCCCAAATTATTATCCGCTACTAACAGCTAAAAGGTAGGTTAAACTTCGGAGGGAGTGAGTGTGCTGGGAAAGTTCTGGGTGACAGAGACCCGGGGCGGGGGGGAGTAAGGAACCAGCACAAGAGGAAAGGAAGGCTTCCGTGGGTAATGGGGAAGGCAGGCAAGACAGTGAATTTCACAAGCCGGCTGATGCCAGCTGCCCTCTAGCTTATGGGTAATTCGTTATTGGTGTCTCCTCTCTGTTTTCTCTCTCCAATGGCTACCAAGTTAGGGTTTGGCCTAGACCTTTGGATGATATTGCTAATAGAAAGGAGAGGAGACTCCCTCTATTCAGTGAAGAATGAGGACAAAAATGTGTGTCTGGGTGGAGGGGGTTAGAGAAAGGGGAGGAAGGGTCTATGCAATAGAAAAGGACCATTGTTATGGTGGAATGGAGTCCAATATGAAGCTCAAACTTGGTCTTGCCACTTGTTAGCTCTGTAACTTTGGACAATGCATTTAACCAAACAGCACTAGTCTAGTTTGCATACCCTTCAATGGAGGTCAAGAGTCTTCTTCACAAGGAGGTGTGAGAATCCAAATAGATCATACGTGTGGCACAGAGTGCGTGTTGTTCATAAGTGCATTTCCTGGGCAAGCGCGTTGTTGTTGTGCCACCCCCCACGTAGCCCTGCTGGACTCATGATGAACTCTTCCTTCTTCCCCATACAGGTTCCTCTGGCTCATAATATTTTTGGCCTCATTGGCCCCAATGCAGGGCTTGGCTTTGCCATAGGTAAGAAGTCCCTTAAAGGGAACAAGAAGTCCCTCAATGTTGGCTTTGAGGCTGATCCAAGGAGGTCTGTAGAAAGACCGAAAGACAGGAAGGCAGCTGGTACAGGTGGAGAGAGCTGGGCCTGTAGTCCCACCTGGAATGGCTGTTGTGCTGAGGGCGGGGACTAGCGGAGGAGGGGGAGGGAGAATGCACGGTCAGGGAGGGGCATGGGGGTGTTGCTGACAGAAGGCGTCCTGTTCGCTCTGACCACAGGCATGGTGGATTCCTCCATGATGCCCGTCATGGGACACCTGGTGGACCTGCGCCACAGCTCCGTGTATGGGAGTGTCTATGCCATCGCCGATGTGGCTTTTTGCCTGGGCTTTGCTGTAGGTATGTTGAGGGCGGGGGAGATCTCTCTTTTCTGCGGTGGACCACCTGGAAGTGGAGCTGGGAGACTGATCCTCCCAGAGTGCCAGAAATACCTGGCCCCGGGAGCCCTCTGGGTCACCTACTGTCCCTCCCGTGGTGTCTCCCATGTGATCGAGGCTCAGTAAACACTAGTGACTTTGATTTGCTCCTCACAGGCCCATCCACCGGGGGTGCCATTGTGCATGCCATCGGCTTCCCCTGGCTCATGGTCATCATCGGGGTCGTAAACATCACCTATGCCCCTCTCTGCTACTACCTGAGGAGCCCCCCAGCCAAGGAGGAGAAGCTTGTAAGGGGCTCCGATTACTGCTTTAAAAAAAAATCTTCTGTGTCTTTCCATGTCTCTCATTCCTTTTCATCCTGTGGCTTATTTCCTCCCTCCTTAATCGTCTCTCTGCTTTGCCATGGTTTCTAATCCCTTTTTCATCTTTATCTTTCCTTTGTGCCCATCCTCATTTTCCCGTCTCTCCCCTCACTTTTCTCTTACGCCAGGCAGTTAAGCAGAGAACTCAGAAGGAAAAGGGAAGTTTGTAAAGAGTTGGGAACAGGGACCATCAAAGGTAATCTGTAGTTGCAGTACGTGTAGTTACTAAATTACCAAATTATCTCCCTAAAATTGGCAGAATTCCACTGGGCACATTCATTCATTCATTCATTCATTCACATCCACCATTATCTTTACCAGGTCAAAACCCCAGGGCAGAGCGCCACATCATATGATTTTAGTTAGCAAGATACTTTCCTCTTATTGAAGAGTAAGCACCTTGAGGGTCTGGGTGGGTTAGAGATGGATGTGGAGGCTGCTCAAAGGAACAAAAGAAGGTCTGATGGGGGGGTGGTACCAATTTCATCTGTAGCCTGCACTACCACTGTTAGGATTCAATGAAAACATATCAGATGTTTGTCTTGACTAGGGGCGCTACACCTAGGTGCCCTGGGAAGCCCGTGCACATACAGAAAGCAGGAAGAGGGTCCTATGCTTGCTCCTTGCACCTTTCCTGAGCGATGCCAGATTTGGATGAACTAGCTGGGAAAGGAGTGGGGAGGCTGGTTAAAGATGTGCAGTGATTCCTCTTCCTGCCTCTTGCTGCAGGCAATCCTGGGCCAGGACTGCCCCATGGAGACCCGGATGCATGCAGTCCAGAAGTCCAGGAGGGCATTTCCCCTGGGGGAGGACAGCGATGAGGAGCCTGGCAGTGAGGAGTAGCAGCAGAAGGTCGCCCCTGAGCCTGTCACATGTGGATACACGAGGCTCAGACGTCAATGACCACCTCTCCCTGGAACCAGCTCACCATGGGCCAATCAGTAGGCTTCCCTTCCCTCTTCTGTGGGCGTCTCTTTTCCTCCCACAGGTGCCATCTCAGGTTCTCTCCTCACCTGTGTAACCCATAGCTCTCCCTCTATGTTTTGATGCCTCAGGCGGCCCATCTTTTGTGGGAATACAGAGTGATGCTTTCTTGCAGCTTCTAGGAGGCTGATTAAACTTAAGCTGTGACAGGTTCTGCAAGGGATGACTCATTTCCTGGAGGCGGCACAATATGCCCCTGAAACCAGTGGCGTGACTGACAAACTTCATTTCATCTGTTGTTTGATTTTCTTTGGCACATTCCCAACAGACTATCATGGTTTTGTGCTCTGTTCTCAACACGATCCTCCCTGCCGAGTTTCCCTCCGTGGTTGAGAAAGCATCCTCAAGGTTGTGCTGCTGCCAAATTGCCAATTTGGGAAATCTTTTGTCTGGTTTTTGTAAGCTGGGTGTTTTTTTCTGTAGCAAAATCTACAGCCGCTAACATGACTTTGCCCTCAGTGAATGTGAGGGTCCACTTTTCTTCATCACCAAACGGAAGGGAAAGAGCCCATTTCTCTTATGCTTGAGTTACTGGCATTCTCACTATGTCCCCTGTGGGTTTCTACCTTTCCTAAACCTGTTACACTCTGAGAAATAAAAGAGGACAGAGAAAACATCTACGAGCCTGTCATGCAGGGTCTCAGCTCCCGCTCCCCACATAAGAACGCAGGACATGGTGAGGCCAAAAAGGAACACCCACAGAGCCATAGATAGGGGAGTCATACCACTATATTCTCATTGGCGGCTGGTTGGAGACACAGGAAGCAGGAGCCACACTATCCGCAACCTGCTGTCCACTTCTCTGCAATCCGCAACCCACACTTTGCCGTGCTAACTGCAATCCACGCTTGCCAGCCACCATCTTCTTGCCAGCCCCCATTTGCTGCTAGCGTAGCCACAGCAGTTATATTAGTGGCCAATGGCTCACTGGTTACAGCTGACGGCCAACTAGCCACAGCTGATGGCCATCCAATCACAGTTGATGGCCATTTGCTACCTGAGCCAGCACCTTTCCACGTGAGGCCGAGAGCCTGGAAACTGCACTCCTGGCTCTATCCCCACACTCCACTCCTACAGGGTCTCACCTCACAAACTACGTGACAAGCGTCTTCCGCGAGGGGCCCTGTGTGAGGAGCCTGGAGATGAATGCAATATCCTGGACACAGCCAGGGTTTCTCAGGGCACCACCAGTCCTTCTGGGCACAGCCAGACTTCCTGGACTCAGCCAGGGCTCTCAGGGCACTGCCACTCTCTCAGGGCACAGCCAGACTTCCTGGACTCAGCCAGGGCTCTCAGGGCACTGCCACTCTCTCAGGGCACAGCCAGACTTCCTGGACTCAGCCAGGGCTCTCAGGGCACTGCCACTCTCTCAGGGCACAGCCAGACTTCCTGGACTCAGCCAGGGCTCTCAGGGCACTGCCACTCTCTCTGGGCACAGCCAGGGCCTCTCAGGGCACCGCCACTCTCTCTGGGCCTCTCAAGGTACCGTGCTGGAACAACAGTGACTCACAGTCAAGGTGCTTACATATTCTCGATGGCGGCCGGTCAAGACACAGGAAGCAAATATCCACCAGTTCCACTACATGCTGGTACGTTCCCAAGCAAACAGTCAAGTGGTCCATCAAATCAGGGATGGAAGGCAATTCCCCACAGTCCATAGTCATTCACCAGGGCTGTGAGCCTCACAATCTATGCACCCTCCACAGGGCGAGGGCTCCAAGTCCTGCACAACCTAGGGGTGAGGGCCTCAGCAAGCACTTCCCAGCCCACAGGGCCACAAGGACCTTTGCTTTCTCTGGCCTCTGCTGGTTGGGGAACTGCCCACGTCTTTCCACCCCTCCACGGGGGTCCAGCTCTCCGGCAGCTGGTCCTCCTGGTCTCCCTGAGACTGAGTGTTCATACACACCGTGCTCGCTGCACCATGTGTCATGCTGGGTGTCATACAGGGTCTCAGCTCCCGCTCCAAATATAAGAACACAGGACATGGTGAGGCCAAAAAGGAACATCCACAGAGCCATAGACAGGGGAGTCATACCACTATATTCTCGCTGACGGCTGGGTTGGAGACACAGGAAGCAGGAGCCACACTGTCTGCAACCGGCTGTCCTAACTGCAACCCGCGCTTGCCAGCCACCATCTTCTTGCTAGCCCCGCATTTGCTGCTAGCATAGCCACAGCAGTTATATTAGTAGCCAATGGCTCACTGGTTACAGCTGACGGCCAACTAGCCACAGCTGATGGCCATCCAATCACAGTCGATGGCCATTTACTACCTGAGCCAGCACCTTTCCATGTGAGGCCGAGAGCCTGGAAACTGCACTCCTGGCTCTGTCCCCATAGAGCCCCAAGATTTCATGGGAAGAAGTACAAAGCAACCGTCCTAAAATTCCTTCCAACTGTGAATTTCCTAATGCGTCCCTGGATCATAATGAGGCATTGTTCACACTTGCTAACGAGTAAGTTATTACCTAATTTAGACACGGTACACTAGATGCTCTTGTAGCAAAAGAGAGTGTGTGGGCGAATACAGTAGGTACCATCAATATTTTGACATTTTGCTACTTTTTTGAAAGAGTGTTTGAGCGAGAGGGTTTCGAAGAGACGTGGCACCCACTCTTAAGTAGCTTTCCATCTACTTGGGCAAACAGGACATACACAGTATAAAAATGATCCATACTGCAAGTTATGTACACTCTGTGTTCAAGTACAAAGAGGTAGGGACACTTGTGGTCTGGGTCTGGAATAATGGCACAAATGGAGACAGAGGCAGGAATGGAAAGACCCACAAACACAAGCTGTTGGGTGCGTGTGTATCAGATTGGGGTGTTCAGTCTTGACTCTGGAATGATACCCGACTCTGATTATTGCACTCTTTTGCAGGAGTTTGGTGGGTTCAGCATACCCCGAATCATCAAAACACATTCAAGCTGAGCCTCAGTGAGTCTTATCACTTGGACAATAGATGTCTGATTTTTGGATAGGTTTTTAGGGGGTTGCCATTAACTAGACTCATCTGATGTGCAAACCCGATGTGTTTATGTCGTCATTTAGTCAGGATGATATTTGTCTCAGATTTTGAAGGAGCTCAAAGATAAAATTAGGAAATCATTTGTCAAAGTATGTAAGCGGTAACTATAAATATGGGCTGCATGGACGCCACCGGGACTGCTGTGCAAAGCGGGAGGGGGACCAGCAGGGGCACTGACAGTGGTACACTGCTGATTCTCACATCCTCATGGACGAGGATTTCTAGTAAAGGATGGGCTTTTTACAGCAACAGTTAATATATTTGAAAACTTCGGAAGAATTTTTTTAAAAGAGGAAGTCATTCTTGACTTGTCAGTTAACATCTTTGAACAACACAAAACATGTATTTAAGGAGAAACGAATGGATATGATTTATTCAGACTTTCAAAATATTGTTGACAAGAGTCAGCACCGTACACTACAAGTAGTCAGGACACTTTTTCTTATTGCCGGTCAGAAATAGGTCATAAACATAGCCTGTGTGTGGACGAGCGTAAAAAGGAGAATCCCATAAAAGTGGACAATGGAATTTGTCTTGATTCGTGGCTTGTAGAAAAGAATGCCTGGTACACTCCCCACATTCACAGGTGACACTAAGTTCTTCTAAAAATGAAAATACCCACCCAGCAAGAATGAACCAGTTGTGTGTGTGTGTTTTTTGTGTGTTGTTTTTTTTTTTTAATATAAAAGTAACTTTAAGTGTCAGATGGCCTCCACGGTGGAAAAGTCAAGGATATGCATTTCCCCAATGAAAGGGAGGAAGTGCAGACACTAAACATATTCACCGGGTGTTAGGTTCTGAACTACCAATTCCATACAATCACACAATACAGCAAAGAAGACAGTGGAACTAACGAGCTATTGTGCGTATTGGGCCGTCTCAGACATTGTTGGAAACAAACCAGAAGATGTTTTGTTTCCAAAGTACAGAACTTCCTCTTCCCCTCTTCCATCCTTTTAAAAATCATGTACAGTACACGTAAAGTGTACTAATCTTAAATGTATGCTGGATAAATGTGTCTGTGTGTGTGACTACCACTCAGATAAAAATACAGAAAGCTGCCCTCACCTCCGAAGGCTGTCCCTCCTTAGTCGACACCCACCCCCTCCCAAAGGCAATCACTGTTCTGACTCATCCCCATCCATTGCTTTTGCTTGTTCCTGAATTTCATATCTAGTTCTCCGTTTATAGTTCGCTCTTTATTTTTCTCAATATGAATTCATAATTTTCTTCAACTAAATGTCTTAAAGGGAAATCTATGAAATATTGGTTCTCTGGAATAGGACATCTCATTTCATCCTCCTAGGTTAAAAGTTACTGTCCCCACTTTACAGGGGTGGAAGCCGCAGCACCACACATTAAGGCAGTAACTGTGAAGCCAGAGAAAATACAGAAAGGGCACACGAGATGATGAATGGGTGGTGTGGAGAGACACAGGAAAATTTTACAGGGTTTCAGCACTGCTGTTGAGAAGGCCTGTGCCATCTGATTCTCCATCTTTGAATGGGATCTGCTGTTGCTTTTGGCTTTTAGGCTCTTATTTTAGGTCTTCAAAATTTCACAATAGTGACTCTTGGAGGAGATCTTTTTTTATTCATTGTGCTGCACACCCAATGGGCCCCTTTAATCTAGAGAATCATGTTCTTTGGTCCTGGGAATTTTATTGTGTGATCTCTTTGGTAATTTCTTCTATCTCTGCCATTTGCTTTCTTACTGGAAATCCTATTAGTTGGCTGTGGGCTTTCTGGATTGATTAATCTTTTCTTTTTCCTCCTAGCCAATCTTTTTAACTTTTTTTGTTCTACTCTCTGAGACATTTGCTCAATTTTACATCCAGCTGTTCTTTGTAATATATGTGTTTTTTTCTCATTTTAGCTATCATAACTTAATTTATAAGAGCTCTCCATGTTTTATAGCCTGCTAATTTCATTTCACGGTTGCAATATCTTTTCTCTCTCTGAGAGTGGGTCACATTATTATTTGCTCTCTGCATTTGTATGTTTCCTTGGTTCCGGTGTTGACTTGTTTTGAGCTGCCTCTCACTGTGGAGACCTTCCTCAGGTGTCTTGTAATGCCTTGAAAAGCTCCGGGAACTGTGACGACTGGGGCTTGTGAAATCCTGGAATGACTAGATGGGAGGTTCTCTCTTTCATTGGCGAACTCCCCAGTATCAGTATCTGTTGGTCGTGACTCTAAATTTATCAGTGCAAATAGTTCCTCCTGGTGGTGGGAGATAAGTCAATTTAGCATTTTTGGAGCAAAGTGGCCTCGGGCCTCCGGGTGGGGAGTGGATCTCAACTTTCATCCTCCCTGTTTGAAGCATGGCATATCTTCTCTGCCTTCCACTGTTAGTAATGGCCTCAATTTTTTGTTTGTTTGCTTGTTGTCTCTCTGGTTCCATTTTTCCATGGGATAAACCCTTCTGCCCAGGTGGCAGGTAGCCTATTTGCTGGCTGTAGGGTAAGGTGGAAGGGACCTGGATGTCCTTATATATACTTTTCCCCGAACAATCTGCCTTTTCTCAGCCCCCTTTCCTGAACCTTCAATTCCTAATTATTTCTGCAGTTCCATGACATAAATTGATTTTGTTTTTATTGGCATCTCCTTTTGCCTGAATATGCTATTTGGACATCCCATGTTTTGCTAATTTTCTCAGGGATTTTTATCCTACATTTTTTTCCAACTATTTCCAAAAAGAATCACTGCTACCTTCCATGTGCTATCACCTACTTTCCCCCAATCTTTTCTTCTGAATCCTTTCATAGGGTAGCTATTGGAGCTTATATGTCTATTCAAATCTTTCCTGTTCATTTAAAGGAATATGGGGTGGGGGGGGTAATTACTCAATTTAAATTTGCTTATAAAGACATTTGAAAGAGCCAGAGTTGAGATATGTACAGAGTTTGGTCTGCGCACCTGTATTTACTGTTCACATTGGCTGGAGTCATCTAAAGTTAAGTGCTTTATTTCTCTAATTGACCTGAAGATTTTGTTAGCAATTAGCTGGGGCAAGCCATGGCTGAGCTTGTTTAGGCATGTAGAGTATGCCTGGCATGCAAGGCTGTGGGGAGTGGGGTGGGGGTTGGATGACGTGGGGGAATCACCACTGTGTTGACACCTGCATCCAGAGCACTTTCCAGAAACTGTGGGAGCAGCAAATCTGACCGTCCAACTCCACTCTGGCAGCCCCTTGGTCCATCTTGGCCTCCTGCCCTTGCTCCCCTGAGCTAAGGAGTTTCTTATGACAATCACTTTCTCTCACTCCGCACAGGCGTTGCTTTCTCTTGGTGGAATCACAGGTTGGTGTACCTTTATTCCATCTCATCACATGGGTACCAACAGAAATTCTCCATCGTCTGTCTCTGCCTGTGGATCTCTTCCCATAGTTTCCAGGACATTAAATAAGAACATTGAAAATACTTAGTTCACTGTCTTGACTCAAGTGCTAGGATTTCCCCCACCCCCTCCACAAGTTTCTCAGTCATTTTCCCCTTTTCCTTTCCATTTTTTTTCTTCTTCTCCTTCTCCTACTTCTCCTCCTCCTCTACTTCTGTTTCCTCTTCCCCTCCTTCCTCCTTTTAAAAATCATGTATAGTACACGTATAGTAAAGTGTACTAATCTTAAATGTATGCTGGATAAATGTGTTTGTGTGTGTGACTACCACTCAGATAAAAATACAGAAAGCTGCCCTCACCTCAGAAGGCTGTCCCTCCTTAGTCGACACTCACCCCCTCCCAAAGGCAATCACTGTTCTGACTCTTATCCCCATCCATTGCTTTGCCTTGTTCCTGAATTTCATATCTAGTTCTCCGTGTATAGTTCTTTATTTTTCTCAATATGAATTCATAATTTTCTTCAACTAAATTTCTTAAAGGGAAATCTATGAAATATTGGTTCTCTGGAAGAGGGCATCTCATTTCATCCTCCTAGGTTAAATGTTACTGTCCCCACTTTACAGATGAGAAAACCGAGGCCAAGAAGCTGGATAATCAGCTTGACCTCACACCGTCACTTTCTCACTTAACAAGCTGCAGAGTCCAGATGTCAACTCACATTGCACTGCCTTCAAAGTCTGAGCTCTTTCCTCTGTAAACAAATAGCTCAACAAACACCTGCTCACGAACAAAACTTAATACAGGATGCTTTTTTTGTCGCAAGGAATTATTACTACATTTTGAATGGGCAAATGGACAAAATAGGGGCCACATACTAAACCTGACAAGCTAAGGGGAGGCCAGCATAGTGGGCCCTGCAAACTCAGAGACCAAAAGAAACCACATACGAGTAGGGTGGCCTAAACATAAAATGCCCTAACTAAAAGTGGTCATGGGAAGTAGTAGCCAAGTCCTAGGTCTGTAGCTTCCTTGACAAAGGTCAATCTTTAAAGTGAGCCTGTCTATTGTCTTTTCGCATCTGAGATAATACGTCTTTGAAAGGTCAGAGTCCTCTTCTTTTCCAGACCCCTCAGGGCACCACCTCCCACCAAAGCACTTATCTATTATTCTTGTTCCCTGCATATCATCTCTCTGTGCTGTAAATGTTCATCATTATCTATCCCACTCCCCCCATTATAAAAGCTGTGTCTCTCCATGTTTCTTTTTATCCAATCCCCATTTTGCTTTCTCCCGCCTCATTAATCTACCGGCAATGGATTTTATGCAACCCTCCTTACGTTTCCTTCTTTGATTCTAATGTGTAAAATAAGTTGCAAAACTGCCGTTCGTTGGAGCAGATTTTCTCAGACCATTGACTTTCTCAATCCATCAAGATTTTGCTTCCCAGCAATTGTCGTCAGTTTGGCTCAAATAAACTCAAAAATTCTCTACAGCTTCGGACGTTTCTTACTTCGACAGGCTGTAGGAATTTTTCTGCATCTTTTGAGAAATATGCTACGTTATGTTCATCTGCTCCCACCTGGCTTTTCTTTCCTCCCAAGACACCTACCGAAGTCTGTCTCAACTTCCATAGTGCCTTCAAATTTCCAATGTTTATGACCAACCTGCAAAATCAAAAATAAAGGTCAATTTCCCATTCTTTCCAGAAGAGGGCAGTAGAGTCAACACTAATTAGACCCTGAACTCGAAGCTGAAGAAACCTGCCTAAACCAAATCCCAATGAGACTTCATGTAGGTGACTTACTGAGCAGCTACTATTCACTGACGACTGTGAGCCTTACACACACTTACAAATTTCAAGTAATGTTTAATTTCTGCCAAGCATTGTTTAAACACAGGAGCCCGCAGGGGCAGTTATGGCCCCCATGTAGCCTTGCATGTGCAGGTAAGTTCCAAATTCACGGTACAAAGAGACTGGAGGAGGTGGAGACCTTGGGGACCAGCACAGCAGCTGCTGAGGCAGGTGATGTCTGCAACTTAAGAGCCTGGTTTGGTGTCTGGTGCTAGTGTGGTCACCAAAGCTGGCCGAGGGTGCCGGGGTAAGAGCCAGCCTGTGTCCTCAGGTGTCCTAAAATGCAGTAGAGGAAACCAGACCTCAGCACATGAAATATTTGGAGAGGAATTCAGATAACTTTCTGTGTGACCTGGATTAAGAATCTGGATGATCCAGTGGGTCCCAACTAATCGAATGAATCCTTGAAAGAGGAGAACCTTTTCAAGCTGAGATGAGAGTCAGATGGAAATGAGACACCATAAGAAGAGTCAGAAAGACTCCATGTTGTTCACCTGGAAGATGGTGGAATGGGCCTCGAACCAAGGAAGGTGGGAGGCCTCTAGAAGCCTCTAGAAAGGCAAGGAAATGCATTTTTCCCTAGAGCCTCCAGGCCCCAGAAGGAACGCAACCCTGCCAATGATTTGGTTTTAACCCAGTAAGACTCATTTTTAACTTCTAGAGAACTGTAAGATAATACATGTGTGTTGTTTTCAGCTCTAAGTGTGTACCAATATAAAACTAATACAGATACAAAAAATTGATGGAGAGAAAGTTGAATGACTAGGTCAGAGGGAGCGAATTAGGGAAGATTCTTTACTTGTTTTTATGGAGCGCCACCAGGAGGAGCCCTGACCACGCTGTTGGAAATTCACTTTGCTTTGCTTTTCCAATTTCAGGGAGTTTTCTTCAGACACAGGAGATCGTAACTCCATCAGAAGGCTCAAGGGAGCACTGTGAAGGGATTGTGCTTCACAAAAAACACCATAACAAATTACAAGACAAAAATAACTAGCAATGATATTTGTAAAACAAGTGCTTATACAAAGCGTTAATTCCTTAAACTATAAAGACTTTACAATTAAATAAGAATCAAATCACACATAAAAATGACCAATTGGCATGGACAAGAATTGCAGAAAACAAGGAAGTAAAAAAATCTTAGAAGAGTCTCAAAATCAGCCTTATTATAAGAAACATAAATGAAAACAATGAAGCTCCATTTTTATCAAAATGTCAAAGATCAAAAGTTTGTTACTAAACAGAATTTGTACGAGTGTAGGCAAATAGTACACTCTTACACTGCTACCACTTAAAGAGAACAATTTGACAACGTCTTTCAAAATTCTGCATGCATGTACCCAGTCATTCCATTTACAGGAAATTGTCCTACCCATAACCCATATAATACATGCAAAGACATATGTGCCAGGCCATTCACTGAAGGACTGTTCAGTGATTAGTTGAAAGCAAAAAACTGAAAGACCTCCAAATGTTTATCACTATGAGGAATGATTAAATGATGGTGTGTTAACTGTGTGAAACTACAGATGTGAAACACAATGTTGATTTCTATGCACTGAAATGGATTGATTTATAAGATAAGATAAGGAGATGTCTTAAGGAAAAAAGGAATTGTAGAGCAGTGTTCATGGTATTTGTGGGTATGTGTGCACGTGTCTGTACGTGTGTGTGTCTGTCTGTGCATAGACTATTTCTGGAAAATAAGTTGCAGAATTCATGACTTCTGAGGAAGGGATGATTGAATCTAGTAGAGGAGGAGGATTTACTTTTCGTTGCTTACTCTTGGGTTCTACTGATTTTTAAAAGTAAATGATTTGTTTTGTTTTATTATAAAACAAAACTTATGTCATTAAAAATAATAAAAAGAAGAACGACAATAAAGCCTTCCTGACTGCTCTGGCAAGGTATCTCCTTTACTGTGTTTCATAACACATTCACTTATATGTCTCCTTTTTAAATTATCAGGTGTCCTCTTGTCTGTTCACATATAATTTTTCACATATCAGTGAAAAATGCCCCCAGGGGCATGACTCATCCCCTTGTCCAGCGTCTCCACGCTGTTTATGCTTCCCACCTGTCAGTCACTTAGTAGCTATCTCAGTTATCAGATTGACTGTCATGTTATCACTGTGCTTGCATTCAAGTAACACTTATTTCATTTAATAATGGCTCTGAAGCACAATAGTAGTGATGCTGGCAATTCAGATATACCAAAGAGAAGCCGTAAAGTGCTTCCTTTAAGTGCAAAGGTGTGTATGTACAGAAAAAACGTAGTATTTATAGGGTTCGGTATTATCCGTGGTTTCAGGCATCCACTGGGGGTCTCGGAACATATCCCCCACAGATAAGTGGGGGACTATAGTATTCAATTCTCTAGAAAGCACAGGAATCTGGGTAATAGATATATTTTTTATATTTATTTTTTATTGGGGAGTATTGGGGAGCAGTGTGTTTCTCCAGGGCCCATCAGCTCTAACTCGTTGTCCTTCAATCTAGTGGTAGAGAGAGTAGCTCAGCTCCAAACCCAGTCATCATTTTCAATCTTAGTTGCAGGGAGCAACCCACCATCCCACGTGGGAATTGAACTGGCAACCCTGTTGTTCAGAGCTCGTGCTCTAACCAACTGAGCCATCCGGCCGCCCTAGATATATTTTTTAAATAAGCTACTCAAGTAATTTTTATAATTAAGCAACCTTACAAAATAATTCTCACTTCACCTTCAAAATAAGCCAGTGATGTAGGTAAAATATATATTCTTTACGTCCTTTTTACAGATGAGGAAACTGAGTCTCACTGAGTTTAGGTGACTTTCCCTAAATTAGAGAATAAATAACATTTCTGAGCTTCACCATCGTTTTACCATCAATATATATATTTTTCCCATTTGAAACCTGCCTTACAATAATGATTTACTTTCAGCAACTAGAAAGAAAAATATTTAACAAATGCTGGAATATCCCCATCCTAATGAAAGCTGCCACTGATCACTGCGTATCACTGGCTGGATGAAACCCTGTCCTTTAGGTACGAGGAACGCAAGTTCTTGGGCACGCGTGTAAACCGGAACATAAACGCTGACTTACATTCCACCCAACTCTTCCCATTTTAGAATAAAAACACAGAATAAAAAGAAGGGGCAATTTTTTAAGTCAATAAACTAATCCCAGCCTGCCACTAAATTGCTGTAGGAATCTTTTTTTTTCCGTCTAGAAGGCCTCTTCTAAGACGTTGTGGGAGGAGGAAGTAATTGCACGAATCATGCTGCCACTTACCTTAAAAAAAGAAAAAGTGGAAAATAATTTCAGGAGAAAAGGGGAAGTAGTTCCTTGAACCTACACATCCAGCAGAAGCTGGGACGGGGTTACAGACCCGCCTAGTTCGGGATCACCCAGACTGGGGGAAACGGCCCTCTGATCGTTCCCCAAGGCAACTTTCCTGGCCTTTCCTCCCCAGCTTCAAAGCATAGTCCAATTTTGAATACTCAGACCCTTAGGAAATTAGCTGTTTCTGAGGGACAATTTTTATTTTAATACCAAGAGGTCTATGCCTTTAAACACAAAATGAGAACAAATCCTAGCTGTTTAGGATAGAACTCAGCTTAAAAATATGGCGTTGCAGCCTTCTGTACAGACCGCATCCAGCAGGATCCACCTTTCCCACATGACTGAGGGTCACTAGCAGAAATACAATCCTGGTGGGACTGTGATGACAGTCATTCCAGTCTGGGCCTAAGGAAGTACATTTGAAATGACAGAGGTGACCTTTTTGTCCCTAAACTAAAATTGAATGGTCTTAAGTTGATGTACCTATTTTTAAAATTGTTAAGGTCTTCTTTGTTTGTTTTCACTATCTAATGTCTTGAATCATTAGTAATCTTTTCACTTGTCTCTTTTCCATAGCTATTTGGCTGGTGTGAAAGTAATTGCGGTGTTTACAATTATTTTCAACCTTTTAAACGGCAATTCCTTTTGCACCAACCTAACATATGGAAAGCTGCAAAAAGGCAGGGACTGTGCACTGATTCCTGACCCACAGAAACTATGAGATGATAAACGTGTGCTGTTTCTAAGCTGCTACATTTGTGGCATTTATTATGGAACAATAGAAACCAAATACATTTTATTATTTGTCTCCCCCTAGTGAAAAGGAAAGCGCCAACGAAGGCAGAGATTTTTCTCTAATTCTCTTCACTAGAACAGGTACGTAGTAGGTCTTCAATAAGTGTTTATTGAGTGGACAGAGGAGGAAATACGCTGTTAGAATGGTGCCAAAGTGTTTTGTGCCAGTTGGTCTCAGCCCGTCGATAACCATCGTTGTGGCTGGGCTGGCCCTGTATGATTGCAAGATAATCTCAGCAATAGTCATCAGGAAACTTTGGGAGGGAGGAAAGGCTTATTACTTACAAGTGCTGGAAATTAGGTAGCACACTTGGGGCCACAGAGTGAGGGTGTGGGGAGAGAGAAAGAAAGAAAGAAAGAGAGAGAAAAAGAGAGAGAGAGAGAGAGAGAGAAGGCCTGGGTTCTGTTTTTATTGGGTGGGGGGCTTAGGGTTTCACAGGACCCCTCTATTGGTGAATTTAAAGCCCAAGTAGAGAAAAAAACCACAGCCCAAATGGTCAGTTACTGAAATCAACCAAGATCTCTAAAACAAAGGATCTGGGTACTGAGGTGGGGGCAACTGTGGCGTGACTCTTATCTAGTCCTGAGGCTGGCAAGGTGGTTATTCAAGATAGCCCTCTTTTCAAATATATGGTGATGGAAGGAGAACTGACCCTGGGTGGTGAACACACAATATGATATATATATATGTGATGTATTACAGAATTGTACACCTGAAACCTATGTAACTTTACTAACCATTGTCACCCCAATAAACTTTAATAATAAAATTTTAAAAAAGATAGCTCTCTTTGAAGTGGATGCTTCAGCAGTCAAAGCTTAATTCAGGTACTTGCATTACAAAAAGGACAAAGAAAACTGTCAAGGCTTACACTACACAATGTCTTAAGAACATGTTAACAATTTAGCAAGGAAAAAAAATAGAAGAGAGAAAGACGCAAATGTTTAGATTAATTTACTTTACTTCTTTTCCTCTAAAACATAAATACTACGGACACAACTGTGATTATTATATCTGACAGCATAAATGCAGAGTTCCAAGATGGGCTAAATGTATAAAATATAACTCCATATAGAAATGATAGAAATATTTCATCAGTTGAGTTATGAAGTTGTTAGCTACACACAGCGTGTTTGTCAGGTAATGTAACTTCCTATGATGTCATTTCAGGACTTTGAAAATTAAAAAAAGAAAAATCAACGTTATTAAAATGTATCAAGTTATATCTTAAAAATACAAATTTGTTACATGAATGCATGCATTTTTGGTTCTGTTCTATTTTGTTTTGTGTTTAGTCATTTGTACATTGTGGATGACCTAGTTTTAAATATCAAATCTGCCAACTGGTTTTAGTAAGGATCCCTATGGAGTTGAACTTCTTTGGTTTTTATTTAAAACATTTTTAGAAGCTAAAAGAACATATTTTTGACTTGGTAACAAGATATCATGTTTACCAAAGAGCCAAGTTGTTGATATACGAGTGTGTGTGCTCCCAGGGCACTCTGTTTGTGGTTAACTTCCACTAGTGACTTTTCCAAGTAGGATTCTCCTTTGAAGTGATGCTGTTATAAACTGATTTAGAGAGAGGGCATCTCTAGAGGGCCTCAGGAACTCCGAGTCATCGCTAGGAAATGTGATTAGAAAAATACAGTACGTGAGGCCCTCTAAAAGTTATGATGCACGTGGAACCCAGCTCAGATATTTAGGGGAGTTTTAGGAAGAAAAATCATCACTAAATAGTTATGCAAGGGAAGATACATTCACTTACTTATTCAGCTCATATTGGACTCCTTCAATGTGCTAGGTCCTGCTCAGGGCACGTGGGTACAAGAGAAATTCTGAGAAGTCCTAATTAAATGACAGCAGGCTGGAGAGTGAAAGAAAGAAACAAGAGCGTTCAACCGGTTTATAGCTGTGAGCCAATTAACAAAGGACTGCTCACATTCCTGAATGTAGGTTGGAGCTTTGACTCAACCGCTGTGGTGACCACTAGATGCTACAGCATCCAGCACATGCATGAATTTTGAGGACTGTTGCCTGTCACCAATCAAAAGTAGTAAATATTTCTTCCTTACAGGATATGTGCAGGTACATTGGTAGAGTTGGTGGTAGAGGCCTGGTCTTGTAGGGCAGCCAAGTTTTAGTTTTTCAGTGGTTTGCAACTCTAGCTACATATTAGAGTCACATGGGGACATGAAAAAATATCAATGAGAAATACAAATTAAAACCACAATAAGATACCACTACATACCTATGAGAATGACTGAGATAAAGTATAATGACAAAACAAAACAAAACACAAGTTCATGGATATAGAGAACAAATTGGTGGCTGCCAGAGGGAAGGGGGTGGGAAAACGGATGATGGGAGTCAAAAGGTACAAACTTCCAGTTATAAAAGAAATAACTCATGGGGATACAACGTATAGCATGGTGACTATAGTTAACAATACTGTATCATATATTTGAAATTTGCTGAGAGTAGATCTTAAAAGTTTTCATCGCAAGAAAAAAACCTGTAACTATGTATGGTGATCGACATTAACTAGATGTATTGCGGTGATCATTTTGCAATATATACAAATATATCAAATCATTACCTTATACACCTGAAATATGTAATATGTCAATTATACCTCAATTAAAAACAAAGTTCTGATCACGATACAAACCAAACATACTGAAAACACCAACTTCTGCAAGGAATGTAGAGCAACTGAAACCACCACGGGCTTCTGCAGAGATTGGAAACCGCTCAGTAGTTTATTATCCTATGACCCAGCAATCCCACTCCAAGGAAATGGAAATTTATATTCACACCAAAACCTAGACGTGAATGCTTATAGCAGTTCCATCCCTGGTAAACAAAGACCAGAAACAATCTAAATATCCTTCAACAGATGACTAGATAAGTAAACTGATGCATCCATGCAATGGACCACTGCTCAGAAATAAAAAGGTGCAAGCAATTGATACATAACAACATGGATTGATCTCAAGGGCATTATGTTGAGTGAAAGAATCCAGTTTCAGGAAATCGCATACTATATGATTCCACTTATGTCACATTGCCCAAAAGGCACATTGATAGTGATGGGAAACGGATGCGTGGTTGCCAGGGGCTGGCAATGGGAGGAGGGTGTGACTACAGAGGGATCCCTGAGTTATTTGGGATGATGGAACAGTTCTGTGTACAAGTGTTAAAATTCATACAATCGTATACCAAAAAAAGTCAATTTTACTGTACGTTAATTACATACAAAAAAAGACTCCTACTGGCACTGGGGGCCACAGGGGAGCATGCAGTGAGTGGACTCTATTTTCTGGTGAAGATGGCAGTGGAGATATCCCTTTCCAGGGCAGCCCGTGGGAAGAAGGGCTGAGATTTGCTCTGGCTGCCCAGCTGACCTGGCCGGTGCTCTGGCTCTCCTGGAGACCCTGTACACTACCTAATATCCTTTAAGAAACCCCTTCCTATTTGAAGTTTTGAAAAAACGCCTAAACTTCACCTTATCCCCCCAAATTCTAACTGAATTATTGGGAGAGAGGGGATGATTTTTAAATTAAAAAAAAAAATTGTAAAGCATTACAGGCAATTCTAATGTGCAGCCAGGGTTAAAAACCACAGTTAGACCAAGAAAGTGAAGGTAAGGTTCAGGAAGAGTTTAAAACGAAATGGCATTTCCTGATGCGTGGCGATAAGCTGCAGAGGGCATTGGGCCAGACTGGTATGAGGGGCATTTGGGCAAGGGATCTGGCAGTGAGACGTGATCAGGAGTTTTGCAGGCTCACCGGTCTAGGGCATGAGGAGATTCGCCTTGGTGGTCTTGGGCAGATGGTGGGGGTGAGGCTGCGGGTGTGGCGGAGTGGGAGGGGTCTTGACAGAAGCACGAGAGCTCCATGGACCGTCCCCTAAGCTACTCTAACAGCTGTGTGGTTGGCAAGCGAAGCACAGGGAGCTTGATGGGTGCTCTCTGTCAGATCTACCAGCAGGGGACATGAGGGAAGTGGGAACATTTCACCCTTTTTCTCTAATGGAAACTGACATGATTAAATTTACATGATGAATACATCAACACATGTAAAGTAATTTAAACAGTGCCTAGCACATGGTAAGAGCATAATAAGGTTAAGGGAAAAATTAAAAGAGGATGTGTCTGAAAACACTTTTGCTTTCTGGAGATCAGTCAGTGTAAGACATGGCTACGTCTTCAAAGATTAATATGAAATTGGGCCGGCCCGGTGGCTCAGGCGGTTAGAGCTCCATGCTCCTAACTCCAAAGGCTGCCAGTTCGATTCCCACATGGGCCAGTGGGCTCTCAACCACAAGGTTGCCGGTTCAATTCCTCGAGTCCCGCAAGGGATGGTGGGCAGCGCCCCCTGCAACTAAAATTGAACACGGCACCTTGAGCTGAGCTGCTGCTGAGCTCCCGGATAGCTCAGTAGGTTGGAGTGCATCCACTCAACCACAAGGTTGCCGGTTCGACTCCCACAAGGGATAGTGGGCTGTGCCCCTGCACCTGGAGCTGAGCTGTGTCCTCCACAACTAAAACTGAAAGGACAACAACTTGAAGCTGAACCACACCCTCCACAACTAAGATTGAAAGGACAACAACTTGACTTGGAAAAAAAGTCCTGGAAGTACACACTGTTCCCCAATAAAGTCCTGTTTCCCTTCCCCATTAAAATCTTAAAAAAAAAAAAAAAAAAAAAAAAAAAAAACGATTTATATGAAATTGACAAAACCACTTTGTTTTCCTATCAGCTCTATTTTCCTAGATTCCTTGGGGCCCAGGACAGATACCGTGATTTGGCACACTCTCAGCATAGCTCTATTTACAGCAAAAAATTTTCCTGCAAATACATTCCAAAAGACCTGTGATCCAAAAAACATTTCTGGGCCTCTGCATAGCTGAAAATACAGGCAGAACATGCAATGGAAGGTTCCACTGAGCTCAAAGCCTTTCAGGCTCTCCAGAGTCTGGGGTTGACTGGTACAGGTCCTGTTCCTCTCTGCCTCTCTGTTTATCCTTTATTCTTTTTTCCATAATTGGTCCCAGCAGAATTCTGTGAGAGGATCGCTCCATGGGAATGAGGACCAAGAAAAGAATGTATCCACACTTACTCTAATGAGCATCCAAATGGCGACGTTTCTTGTTGAATGCAATGAGGCAAAATAAAGTTTATTTCTGCTTTGGAGATCATCTAGGATGTACATTGAGAAATTAGCCCTTACTGTGTGCTAGTTACTGTGCTTTGTTCTCTCACCTGTAGTATCATTTTTATGGCAATCCCGTGAGGTTCCATGTTTCCCCCAAAATAAGACCTAACCGGAAAACAAGCCGTAGCATGATTTTTCAGGATGAATCTCCTGAACATAAGCCCTAATGTGTCTTTTGGAGCAAACATTAATATAAGACCCGGTCTTATTTTCGGGAAAATACTGTAGAGCTTATTTTATATTACGAGCATCCTGAAAAATCATGCTAGGGCTTTTTTTCCGGTTAGGTCTTATTTTCGGGGAAACACGATAGATCAGGTAAGTAATAAAGATTTTGCAGATGAGGAAGCTAAGGCTCAGAAAGTGACTTTTCTATGGCTGCAGAGTTGGTGGCAGAGCTGGGATATAAACTCACCTCCTTCCCCATAGACCTTTCCTCTTCCCTAAGTTCTGTGGCCTAGAGCCTTGCTCTGACACAACACTGTCAGTAAGTCGCTGTGAACAGTAAATGTCCCCAAGTGTCCTCCTAAAGGCTTGCTTCCTCTTGGAAAGTGTTGTCTGGTGGGAGGTGGTCTTAAGTTAGATCTGCTTTCTAATGCTTTCTCCATTGCCTCATCTGTTTCCCAGGATTCATAGGTCCCAAGGGTTTGGAAAAGCAAAGTCGGGCCTTAGTACACCCATCTCCCTGCTCCCATTTGTCTCCTGGCGCCAGAGTCCTGAACCCTGCTATTTCTGTGTTTCTCATCTTCCTCTGCCTGTCTCAGGGGCAGGAAAAGGGGAAATCACTGACATTTGACTTAGAAGGAAACACTGAGAGAGACATCCGAGATTCCTGTTAATCAGATGATCATGCCATCTGTGTGTGGAGATGTAATAATAGAGCACGCGGGCCAGGCTGGCTGTTGGGGTCCAGCTTCTCTGTGGCTCTCCTGCGGGCTCCCCTGTCTGAAGATGAGAGGTCCTCTTCTGCTAAGATGTCTAGGAAACAGACAAGGCATTTTAAAGCGGAAAGAAGTCATCTTCTACAACAATCCATTCAGGAAGCCTAAGGGAGGTCACACGATAAGGAAGATTGGGCTAAGAATGAGAATCACATCTCTCTTCTCTTTATGCAGTGCTTTTACTGAGAGCAGTACCGAGGGCTATTTTTGGAAATATTAAATTTTTTATCTGGGAAGCAAAGTAAGATTTTCTAAATAATGGGTGCAAATAGTTACCCTTTTCTATGAGGTTCTCAAAGCTGGGTCAAACTTTGAATACACACAATATTCCTTATCTGCGAGAGATATGTTCCAAAACCCCCAGTAGATGCCTGAAACCGCAGAGAGTACCAAATCCTATGTATACTATGTTTTTTCCTATACCTATGATAGAATATTATTTACAAATTAGGTACAGTAAGAGATTAACAATGACAACAAATAATAAAATAGAACCATTAAGAATTATTATGAGTTCGTTTGAGCCCAAACTGATGACAATTGCCTAGAAGCAAGATGTCAAATTCTTCAGAGAATGACGGTTTTTGCAGTTTCTTCTATGCTTCTGGAATTAAGGAAGGAACATGAGGAAGATAAATAAAGGTGGGGGAAAGCAAGGTAGGGATTGGACTGCAAAACAGTCGACCAGATTAGGTGCTCTCTTGAGAGTGGTTATGCTTCAGGAGTATGAAAAAGACATTTCAAAGGTGCGCTAACCTAGATGCACAGACACAGTGGACAGGGCTTGCTTAAGGCACAGACACACCTTTTACTAAAGAAGGTATTATATTCCTGGGGGGTGACTACCCTCATGACCTGCCCAGTTCAGAATTGATGATCAGATCACCTTGTGAGGTTATTTTCGGCTAGATTTATTACAGCACCCCCTTTTTCATCCTCACAATTAAAACAATATACGGTAATAAAAGTTATGCAAATGTGGTCTCTCTCTCTCAAAATATCTTATTGTATTGTGTTCACGCTTCTTCTTCTTGGGATGACGTGAGATGATACCGTGCCTCCCCAACGAGAAGAAGTGAGGCGAATGATGTAGGTATTATGACATGGTGTCAGGCTGCTATCCGGGTTACTTGAACACAAGCATTGTGACACTTCTACAGGCAATCTGATAACCAAGAGGGCTACTGAGTGACTGATGGCAGGAGCATACACAGCATGGAGACCCTGGACAAAAAGATGATTCAAGTCCTCGGTGGGACAGAGAGGAATTTCAGCATACTACTCAGAGTGACATGCAACTTAAAACATAAATGGTTTATTTCTGGAATTTTCCACTTAATATTTTCAGACCACAATTGACCACGGGCAACTGAAATCAAGGAAAGCAAAACCACAGTAAGGGGGGAATGCTGTAATAAATTTTTATACTGACACACAGAAGTAAAAAGGATTTTTCAGAGATGTAATCTCTTTTATTTCCTCCCTAACTTTTATTCAGCTGTTACTAGTGCTAGGAACTTTTAAGTACTTGAAATGTGTTAACCCATTTAATCGTGTCAATTTTGACCACATTAAAGATATTATTGGGAAACCAATACAATAAGTATGTCACCTATACTGAAAAATAAGTTAAAAAAATAATCTAAAAAAAAAAGATACTGTTGGAAAATAATAGCACTGGATGGCACTCAGGAACAGATGCTGAGTTAAGCGGTTTACGCATGTTCTCTAATTTAACCCAAACTTCTCTGAGCTGTAGACTCAAGTCACCATCTTCAATATCTCCTCTTGCATGTTTCAATGGCACCTCAAAGTCCTCAAATTCAAAGTCCTAACGCGAGCATATGCTCAGCCTCCCCACATCCCCTTTTCAGACCAGTGCTTCCTGCTTCAGAGAATAGTGTCTATTACACATTTCTATACCAGGGGTTACCCTAGCTCCCCCTTTCCAATCTGTCACCAAGTTCTGTGGATTTTACCTCCTAGGCTCCTGTCAAATCTATCCATAGTTTTCCATCTCCATCAGACAAAAATACCATCATTTCTCATTTAGATTGTAGCAGAAGCATCCCAATTGGCCTACCCACATCTACCCGCACACCTGTTTTGTAAATGGTATCCAGGGTAATCTCTTTAATAAGACAAATCGGAACGTATTCTGTTCCTTAAGACACATGAACGGCTTCCCATTGCTCTTAGGATAAAGGTCAGTATGGTCAGCGGGCTTCGGCATGGTCTGGCTGCTGCCTCGCCCTCATTTCCTCCCACTTCAACTACAAGCTCTTCTTTTAGTGTTATCAGATGGTCACCCCAGCCATGGGACGTTTGCACACACTGTTTCCTATGCATGGATTGATTCCCTCTTCTTTTCTAGTTAAATTCCTCAACCTTCATATCTTGACTTTCTCTAACTTTTCAGATTAATTAAAATAATCTCCTATTCTACCTTCTCAACACCATGAACCTCTCATTTATAAGATCGATCATAATCATAATTTTCATTCATTTATGTGATTTCTATTTTTCTTACCCATTGGTAAGCAAACTCCATAAGGGAAAGAACATCTGTAGCTGCTCAAAGTTGTGTTCCCAGTGCCAAAAATAGTACCTAACCTATAGTGGGCATTTATTGTTTAGGTATTATCTGATAGACGAATGAAATCAATAAATAGATTTGTCCAGCATGGCAGAAATCTTTTGTGCTGCCATTACTATTTCAGGAAACTTGATCCTGACTTTAGAAAGTCTTCTATATGTGATGGAGTTACAAACTCAAACGCTCTTAGGATCAGGCAGGTGATGTACCTGAGAGGATAGCCATCCTCTAAAGGAAGCAGCTGTGGGAAAGAGGCTCAGTGATTTCTCAAGAGAAACTGTACCTGTGAATTTTTTTTAATGGCTTCTATAGACAGAGAAAATATTGAGAGGGTTGGCCAGAAAGATGGAGGAAAGGAGTGCAGAAAGTTTGTTAAATGCCACTAGAAAGGTGGAGTGGGTTGAATATGTCTCCCCCTACTTCCCAAATTCACGTGTAACCAAAACCTCGGAATGCGACCTTATTTGGGAATAGGATCTTGGAAGATAGAATTAGATAAAGATTAAGACGAGCTCATCTTGGATTAAAATGGACCCTAAATCCAATGACTGGTGTCCCCATGAGAGGAGGAGAGGACACAGGTACTCAGAGAAAAAAAAGTCCAGGTGAAGACAGAGACAGAGAGTAGAGGGATGCAGTCACAAGCCCAGGAATGCCGAGGAGGGCTGGCCATCCACCGGAAGCTAGGACAGAGGCATGGAACAGATTCTTCCTGAGTCCCAGAAGGAACCAACCTTGTTGACATCTTGATTTCAAGACCTCATAAACTATGAAAGAATAACTTTCTATTGCTTTAAACCAATCAGCTTGTGATCCTTTATTATGGCAGCCACAGGAAACTAACACAGCAGGCAAAAAAAAAAAAAAAGAAGAAGAAGAAAAATTAGGACTGAGTATCAGTTGCAGAAGATTTGGGCACAGGGAGGTCATGAGAGGTGTTGGCAAGAGAGATACAGAGGAAAGGTTTGGGAAGTGACAGGGAGGTGAGAAAATGGAACTGCCATGTCTCACTGAATCCAGCCCTGAGTCACCATCCCCACTCACTGATCCATTCTGTCACTAGAAGCCTCCAGGGTAGGCAGATGGTGGGCACTTCCTGCCTGCAGCTGGCCTGCAGCTGGCCTGCAGGTCTGTCTGAAGTACACAGAGAGCAGGGACTTCCAGGCCTTGGCCATCTCCTGGGGAACACATGCGACGCTGGGCACAGGACCAAGAGGGAGTTTGGCTCTGCTCAGGACCAATAACGTGACACAAATGAGAGGGTTGATGGGACCTAGCGGGAGGAGGAGGACAGCCAGGTATAGGCAGAGCCCCTTCATGTGGGGGAGTTGGGGACAGAGGACAGGCAGGAAATGAAGGCAACAGCAGAGGTCAGTTCCAGCACAGAAATCCGAGAGCCCCAGGCCTGTCTAGGTAGACGTGAGGCTCGGGCATGGCTCAGAAAAGCAGTCAGAAGGCCAGTTCAGCCAGTGGGGAAGCTGGCAAGGGACTGCAAGCCGGGCGTGGGAAGAGAGCCAGCCATCACGTGGCAGCATCTCGTGGTTCTAAGAACTGTGCCCATGCTAGGCCAGACCTGGGAGCTAGAGGACTGTGGCCCGACTGGGATGCGTGCCCTGTCAGGGAAGAGTGCAGGGGGGAGTCTGGGTCTACAGAGGGTTGCTGAGCTAAGCCCTTCACTCCCTAACACTGAACACTTTTAACCCGATTCTAAGCAGCTCATCTCCAACTGCCACCCTCAGTCGTGCTTACTGTATCACTTCACACTCTCTCCTGTTTTCATTCCTTTACTTTATTTGTATATTGCTTTCATAACTGTTTCCATAGGATGTCTATCCTTTTTCCTTTCTCAACCTAGTACTACAAACCCAATAAATGCTAGGTAAGTTGTTAACAATCATTTCCAAAGGATTAGCCATTACAGAGAACTCAGACCAATTGTCAGAAATGGCCGTTTCCCATATCCCTGGAAAGCAGGACGGAATTGTGCTCACGATTGTTTCTTGTCTATATGGGAATAATGACAGTATCAGCTCACCACTTTCCTAAGTAATAAACTGTAATTCCTTCAACAAGCCCAGTTCTACTGTTTACAAACTAAATAAAAACAAGAAAAGAATACTTCAATAAACAATTTTTTTTTTGAATGTGCTCCTTGCTCCCTTGAATATAGATGGTGCTTTTATGTGGGCTTTAGTTCAGAAATGGGGCAGCCACTGGGGATACTCTGACAAAAGATAATGTGAGTCTAATTGGAAAAACCTTCAATAGACTCATTCATGCATGCATGCATTCATCCATGTATTCTTTCCAACAAGAAGTATTCCTTAAGTGTCTACTGGGGGCCAGGCACTGTTCTATGCCCTTTTATGGCGGTGACAGAGGAATGCTTGCCTTTGGGGAACACAGACAGTGAACACGTGTGCCAGGACCATGTCATACTTATAAGTGCTCAGAAAGAGTCACAGGATAGAGAATTAGCGTGGATATTGTTTTAGGTAAGGTAGTCTGGGAAGGCTTCTATGAAGAGATGAGATCTGAGTAAGTAGAGACCTGGATGAGGGGAGGGGAGGAGCCAGGGACACATATTGAAGTAGAGAGGGCCAGCTGGAGGGGAGGGCACGTGGGGAGGCCGGGGAATACCCTAGGCTTGCTGGGAGAACAGCGAGCACGCCAGAGAGGCTGGGTCACAGGACAAAGTCGCAGAGAATAAAAGCTGGAGAGGAATCCAGAGGCCAAATAATGGAAGTCAGGATAAGCCTTCTGCATTTTATTTTATTCCTCAAGAAAGGGGAGCCTATGGAATTTCTGAGCCGAGTAGAGACATGATTTGACTTAGGTTTTAAAAGGATGATCTTGGCTATGTTTTGGAGAATACAGAGGGTGCCAAAAAATGTATATGCATTTTAAGAAAGGAAAAAACTGTATTAAAATTACTCTGATGGTCACCACTTTGAGCACCTCTTGTAATTGCAGGACTCAAATGTGACTTGTATTCATCTTTTGTTATTGGTAAATATTGAGTATTACAATTTTAATAGTTTTATTCCTTTCTTAAAATGTGTATGCATTTTTTCTATATATTTTTTTTTTGGCACCCTCTGTATGTGGTTAAGGTTGGGTAGGGGAGGAAATATTTTACCTTCTGCCCTTCTAGATTCTGCGACTGGTCTAACAATGAAGACTATATAAGACAGAGTAACAGGAGAAGAATTTAATCATGTGCGTGCATAGGAGCCCCATACAAATAGGAGACTCAGTCGGGAAATCAAGGCTAATACACCATCCTGAGCTAAGAAAAATATAGAGGTCTGGGGCTGTAAAGAGGAGGAAGGACTTTCACAGGATGGCAGAGGGAGAAATGTTCAGTAAACAAAGGTTGCCCTGTTATGCAGATAAGTCTCTTAGGTAAACAGGCTACCTCTCTAACAGCTCTCTTCCTGGTACAGGCCCCTTTCCAACGCAAATTTCCTTGATTATTGCAGATTTCCTCCATAAGGAGGGAAATTTATATTTGTTTCAGGCAGTTAAAGGGGAGGTAAAGACCTTTTCCTGAGTCTTCTGGGTCTTGATTTCCTTTAGCTCAAAATAGGCCTCCTGCCAAAGTGGCATGTTTTGGGAATGTTTGTTCTGAACCCTTTCAAGGAGCAAGAGTGGAGGCACAGAGACCAGTAAGAAGGTTTTGCACTTGTCCAGGGAGAGATGATGGCATCTGGGACCAAGGTGGTAGCAGGGGAGATGGTGAGATCTAGTCAAATTTGCGATGTATTTAAAAGGTAGTTGTAGTGGGTTGAATGGTGGCCCCTCAAAAAAAAAAAAAAAAAAAAAATATATATATATATATATATATATATATATATATATATCTACATCAAATGCCTAGAACATGTGAATGTTACCACATTTATAAAAGTCTTTGCAAATGTCATTAATGTAAAGATCTTGAGATGAGAAGAGCACTCTGGATTATCTGGTTGGGCCCTAAATCCAATGACAAATGTCCGTGTAAGAGAGACATAGAAACTTAGCACACCATAAAGCTCTTGCCCACATTTTACCCCCTTCCTCTGCCGTCTAACTGACCTGGTGCTTCCTCATGTGGCCCTCTGTGGCGTGGTTGCTCCTTCTCTTGGGATCTCTGGGTATCACAAACTATCTTTTCAGTGGCACTTGTCTGCTGATCTGTTGGCCTTGTGATATCTAAATAATAATAAAGTCTTGATTTAAAACAATTGATGCAGTGAGCAGGATTGTTTAGCCTCAGAACTGCAATAAGATACAAGAGTCCTCCTTTATCCATGGGAGATGCATTCCAAGGCCCCCAGTGGATTCCTGAAACCATGGATAGTACTGAATCCTATATATACAATGGGTTTTTCCTATATATATGTATCTTTTCACTGAAAGGAAGTACTTTAAAACTTGTCTTTGATGTATCCAAATTGCCAGCATCACTACTCTCGTGCTTTGGGGCCATTATTAAGTAAAATAAGGGTTACATGAACACGAGCACTGCGATATCATGACAGTCCATCTGTTAACCTACAAGCCCACTACGTGTCTAATAGGCTGGGAGCGTATACAGCGTGGATACTCAAGACAGACAGATGATTCACGTCCTGAGTGGGATGGAGCAGGATGGCATGGAATTTCATTATGCTCCTCAGAATGGCATGCAATTTAAAACTTGTGAACTGTTTATTTCTGGATCTTTCCATGCAATAGTTTCAGATCACAATTGACTGCAGGTCAGATAACTGAAATCACAAAAGGTGACACCGTGGACGATGGACTAGGGTAGTCACTAGATTGTTCGTGCCTTATTAACTGGTTCCACGAGGTGGCAGTGGCAGGCTGGGAAGCCACCCTGCTAGCTGGTGTGGGTGTCTGCTGTGGCTGCAAGTGCTGTTTGTTGCATTGGCTGGGTGTCCCTATTAACTCTCATCCTAAATTCAGAACTCAAGGTCAGTGTGAGGACATCCACCTCCGAAACCATGGCACCCTGTAAAAGGTGTTGTTTGGACTTAAATTTGGTGTCCTTGCTCACTTTGCTGCTGTTGCAGGTTGTCCCCTGATCCGGTAGGGTATGAAAGATCTCATTCTTGGAGACAGATGGCACAACGTTTAACAAAAAAGGAAACAAAGAGGGAGCACTGCCTTCTTTATCCTTTACCTCTGCCTAAGAGTCCTGAGGAGATCAGGCACCTAAAGTACTGGGATACTGTACACAGGGCCTTACGCTCAAAACAGAGCCTCAAAACGACTGATAAGGCCACTATCAGTTTCCTTGGAAGTGGATCTAGAATCTTTACAGGACAATGGAGACATCCTCGAGAAGGAGGCCACCACCCACAGACAGAGCCACTAGGGACCATGAGGAGTTTATCCTGCAAACACATAAAGGATAAATAAACAATAGTTGGGGACAGTTAGCAGACAAAAAAAAAAGTGGGGTGGGTGGGACTAGTAATTTGGACTCGGGGGCTGGCTGTATCATCGAGAGAGAGACTGCTGTCACTCTCTAGATACAAACCTGGGTTCCTGGTTGGGAAGCCTTGAGGTGAAAGCTTGCTGCCTGAAGGAAAGGCCTTGTCCCTTCACCATCTGCTTTCCCCTAAACCATCTACAAGGCCCATGCTAAGTTATTAGCAAGAGACAGAAACTAAAACCTATGTGTCAGATGATTAAAAGCTGAACACATACACACACACACAAAAACAACTACAGGAAAACAAAACAAAACAAAAACTTAGATACAGGGAGAAAATAAAAGTAAATAAATAAATTTAAAATACAATTATATATAACACATATTAATTACACTATAATATATATTATATATTACATACAATACACGTGTAATATAATATATATGTAAAGACAAAGTTCCATAATATGATCCAATAGTAAATCCAAAATTTTTATATTAATGTTTATAAAAAATTAATACTGAAAATGTATATATAATTATATATAGCTAAATTTATCAACTAAATGAATCTGAATAACAGAAAAATACAAAGGGTGCTAATTAACTTTTGTGTCTTTACAACATAGGCTCTAAATAACTAGCATTTCCTAAAATGCACTCAATTGTCATAGCTTCATAGACTTAATCAGTGCTGGAACTCAAATGATAACTACATCTGAGATACCACTAAATTTAAACATTGTAGCCTCTATAATCATAAGAAAAAGTCACTAAGTCAGCCCATGCTTTTCAAGTTTTCTCAGGAACTTGATAGAGAAAACAATATGCTTAACAAATCTGTGAAAGACACAAAGCTGTGAGAGATAGTGAAAGGATTAGATGGCTGAGACATTATGTGCAAACTACTAAAATAGAATTTAGAAGAAAGAAATGTAAGGACCTACACTTAACTTCCAAAGAAACAAGTTTTACTAGGGCAGAACAGGAAGGTCTGGTTTGTCTGCAGCAGGAATAAAAGAGAGTCAGGATATTAGTCCATAGTAAGAATAATATTTCTGTTTAAGGAGGAGGAAAAAAAAAACATTACCTAGAATGAAGAGGCAAAATTCCCGTTGTGTCTAAGCAGAACCCACATAGATGGGGCATGCACTTCTGGACACCACATTTCCTAGGTGGACACTTAACAAACTAGAAATGATTTAAAGGAAAACAACCAGGATTCTGAGGGGATTTGTATTCATGACATAAAGCACAAGCAGATAAAAGAACTAGAAAACTGAAGTCTTGGATGGAATGGTGAAGCTGTCCTCAAATATCCTAATTGCTCTCCGTTGGAAGAGTAAGTAGAAATGGTCTGTGTACCTAAAAGCATAAAAATAACCTCTGTTGGTAGAAATTTCAGGAAGACAAAATTTGATTTAAGTTGATCTTTTTTTAACAGTCAGAATTCTACTAAGATGGAGTGGACGATCTCAAGAAGGCGTGTATCCCTCAGCACTGCAAAGCTCACGTAAAATAAGGGAACACCTATGTGGAAATGTTATGAAGGACACACACTGTTGCAATGGCTAGAACCTCAGTACATGGTTGAAAAGAAGTGGCTGAATTACCTTAGGGGAAAAGCATTCAACATCTCATCTTTAAGTATGATGTTGGCTCTTGGTTTTTATAAATGCCCTTTATCAAATTGAGGAATATCCTATATATTCCTATTTGCTTGGAGCTTTTGTCCAGGAGGTTGATATTAGAATCCCATAGAATATGGGCTATAAGAGGGCTTCAAGTTTCTCTATCTCAACCTCTCTGGCTTTTTCAGACACCAATGTGGTATTTCTGGTGTTTTAGGAGATAGACTTTCATACACTCCAAATTTTACAAACTTGAGCATTTTAAAAAATATACTCTGTGTGTGTACTTTTTTAACTTAAACTTTAATTTCAACTTTGTAATTTAAGATTAAATGTGATGGGACATGATTTCTCACTTTGTATGTCCTGACTAACCCACCCATGCCATGCTCTTTAGATCCGTAAACATTAGGCACCAACTCAGGTGCCTCCAAGTCAATCACCATCACAACTAAATGAGGTACCACCTTCCTTCAGCTTGGGATGAAAGCCACAAGTGGGAACGCAGGAGCAGTTGTTATGCTTTTTACCAAATATGAGCCCTAGTATGGGCAGAGAGGAGGACAGGGAAAGATATTAGAAAGGAAGAATGGAGAAAATCAGTCTACAGCTATCAGATGGAAGAGAAACTTTTTACATGGAAAAATCTATTGATAGATTCATTAAGTAAGACTATATAAAAATGTACCTCCATGTGCACATAAATTATATACACATCGCAATAACTCTAGAAGAATGTCAGAGGAACACGCTTTGAATATATCAATGGATGTCAAAGCTAGAGTTGAAATAGTAAGGGAAAGCATGAGAATATTGGGACAAATTGCCCAGGTCACAGAGCTGAGTTCCAGCAATGTAAATTACAAGACAGGTTGAATCTGAGAGAAACCAGGAGAAAAGTCTTGGGTTTGAAGAGAGAAATTCAAGATGGCCTCAGGTTTTGATCCTGGGTGAGAGAGATACAGGGAAGTCTACAGTTGTGCCATTCAGTAACAATATGAGAGGCACATAAGTAATTTTAACTTTTCTAGTAGCCACACACAAGAAAGCAAAAGAAAATGGTAAAAATGAATTATAATATTATGTTTTAATTCAAAATACAATTTCAATGTAAAAATCCATTGTGTATTTCATAGTTAATTCGGACTAGCCACATTTCAAATTCTTAGTAGTCCCATGTGACTGGCAGCTATTGTACTGGACAGCACAGAAAGATTGAATCGAAGAGAAAATAGCATGTTCTAAAAAAGAAATCGTGAGTTTAAGGAACCAACAGGACACCTATGTACAACTATAAAGCTAATCTTTGGAGGTATAGAACTGAAATGCAAGGAGATGCTTAGTGTTGGTCTATGGAGATTTAGACAGCCATCTGCTTGGAATGGTACAGCCACGAAAGAGGAAGAAAAGGAACGCTAAGCGCCATATGCCAAAACATGGTACTCAGAACATCAGTTGCCCCAAATGCTGTTTTTTTTTTTATTATTTTATTTTTTAAATTTATTGGGGTGACAATTGTTAGTAAAATTACATAGATTTCAGGTGTGCAATTCTGCATCACATCATCCATAAATCACACTGTGTGTTCACCACCCAGAGTCAGCTCCCCTTCCATCACCATACATTTGATCCCCCTCACCCTCATCCCCCACCCCCCAACCCCCTTACCCTCTGGTAACCACCAAATTACGTTCCCCAGATTAATTTTCAAGCCCGTGGCCATCCTGTGGTCACCGACTGCCCTCCAATCCCCTCACCCTCCCCCCCACCCCCCACCCTTCCCGCCCATCTAGCAACCCTCAGTTTTTCCTCTTTGTCTCCAAAACTGTTTCTGATTAGTTCATTCACTTATTCTTTTCTTTAGATTCCGCAAATAAGTGAGATCATATGGTACTTATCTTTCTCTGTCTGACTTATTTCACTTAACATAATGTTCTCTAGGTCCATCCATGTTGGGTTTTTTTTTAAATAACTAATTAACAGCATCTTCATGCATTTAAAAGACTGGCGAGTACACCTGACCAAGAATTTTCAACTTATACTCTGTGGTAGACGTGAGCTTAGGCCCCCTTATAAAAACTCCCTCTGTTCAAAGGCCTCAGTTTAGAAACATTTACATATTGCGAAAGTCTTTCCACAAGTGTTGCTCTTACTCCTTAATGAATTAATGCTTTTGAGATAAAAAAATAATAATAATAATGAAAAGGAGAAAGTAAAGGAATAAGGTCTCCTGGTGGAGTAAACAAAAGGGCTACTTAAAATACAACCGTGAAAACCAAGGCAAACTAGCTATAAAATCCCGAGATAAACAGTGATAGGAAAGTTAATTGTTTACTAAACTCTAATTAGTTTAGCCTGGCCTATTGTTAAAGAAGGCTAGAGAAACTGACCTGTGTTCAGTTACGTCACTCCTATAAACCACCTGTTGAACCTCATGTGTGTGTCTGCCGAGGACAATCTTTGCTTGCTCAGAGCTGTGTATGTTAGTGGTATTTACAGAAGGGTGTGTGATAGAAAAAGTAAATAACTTCATCTGTTTCCTGTTTCCTTCTTGATTCTTCAGAAGGGGATTTTATTTTTTTTCCCTTTGGAGGTACATATTCTCTTTGAACAAATCCTAATTAAAAGTCCAGCTAGAGGGCTAGTAAACCTTGGTTAATAAAGTAGCCTCAGGGAGTGCCTACGTTTTCATGGCCTGATAGAGTTCAGTGAAAATGTTTATTAACTGATACAGCTTGTTCCCCAAGACACTGAAGACTGTTTGAGTCGGGGTCACAGGTTTCTTCCTAGCCACTCTCAGGGACAGGAATGCTTGTGGTAAGTTTTTATGAAATCCTCATATCTTTGCCTCAAAATGAAACCCTTTTTTTCATATGTCCAAATTGACTAGCCATGTATATTTCATTGTCGTGTATGAAATTCCACTTACTGTTCTTTCCTGGGTTTTTTTTTTTTTTTTTTTAAGTGTAAAACAAATACGGCTAAAAAAGGGGAAGGAGAAGAAATCTCTACTTTGTGGTACACTCTCCTTTGCCATGATTCGTTTCTTTGTGCTAGCTTTTTTTTTTCTTTCCCAAGTTAGAAGATGTATTTTCCTTTCATTCCAAGGTAGAATTAAGCAAATTAAATTAAATCACCAGACCTCACTCAGTTCTCATACTTTCCTATTGTTGAAAATATGATACTGAATTTGGTAAATACAAGAAATAAATTGAAGGGAAATGTTTCTGAGGGATTCAGTTAAATAAGTATGTATTTATTTTTAATTTAAGACTAAAACCAGAGAAATGCTAACATTTCCTCCTCAATATTTCTAAAGACTTTTAAAATATAAATCTGATTATATAAATCTGTGACTAACATTATTTTATTCTAGATATTCAACCAGTCTATCTAAGGTAAAATGTCATGGGATATACCTCGAAAATTCAAATTGGATCAAACTGATGTTACTGAGTCATATATTGTGTCATATAATAAGGTGTAGAAAATTCACCCAGTCTCATGAGGCTCCTTTCTACTGAGACAGCGCAGTAATTACATTATCAACAATTAAAATCAAAAATTCTCTGGGATGCAATATTTATACCTAATCTATGTAAGCATACACTTCACATCTAGAAGTCCAACCAAGAGTCATTTTCTCTAGGACTTCAGCAGCAAAGACTTTTTGTTCCGATTACTTAATTATGAAAATTTTCAAACATAAAGAATAATTAAAATAATTATACCATGAACACTCAAATACCTGCTATGCAGATTCTACAATTAACATTTTGCTATATTGTCTTCTTCACATACTATCCAATATCCATCCATCAATTCATCTCCTTTACTTTTGTGATGTATTTTAAAGTTTCAGACCTCAGTCTACTTTACCTAACACTTGGGGTATATATCATTAACAAGAGTTCAATACTTATTTAACTTTTTCCTTGCGAAAAAAATTTATATACAGTGAAATGCACACATTTTTAGTACATCATTTGATGAGTTTTGATTAATATATATATCATATATATATAATTATACATATATAATTATATATATTATATATATATTATATATATATATATATATATATATATATATATATATATATATTCTCCAAACCCCTGTCAAGATACAAAACATCATCATCATTCCAGATCTGGGAAGTTTCTTCATTCTTCTGCCCAGTCAGTCCCTGCTCCCAACCCTACAGGCAAACATTTTGTCTCCTTTATACAGTACACATACATGATGGTTTTTAAGATTTATTCATCTTTTTGTGTGAGTAGTATTCCAGTAGTATTACGTTGTATAAATACACCATAGTTTGTTTATTCATTCTCTTGTTGATGAACACTAAGCTTGATCCCGTTTTTGGCTATTATGAATAAGCCTGCTATGAACATTCCTATATAAATCTTTCTCTGGACATATGTTTTCAGCCTCTTGTATAAATACCTAGGAGTAGAACTGCTGGGTCATACGGTAGTATAGTTTTATTAGACACTAAGAGTGCCTTTTCCAAAGTGCTTCTATCATTTTATCATCCTCACCAACATTGCATGAGAATTTCAGTTACTCCACATACTTGCCAGTTTTGAGGTTGTCAGCCCTTGTAATGTTTGCCGTTCTGGAGGCTGGGTAATGCTACCTCATTGTGGCTTTATTTGCATTTACCTGATGACTAATGTTGCTGAGCATTTTCCCATGGGCTTATTGGTCATTTGCATATCATCCTTTGCTAAATGTCTATTTAAATATTTGGCCCATTTTTTAAAATTTGATATTTTGTCTTTTTATTATGGAGTTGGAGAAGTTTTTGTAAGTATATATTGCAGCTACAAGTCCTTTGTCAAATATATATTTTGCAAATATTCCCTCCCAGTCTGTGCCTTTCCCACTCTTTTTCTTAAAGGTATAGTTTGATGACCACTAACTTTAAATTTTAAATAAGTCTAGCTACCTATTTTTTGTATAGTTGTTAATCTCTGGGTGCAATCTCAAAATGTGTTCTTTTAATCCCCAAGTTGCAAAGATACTCTCCTATGGCTTTTTTTTTTCCTAGAAACCTTATCATTTTAGCTTTTATATTTAGTTCTAGGACTGTGTTGGATTTATTTTTTATGTGTCGTGTGAAGCAGGAGTAGAGGTTCTTTTTTTTTTTCAATATGGATATCTAATTGTTCCACCACCATTAAAATTCTTTTTTTCTTTTTGCACTGGATTTCTTTAGAGCCTTTGTAGAAAATCAAATGACCATAAAGCGTGGCTCTTAATTTTAGACCCTCTATTCAGTTCAATAAATCAATTTGTCTCTTCCTATGCAAAGACCACACTGTTTTGATTACTGTAACTTTATAGTAAGTCTTAATATCAGGTAATATGAGTCCTCCAACTTTACTCTTCTTTTTCAAAAGTGTTTGGATATGCTACCTGCTTTGCATTTCCATGGAAAGTTTACAATCAATTTGTCAGTTTGTACGAAACAGCATAGTAAGATTATGACCATGATGACCTTGAATTTATAGGTTAATTTAGGAATAAACTTTACAATATTGAGTCTTCCAATCCATGAACATGGCATATATCTCAATTTATTTATATTTTATTTGATTTCTCTCAGACAAATCTAGTTTTAAATGTAGAGCTCTTATACATCTTTTATTCATTTATTCCTAAGCTTTTAAATTCGATTTTAAATGAAATTTTGATATTTTATTTTACAATTTTTGAAGCTAATAGAAATACAACAGATTTTTGTATAGTGGCCTTGTATTCTGAGGTTTTCACAAATTCTAATAATTACCTTGTAGAATTTCTAGGATTTTCTACCTAAACCATCATCTCATCTGCAAATAGAGATAGTTTTACTTCTTTTGTTATGATCTTCGGGCTTTTTCATTTTTATTCCTCATCTTATTGCACTGGCTATGGTCACCAGTATAATTTTGAAAAGAAGTGGTTGAAGTCGATATTATTGCTTGGGGGCAAAGCGTTCAATATTTCACCTTTAAATATGATGTTAGCTGTAGTTTTTTTCAGAGATTCACTTTATCAGATTGAGAAAGATCCTTTCTATTTCAATTTGCTGGGGATTTTTTATCGTGAATGGTGTTTAATTTTGCCAAATGCTTTTTCTGCATTTATCTTAATGATTATTTGGTTTTTCTTCTTTATTCTGTTAATATAAAATATTACATTGATTGAATGTCAAATGTTAAAACAATCTTAGCATAACCTGGGATAAACACTACTTGGTCTTTTTTCCCCCTAATTTTTATTGGGGAATATTGGGAAACAGTGTGCTTCTCCATGGCCCATTAGCTCCAAGTTATTGTCCTTCAATCTAGTTGTGGAGGGCACAGCTCAGCTCCAAGTCCAGTCGCCGTTCTCAATCTTTAGTTGAAGGGGGCACAGCCCACCATCCCATGTGGGAATTGAACCAGCAACCTTGCTGTTGAGAGCTCGTGCTCTAACCAACTGAGCCATTCAGCACCCCTCTGGCAGCTCAGCAGCAGCTCATTTTCTTCAATCTAGTTGTGGAGGGTGCAACTCACTGGCCCATGTGGGAATCGAACCAGCAACCTGTTGTCGAGAGCTCACGTGCAAACCAACTGAAATATCCGACCGCCCCAACTTTACTTACTTTTCAGTAAGTTTAAATCCTTGAGGGACACAACATTACACGGATTCTGTGTCCAATGGCCTTAGCAGGAAGGTTCCTTCAGAATTTGGCACGAACCATGCCTCTGTTTCCATGAGCACAAGTTACATTTCCCTAGATTCCTCTGGTTTTGTTCAATTTGCCACCAGGAGTGACTGTTTTGTTCTTTTCCTCATGCACATAGACACATCTCTTGCTTAGTTAGAATTCAGTTTCATCTCAAGCATAAACACTTTCAATTTCAAGAAGAGCTGTATACTCTCTCTGATTCTGGAGACCCACTTATAGCCAGCAAAAATGGCTTTGGACCACAACCTTCCAGACATATTTGTCATTTTAGAAGTCCTGTTCCTAGCAGGCCTCCAAAGGCCCCAAGATGGCAGGGGACAAAAAGCTATTTGCTATTATTTTGTTAGGATTTTTGCATTTCTATTCATTAGGAATATTAGTCTGCAATCTTCTTTTGTTGTTTTTGTAATGTCTGTCAAGTTTGTGTATCACAAGTAACGCAGGCCTCATAAAACAATTGGGAATTATTTCCTCTGCCTCTATTTTCTGAATGATTTTATATGAGTGGTATTATTTTTTCCCCTTAAATGTTTGATAGAACGCATTCATTTTGTGAGAGCCTATCATCACCTTCCATCAATAAGGAGCAGCTATGACTTTATGAGGTCCTACAATGGGTCAGTTTCTATATTAGGTATAGTATATACGTTAATTCGTTTACTCATCACAACAATCCTGTGAGGTACAGATTATTAGCCTAATGTCAAAAGTGCAGAGACTATATCAGTAAGTGGCAAGGGCTAGAATCAACTATGACTCTAAAGATAAAGCTCTTTCCATTCTACTCTACTGGGTATCAAAAATTTTTTGTAGTCAATCAAAGGTATGCCACTGATAAGGAATCATTCCAAGAGCCAAATCTATATCAAACCCATCAGACCTCCCTTCATTCATTCTCTCATTTGATAATATTGATAAATATTAATTGAGCACCTACCGTATGTCAGGTACTACTTCAGGCACTATTCTAGGCGCAGTGAATAAAACAAGCAAAAATCCTTGCCCTTTTATGCTTAAATTCTATTATTACAATAAACAAATATATGTATATTTGATAAATATATAAAGGTGATAAATGCTCTGCAAAAATAAAACAAAGCAAAGTAAGGAGATGAGGGGCGGGGTTCAAACATAAATAGGGTGGTAAGAGTAGATCATACTGAGAAGGGAACACATTTAGCAAAGACTTGAGGAAGGAAGCATTCACTGTGGAGAGGAAGAGCATTCCAGGCAAAGAGAAGAGCCAGTGCAGAAGCACTACAGTGTAAGCATGCCTGGAGTATTGGAGGAAAAGCCAGGAGGCCACTGTACCTAGAGTGGAGTGAGTGAGGGGGAAAGAAATGCGAGAGAAAGTCTGAGACACAGTGGGAACCAGATCATGTAAAACCTTCTACCAGGTCATTATTAAGATACTAGCTTTTACTCTGAATGGAGTGGGGAGTTATAATAAAGTTTTATGCAGATAAGTGATGTACTGTGACAATTGTTTTTTTTACATGCTGTCTTAAGAATAGACTTAAGAAAAGCAAGAAGGAAGCTGAGAGATCAGTTAGGAGGCTTTTCATTAAATCTTGTAAGAGCTAAGATTGCCTCAAATCAGGGTGGGATTCTGAATATATTTTGAAGATAAAAACCAACAGGATTTCTTGATGGAAGCGCGCAGACTGTGAAAGAAAGAGTTGAGTTTGGCTTCAAGGATTTTGTCCTGAGCAACCAGAAGAACAGAGATGCAGTCAAGCAGGAAGGGAAAAACTACCAATGGAGATGTTAGGGGGTGAGATAAAGCAGGAAGTGTTTCTAACATAAGTTTGAGAAATGGTATATGAAAGTCCAAGGATGCGTGAGATCATTGTCTAATAAAATCTCTTAAGTTTCTTACAGCCTAGAAATATTGTTATTACATATTTTCTCAAAACACAATTACCCATCTACAATAAGTTTTATTGCTATTATTAGCCAAAGGGTTGAAGTGCCTTGGTTATTTTTCTGTCCATTTTGAGATCTGCCACATTTTCATTTACAGTATTGGAATGCCAACTCTTCATTAAAAAACAAATCACAGGCTTTACTAGTAACTGAGCTTCATGCCGTAGTATAACTGTATCAGAGAAATATTCCTGTGACTATTACTAATACAAAGAAGTAAACTAAAATTTTCATTTTAAGGGTTCCATATAACAAATTGAATAGTTTTCTTGAATTGATTTCTGTTCTTCACATAATCATCTTACGTCTATTATTAATCCATCATTGTTACCACCATAAATTATTTATAAACTGCTCTTGACTATCATCAGGGCTTATCTTGTAATTTTACAAATGCCGTTACAAAGATAGACACAATTTCTGTCCTTTGGAATGTACCAATCTAGAAATCACATTATCGAGTCACAACAGAAGAAGCCAAGGTCAATTACTAATGCCTACAATAGCTGCGCAGAACGGAGTCCGTAAGATTCTGTAGTTGCAAAATGGAGTCGGTAAGGTTGTATTGTTCATCAGCCCTGGGACCCACTATTACAGTTACGTTTGAAGTGCGACATGTAACCTCCACCCTAGACATAAGACTTATTTTAATGAGGTAGCGAATGTTTTGTCTTGGTTCTCACTTCCAGGGCTCTGGTGAGCTCAGCCAAGGTTAACAGGAGGGAGAACATGCATAGAAAGCCACCCCCCCCTAACTGCACCACCCCCACCAGTCATTTAGTGCACGCTCTGCATAGCCTAGTGGTCACAAAATGGGAAAACATCTTTATCTTTGGAAGGAAAAAAAAACAGGAAAAATGCTTATTTTGTATGCACAAGAGGGCCTCACAGAAAGAGGTGAAAACCCCAAATACGTTGTTAGACTTAGGGACTGATATAGTATAAACAAGAGACTACACAAAGGAAGATGGGATTTGGACTTCTGAGAAGGGGATAAGTTGTGGGCAGGTGACTAGGAAATGTATGGTAAGTAAGGGTTAAAACATCTTTATCTTTAAATAGAAACTTTCAATATGAAGTTTATGTTTGGGAGGTGACTATAAACATGTCTGCCTTAAAATGGCAAGAAGCATGGGCAAAACCAGAATAGCCCCTGCAAAGTCTTAGGGAGCCCAAAGACTGGAGATACACCAAACATCAACCTGGAATTCGAGTCATTGGAACTAGTTTGATATAATGTCCTAAATAAAAGCTTCTTCTATTTTAATAAATATTTCATGCAACCAAAATGATTGAGTTAATGTCTAATTTAAGCAAACTAATTGGAAATATTCAACAGCACCCAATCAGAGCTCATGATACTGCCGTAAAACAAGATATAAAATATTTGCTTATATGTATGCACAATTCACCTGGGAGTTACTCATGTGTAGGTGGATTTATGTGATGCTATACGACCTGGAGGAGTGAAACACTTTGAAGAACAAGCAGAGAGGAAACTCTAAAGATCCAGGCATTCATGCTCTCCTTGGGCAAAAATAGATCTAAAATGGCCCCGAATTTAAAAGACTCTGGAGAGCTATTATTTTGCAATCATGAAGGGATTCTGATTGTTTTATTTAGGAGATGAATAATTTAGCTAGAGACAAAAGGAATAAAGAGAAAAAACATTAATATTCCTAGCATTAAATTGAGTTAGATACGGTGTACATACTCTTAGGAGAGGGGGAGAACAACCTTACAAAACCTACACCTTAGAGAATTGCAAATTTGGCAATGCTTCTTTCAGCAGTATAAAGCCCACTGCCTAAAGAATTCCCTGAGAATATCCAAATGAAAACGCAGACCCTTCCATGATTTTTCTTTTTCCTATTTTTTTTTAATTTTCCAAAATTGTCCAACAAATATTATACCTTTTATAATCACAATAAATAACAAATGTTATTTTTTGAATCATCCTTTAGAAACCCAGAAAGTGATAATAAATCAATTGAAAAACAATAAACATATTGGAAAGGATGAGAACAATCTTTTTTAAAGTGTGTAGCTAAAACCTGAGAATTTTTAAAAATGTACCAAATAGAGACTCAGATAGAAATTAAAGGATTATTTTTCATAAAGAACAGATCTGCAAAGATGATTTCAACTTAAGAATTTCAGGAAGGGGGATATATCTCAATGACTCCATTTGTTGAGCACTTACCAAATATGAGACACTATTCAAGATGCTCTATCTCATGTGGTCCTCCTAAAACTCCCAAAATTTGACTTCTGAAGTCAAAGATTAAGCAAATCCAATAATTACAGTATATTTGGCTTGTTCTTATGGAATAGATAAATTTGTTCTAGGCAATGTTTTCACCAAAGGTTTAAGTTAAGGCATAGAAGACTCACTCATGGAATTTGTGAGTAATACAAAGCTGAAAGAATTTGCAAATATGTAGAACGGTAAAAGAAGGGTCCAAAAAGGTCTTAGGTAGGATAAATGGGCTAAATCTAATAATATGAAATGAGTGGGTAAAAACATTAAGGACCAAGCAACAAACTATAAAAGTATGGAATACAAGAACAACAAGCTGGAGGGGCGGCCAGATGGCTCAGTCGGTTAGAGCGCGAGCTCTGAACCACAGGGTGGCCGGTTCGATTCCCACATGGGCCAGTGAGCTGCACCCTCCACAACTAGATTGAAGACAGCAAGCTGCCACTGAGCTGCAGGAGGGGCGGCCAGAAGGCTTAGTTTGTTAGAGTGCAAGCTCTCAACAAGGTTGCAGGTTCAATTCCCGCATGGGATGGTGGGCTGCGCCCCCTGCAACTAAAGATTGAGAATGGTGACTGGACTTGGACCTGAGCTGTACCCTCCACAACTAGACTAAAGGACAATGACTTGGAGCTGATGGGCCCTGGAGAGACACACTATTCCCCAACATTCCCCAATATTCCCCAACAAAATTAAAAAAAAAAAAAGTTAAAAAAAAGAGCTATGATTTAGAAACTATGATTTGGAAATTTGGTAACAATACAGATGAAAAAAGACTTAGGGGGTTTAGTCTGACAGTAGGTATAATATTTAAAAATGAGGCCTAACTGGCAACCAGATCTTTGACAAAAGAGACTAGCTAAAATGCAGTGGGTGCTGCTGCCCTAGTAGACCTGGGGCAACCTAATCTGAAACATCTGAAACATTGTCTTCAATTGGGCACTCCACTTTGGAAGCATTTGGAAGCAAAGAAGAGAAATCATGAGGGAGAAGGAATACAAACTATGTCACATGAGAAATGTTTGTTAAGACAAAGGAAAGCAAGTTCAAGCTGAAGAGCCTTCACCTGAAAGAGAAACTTACAGGTTCTGCTCTGAAGAACTGAAGAGTAACGGTAACAAGGAGAGGGAATTTAGCTCATCTGAAGAAAAAGTCCTCTAACAAGCAGAGCTATCCTGAGGTTAAGTGGGTTGCTTCCAAAGGTAGTGAGTCCCCTCTTACTAGAGGAATTCAAGCTTAGGCTGGGTATCTCTTCTGCCAAAACTGTTCAGGGGGAATTCAGTCATTGTATGGTGTTTGGACAATTGATCTTTAATTTTCTTTCCAAATCTGAAATTGTATTTAGAAGAAAGTTCTCAGGAAGGAGATGGGTTTTCAGCCAAAGTTTGAAGAGAAGATGGCTTAAAATATGGAGTTGTCCAAGAAAGAGAAGAAGTCAAGATGACAGGGAATCCAAAATTAAGATCAAGAAAATCAAGATACGTAGCAGGTTAAAATATGAAGTAGAAGCAACAGTGACAGGAGCTGGGGAGCATCATATGTCATTCAGCAAGTGCAACCAAGAAAACCAGTTTCTGCCTGTATGAGCATCTTACCCATTGGGACTGCTATAATAAAACTACCACGGACTGGGTGGCTGAAACAATATGTATTACTCACAGTTCTAGAGGCTGGGGAGACCCAGATCAAGATGCTGGCAGATTCGGTGACCAGTGAGGTCCTGCTTCCTGGTTCATAGATGGCTGTCTTCTCACTGTGTCTTCCCACGGCAGAAGGGGCAAGAGAGCTCTCTGGGTCTCCTTTTATAAGGGCGCTAATCCCGTTCATGAGGGCTCCACCCTCATGACCTTAATCACCTCTTAAAGGCTCCACGTCCAAATACCATCTCCTTGGGGGCTAGGATATCAATATATGAATTCTGGGGAGTTGGAGGGACACAACATTCAGTCCATAACAATGAGTCTGTAAAGAGAATAGATAATTCAGGAACACCTTTACGACTGAATGTTGTTGTTGCTGTTGTTGTTGCTGTTGTTGTTTTCAGAGATGTAAAGGATGACAGTTGAGCCCGTGCTTTAAAGTGAGACCATGCAAATACCGTGTTTCTCCGAAAATAAGACCTAGCCAGACAATCAATTCTAATGCGTCTTTTGGAGCAAAAATTAATGTAAGGCCCGGTATTATATTATGTTATATTATATTGTATATTAAAGACCCAGTCTTATAGTAAAATAAGACTGGGTCTTAATTTTTGCTCCAAAAGATGCAGTAGAGCTGATTGTCTGGCTAGGTCTTATTTTGGGGGAAACACGGTATCTGTAAATGGACTTTCTCCCAGGGCCACTGAAAACAAGTGGAGGAACTGCAGGGTCTCACAGAATTTTTTTCAGCCTTTAGCTTTCTGATTGAGTTGACTGTAAGAATTCAAAATACGGAAAAATTCCTTGGTGCCCAGAAAAAGTTCATTTCGTTATTGTGAACGAACCCTTTGTATCGACTCTGGCAGATTTACTTTGGTTTAAGGCAATATGTTACCCAGTCCTTTCAGCCCTCCCATTGGTGCACAGCATTTACATCAGGAAGAAGATTCAACATAAAAGTGCATGTTCCACACGGTCCCCAAGCAATCATAACAGCCCTCAAGTGTTTATTGCAACATCCACAGAATAAACGGATGGGACACAAAAAAAAGCAGTGAGCCTAGCAAGCAACCACCAGAGAGAAAAATAAAGCAACAAATGAGAAGAAACACATCTCCCCCGTGCAGGCAATAACAGCAACAAGCAAAACCATCAATCCCCAGAAGGCTGCCTAGTTTATTGAAGCCTTAAGACCATTTACATAGCATACTTCATGTCCTCTGGGTGGGATTTGCTCAAGTAATAGAGTGCTTGATATCACTAAGATTCCTGAATACAGCTTCAACTCAGATTTTCTGTCCACAGCTATGAAATTCGGATTTTTGCATCAACCTACTTGTTTATGTGCTGCTTTTATCCATTCATTTATTTACTTACATTCATTCCATGACTATTTATAGAAAAATTTATTGCCTACCATCATTTTTCAGAACTCTATGAATCCAGAGATAAACAATAGAGGGGCCTGTTTTCATGGAGCTTTATTTCATGGGGAGAGAAAAATAAACAATAACCCTAAAAATGCAGTAGATAAGAAGTGTGATGAAAATAAAATGGCAATGAAGAGCACTCAGAGCCTGGTATAGATTGGAGGTCAAGAAATGCCTCTATGGGGAAGTGGTGGTTGAATGGAAGAGGGGAGGATGCATAGGAACTGGACACAGGGAAATGTGGAAGGAGATCCCAGGCCTGGGCAAGGGCAGGGTTGTGTGGGGGCTTGGCAGGCATGAGCTCGGTATGACCAGAAACATGAACAGTGTCAGCCTGCAGGGACATAGAAAGTATCACAGGCACTACCATCAGAGAGTATGTGAGGCAGGTGATGCTCGGCCTTGCAAGGGAGGGCTGGGAATTAGGACTTTATTCCAAGGGAAGCCATTTTTGAGTTAAGCAAAAGAGTGGCATGATCTGCTTTACGTTTACAAAGATCACTCTAGTTGCTGAAGGACAGTAGGAGTGTAAGATGGTGGGGTAAAACTGATCTAATGACCCATTTTCCTCCCCAAATCAAGAAGATTTGCGATAGATCCAAGATAGCAGAGTAAATAAACACTGTGCCTGCTTCCTTCCATGATCAAATTAAAATTACAACTAAATTGTAGAACAATCAACCTGGAGAACTATCTGAAATCTGGCTGAACAGAAGTTTTATAACCAAGGATATAAAGAAGCCAGGTGAGACTAGTAGAAGGGATGGAGACACGGAACTGGCTAACCCCAAACCTCCAGGTGGCAGTTGAGAACCAAAAGGGATATCTTGGCTGTGGAGCTTCCCCCCAGAGGAGCGAGGGTCCACAGCCCCACACTGGCCTCCCCAACCCAGAGTACTTGTGCCAGGAAGAGGAGCCCCCACAATATCTGTCTGTGAAAACAGTGGGGAATCCGACCATCCAGTTGGGACTGAAGGTGGCAGAAAACCCAGGCGTCCTCTTAAAGGGCCCACGCACAGACTCACTCACTCCCAGGCACTCACCTTGGTCTCCAGCAGAGGGATGGTGCCTCGAGGGGTGTTGAAGACATGCAGAGGGCAGACTGAGTTTGTGGCTTCAGGAAGTGGCCTGGAGGACAGTCGGCATTTTCCCTGTGAGGGATCTTCCTGCCATGGAGCCAGCAGGCTGGCGCCATCTTTCCTGTGTTGAGCCAACCCAGATACAGAGTTCAAAACCATAGTTATAAGGATGCTCAAGGCACTTGGTGAGAACTTCAACAAAGAGATAGCAAGCATAAAAGAGGACATAGAAACCATAAAAAAGAACCAGTCACAAGTGAAGAACACAGTAACTGAAATGAAGAATGCACTAGAAGGAATCATCAGCAGACTAGGTAAAGCAGATGATCGAATCAGCAATTTTGAGGACAAGGTAGCAGAAAACACCCAATCAGAACAGCAAAAAGAAAAAAAGAATCAAAGAAAAAAAAAACCTGAAGATAGTTTAAGAGACCTCTGGAAAAACATCAAGCGGAACAAATTTTACATCATACGGGTACCAGAAGGAGAAGAGAAAAAGCAAAGTATTGAGAACCTATTTGAAGAAATAATGACTGAAAACTTTCCTAACCTGGTGAAGGAAATAGACACACAAGTCCAGGAAATGCAGAGAGTCCCAAACAAGATGAACCCAAACAGGCCCACACCAAGACACGTTATAATTAGAATGGCAAAGGTTAAAGACAAAGAGAGAGAGTCCTTAAAGCAGCAAGAGAAAGGCAACTAGGAACTTATAAGGGAGCCCCCATAAGATTGTCAGCTGATTTCTCAACAGAAACTTTGCAGGCTGGAAGGGATTGGCACAAAACATTCAATGTTATGAAAAGCAAGGACTTACAACCAAGATTACTCTACCCAGCAAAGCTATCATTTAGAATCAAAGGACAGAGAAAGAGCTTCCCAGACAAGAAAAAGCTAATGGACTTCATCATCACCATACCAGTGTTACGAAGAATGTTAGAGGAACTTCTTCAAGATGGAAAAAAAAAGATCAAAATTATGAATAATAAAATGGCAATAGTTATATAGCTATCAACAATTACTTTCAATGTTAATGGATTAAATACTCTACTCAAAAGACATGGGAGGGCTGAGAGGATAAGAAAACAAGACCTAAAAAAAGAAAAGAAAATAAGACCTTTACATATGCTGCCTACAAGAGACTCACTTCAGATTGAAAGATACACAGAGACTAAAAATAAAGGGATGGAAAAAGATATGTCATGAAAATGGAAATGAAACAAACAAACAAACAAAACTGCTGGGTTAGCAATACTTATACCAGACAAAATAGACTTTAAAACAAAGTCTACAACAAGAGACAAAGAAGGACCCAGTAATTCCACTTCAGGGTATTTATCTGAAGAAACCCAAATGCTACTTCGAGGGGACCTGTGCATCCATGTGTTCACTGCAGCATTGTTTACAATGGCCATGGTGTGGAGGCAGCCTGGGTGTCTTTTGATGGAATAATGAATAAAGAAGTACATATATACAATGGAATATTGCTTAGCCAGGGAAGAGAATGGGTTCTTGCCATCTGCGGCTGCATGGATGGATCTGGAGGGAATTGTGCTGAGTGGAGTGTCAGATAGAGAAAGACAGATGGAATGAGATTTTGCTTATATGTGGAATCTAAAGAACAAAATAAACAAACAAAACAGAAACGAACTCATAGATATAGAGAACATTTTGATGGTTGCCAGAGGGGATGGGTGGTGGAGATGAGTGAAAAGGGGAAGGAATTCAGAAGTACAGATTGGTTATTACACAGTAGTCATGGGGATGTAGGAAATTTCATAAGGATATAGTCAATAATGTAATAACTATATATAGTGTCAGATGGGTCCTAGATTTGTTGGGGTGATAGATGGGAGGGGTTTGGGGGCCAGGAGGCAAAAGGTGAAGGGAGTAAGAAATACAAATTGATAGTTACAAAATAGTAAAGTAACTATCAAATAGTAAAGTAAAGCACAAGGAACATAGTCAATAATATGGTAATAACTATGTATAGTGACAAGTGGGTACTAGACTACTCAGGGAGATCATTTCTTAAATTATATAAATATCTAACCACTATTCTGTGCACCTGAAATTACTATGAAATGATACTGAATGCCAACTGTAGTTGAAAAATTTAAAAAGCAGGGAAAAGGTTAAGGGAAATAAGAGGTTCAAATCTCCAGCTATAAAACAAATAAGTCATGGGGATGTAATGTACAGCATAAAGAATAGAGTCAATAATATTGTGACAGCGTGGTACGGTGTCAGATGGTTGCTGGACTTACCATGGTGGTCACTTCTTTAGATATAGAAATGTTGAATAACTATTGCGTACACCTGAAACTAATATAATGTTTATGTTAGCTATATTTTAATAAAAATCTTTTAAAAAATGAAATAAAATAAATTGAAAAGAATTAAGAATAGAATTACCATATGACCCAGCAATCCCTCTCCTGGGTATCTACCCAAAAAATTTGAAAACATTTATACATAAAGATATATGTACCTCCAATGTTCATAGCAGCATTATTCCCGGTGGCCAAGACATGGAAACAACCAAAGTGTCCTTTGATGGATGACTGAATAAAGAAGATGTGTTACAGATACACAATGGAATATTACTCAGCCATAAAAAAGACGAAATATCGCCATTTGTGACAACATGGATGGATCTTGAAATTATCACGCTAAGCAAAATAAGTCAGACAGAAAAAGTCAAGAACCATATGACTTCACTCATATGTGGGATATGAAAGCAGGGCCTGCCCGGTGGCTCAGTCGGTTGGAGCTCTTTGCTCCTAACTCCGAAGGCTGCCAGTTCGATTGCCACATGGGCCAGTGGGCCCTCAACCACAAGGTTGCCAGTTCGATTTCTCGAGTCCCGCAAGGGATGGTGGGCAGCACCCCCTGCAACTAAGATTGAACATGGCACCTTGAGCTGAGCTGTCGCTGAGCTCCCAGATGGCTCAGTTGGTTGGAGCGAGCGCGTCCTCTCAACCACAAGGTTGCCGGTTTGACTCCCGCAAGGGATGGTGGGCTGCGCCCCCTGCAACTAGTAACCACAACTGGACCTGGAGCTGAGCTGCGCCCTCCACAACTAAGACTGAAAGGACAATAACTTGACTTGGAAAAAAGTCCTGGAAGTACACACTGTTCCCTAATAAAGTCCTGTTTAAAAAAAAAAAACTTAAAGCAACAAAGGAACAAGACAAACAAACAAAGAAACAAAAACTCATAGACAACAGTTTAGTGGTTACCAGAGGGTACAGGGGTTTAGGAGGTGGTAAAAGGGGGAAAACGGGATCAAATACATAATGATGGAAGGAGAACTGACTCTGGGTGGTGAGTACACGATGTGATACATAGATGACGTTTTATATAATGTACACTTGAAACCTATATAATTTTACTAACCAATGTCACCTCAATCAATTTAATAAAATAAAATAAAGAATAAACAAAAAAAGAAGAAGATAATGTGTGCATTTAATCGGTTTCTGGGGATTATCTAAGTAAAGATGACAAGTTAAGGTGACTATGCTTTAGTTATTAGTAAATGACTGCAACTTAAATAAGCTTAGATAAGCTTATATGTGATAGGATGTGATATACATTATGATAAAAGGGGTAAGATTTACTTTTTATTATCGAAAAATGAAAAGGAGTTCTCTAGTCTGCTACCAAATAATAATTGCAATTAGTCCTACCCTGAGCTAAGCTACAAGGGACAAGTGATTTATTTATAAATCAAGTAAACTGAGGCAGACAATTGTTGAGAGATCAGACTGTAAGTACAAAACCCAGAAAAAAAAAATGAAGGCTGTACAACCAATTGTTTTTCAGATGCTCCCAGAAGAATACTCAAGAGTAGGGATAGTACAGATAACACCATCATCTAAAGACATCATCTTTGCCTTTAGACAATAAACTTTTGACTGGTTTTGAGACCCAGAACGTGACCATGGAACCACGTTTTAAGGGCGTGGTGGTGGAGAGCTCCTGGTTAAGGGGCTCAGCCCTGAGCACCGGACAAGGAGATAAGTAGGTTCTATGTTCAATAGCCATAGATATCTGACAATATATGTTATCCCACTACATCTTTTCACCCAACTGTCAGTTTCTACTGAAAATCCAAAGGTCATTGCTTTATGTTTTTTTATGCCTAGAATAACAGCCTCCAGTATGATGAGCTAGAAGTAACTCACCACATTTGATGTATCTGTATAGAAAACATCAATGGATGCCTCCTTCTAGAAACAGCTACCTTAAAATTAGTGAATATTCTGGGACTGGAACAAAACTGTAGAATATGGGAAACCGGTTGGCAGGGGTGTGTGATACCACATACGACCCCATATACATGGTAATGAAACATCATTTTACAGCTTGAGTAAGTCATCCTCGTTTCTTTCTCTGACCTATAGCACGTAGTCACCACGAGATGGCACCATTTCTCGTTCTTCTCTGTTTTCAGTTTGCTTTGCTTTCTTTTATTTTTTCATGAGGAAATAGTCCTCATAGGATGTTGGCAATAAAAACAATTGTTTGTTTCCTGAGCCGCTTTACCAGTCTTAGTAGCCTTCATATTCTCTGGAGAAGCACAAGCATGATCAATCTAACTCCAAATATTGAAGGGTTGCAAGATTTATGAAAGTATAGTCTACATCTCTACTAATCAGGAGTAAATTTGAGGAATTAATCTTCTCTACTGTTGGTTTACACAAGAATCTGTAGATTTTTAATTTTTTTAGAGATCTTCCTCTGTCCTCTTCTTCCTTGTACTGCATTTTTACTAGTGTCAGGGCACCCTCTGAACCCCATATACCCAGCAAACTTCTAGACCCTCGTGGCCATCCTTGAAAGTGACCCTTAGCTTCAGCCTTCCCTCTCTACTCCCACTGTAGATAGGAACTACTACAGGGCTAAACATCTGACTCCGAGATTTTTTCCATTTGTCATTCTTTTCCTTCTATCTATTCTTCACATGGAGATGCAATTAATATTCTCAAAACACTGCTGCGTCATACCATTGTACTATAAATATTAAAAACCTTATATTCATCTTCTAATAGCATCTGAATCAAATCACCTTGGCATTAAATTCTTTCAATTGTCTTTGCCTAATCAATATTATCTTCTCCCACTATCTAACATAAACACTTCTTTCCAGTTAATCCACCTAATGCTTTGCAAAACTGGATTCTAACTATGAGAGTGTTTGTTTTGTTTTTTCTGTTGTTTGTTTGCTTGCTTAGTTAGTTGGTTGAGTGCCAGTAGAGTACATTAAGAGTGAGGGTTCTGGAACCAGGCTGCCAAAGTTGATATTCCAGCTCTGCCATATACTACTATTTTATATTTGGCTCAGTATTGAATTTGGGGGCTGCTTTTACCCATCATGACAGGAGATATGCATAGAGTCTCTCCAGGGGGAAGACTGATAACACAGGATTAAGAGCTGGCATCAGTTTGTTGAGACATCTCACCTCCTTTCTTAAAATAATTAATATGTAGGTAACTTCATAATTAACAAGAAGGAAAGTGCTTGAACTGTCGTATAGTCTCCACAAAATAAGTTTCTATGTAAAAAAGAAAATACATACACACAACATGCACCTGCACACATACAAGTATCACCTGGCTACCAAATGACACGTCATTTCAGGCACATGAACCAAAGAGATTTTACTTTGAATCTGAATGTAGTCATGCCAGATAGATATCAACATTACTTACTTCTTTCTTCATGAAATGAAATATACTCTGTCTTCACTTCCAGAGTTGTGTCCAAAAAACTCACAAATGTGTATAAACACAAATTGACTCTGCCATTCAGAATTCCAATCTACCTAGTAAAGGTGAAAATACACATACGCCGATAGTTATGCCAAATTTTAAGAAATGAGAGCACGCTTCATTTTTGCTAGTCCCAAATGTATTGTTCCAGGTGCACAGAAGTAGTTTAACAAGTTTTTTAACCCTGTATGTGTTTTGACTCTAAAATAAATAATTGCTGAACTAGCTTTCTCTGGATGAGAGTGTGCTAAGCCCATGTTTGGTTTCTATTGAAGGTGAAGACATTTGTGGTGGTTCATGGAGCTTCCATTCACCAACCTGGAAATAGCATTCATTTTATTGGCCTTTGTTATATTCTCCTTATTTACTGTGGCTTCCATCTACACTAACCCGGACGAGAGGAATGAAGGTAAAAAGAGAGAGCTCTTCGGGCTTAGTCTCTATTTTCTTTTTCCTCCCCTTTCTTACTTCTTTTTGTATGGTTTGATATGGTTTGGTTTCTATTCTATATGTGAGGATGAGTTTGTTTTAGGGTGTGGGGTGTGTGTGTGTATATGTGTGTGGGTGTGTGTGTGTGTACAAAAGAAAGAGAGAGTGAGCTTATTAAACTTCCTGAAATACCTACTGTCACACTCTACCGCTATTTATTAAGAAAGGTTTGGAAATAGCAAAAGTCATTCACATGACTTGTGTTCCCAGAATTTGGCAGATCTTATGCCAAACTTAATATATGCATAGGTGTTTATCTAATTTTACTTTCACCATCATCCCATCCCTGTCCCCAATCAGAAACTTAAAAGGTACAAAAAGCCCAAATTTCATTACAGTATATATGGTGTGAATGTGTGTGTGTGTTTTCATTCAACTATACATGGGCAGGAAATGGATTAAAATTTTTTCTAATGAGTTTTTGTCAAAATTTAAAAAATATATAGAAGTATTTTAAAAACTCAGGACCACATGTTTGCTCATTTGCAAGTAATAACAATTGTTAGCAACAGAGTGTGTAATTTAAAGGGTTGTTCTTGGTGTTTCACTGTAGTTCGGGGCCCACCAGTTTTCATACAAGTTGATGATAACTAGCCATTTTTGAGGCCAAATTGTGTGTGTGTGTTTGTGTGTGTGTGTGTGTGTGTGTGAGAGAGAGAGAGAGAGAGAGAGAGATGCCAAGGAAATTATACATATTCCTAGAGAAAAAGATAAAATCATAAGAAGAAAATTGTTTCCTACAATTGTGATACCCTCCATCAATTTTTGGCTATAAAAGAAGTGAAATAAAATTTTATTCTCTGTCTTATAGATATGCCACACTTATAGAAGTAGGGGGAAAAAAAGCCACAGTAAAATAGACATTCGAATTCTTGCTGACATGTACATTGGGAAACAGAATTGGAGTCCATAAAGTCTTTTCCTGCTCCACATTGTGTTACTTAAAAATGGGTTTGGCTGAAAGAAAGAGTAAAACCAAAATAGCAGTTACTTTAACTTGGTAATAATGTATTTCTCTCACATGGAAAGGAAGCCTGGAAGTAGTAAGTTCGTGACTGACATGGCACTCCATGGTGTCTGGGATCGAGGCTTCTTCTGTCTTGGTTCTCTTCCATCTTCAACTCACAGCTCCCATGTCATGGACCAACATGGCTGACCCATCTTTCGCTATCATTTATGCATGGCTGTCAGAAAAAGAAGGAAGAATGGCACACTTGTTTTGTTTAAGGGCACTTTCAGAATTTGCACATACCACTTCCCTTTGGCAAGAATTTAGTCTATGGTCATACCCAAAGGAAAGCTGGGAAATGTAATTTTTATTCTGGAAGGCTGTTCCCAGCTAAAATTTTAGGTTTGTATTCCTGAAGGAAGAAGGGTACAACCAGCAATGTCTGCCAGACACATAAGACTCTTAACCACTCCTAACTCCAAAAAGTCATTGTGGGGCTGATAGTCATTAAATCAGGAAATAGCTGAACTAGAAGCAACATTAAGGGAGCATCTAACCTACCGATTCTTAACCAGAAATGAATATCGGAAAGACACATCATGATCATGCTCTGGGCCCATCACAAACCTAGTTAATACGTATTTCTTGGTGTTACACTGGGCCATGTGTCTTTAAACAAACTCCCCATGTAATGTGAGGAGCTTTTATCTCTGGTGAAGAAGCACTGAATCTAACTATTCATATTTCAGGTGTGACAACAGAGACCCAAAAATATTTAGTGAGTTTCTCAGGCACTCAGCAAACTAACTGAAGAGCCAAAGCTAAAGCACAGGTCCCCCAATTTCAAGTTTACTCCCTCATCCCCTATACCACCTCGTTTCCCTAATTGTAATTCATAAGCATGAGGAGCCAAAGGATTAGACCAGTCATAGAAATTTAGTTTTCCTTTACATTTTCATATTTCATGTTCCATAATTTTTTCTCCAGCTCCTATATTTGTTGTTTATTCCCCAAGCTCCAGCTCGTCCTCCATTTGAATACTATCACATTGTTAGAACTAGAACTACCGTGTTTCCCCGAAAATAAGACCTAGCCAGACCATCAGCTCTAATGTGTCTTTTGGAGCAAAAATTAATAAAAGACCTGGTATTATTTTACTATAAGACCCGGTCTTATAATATAATATAATATAATATAATATAATATAATATAATACCGGGTTATATATATATATATATATATATATATATATTTTTTTTTTTTTTTTTTTTTTTTTTAAGATTTTATTGGGGGGAAGGGGAACAGGACTTTTATTGGGGAACAGTGTGTACTTCTAGGCCTTTTTTTCCAAGTCAAGTTTGTTGTCCTTTCAATCTTAGTTGTGGAGGGTGCCGTTCAGCTTCAAGTTGTCCTTTCAGTCTTAGTTTTGGAGGGCGCAGCTCAGCTCCAGGTCCAGGTCCAGTTGCCGTTGCTAGTTGCAGGGGGCGCAGCCCACCATCCCTTGCAGGACTCGAGGAATTGAACTGGCAACCTTGTGGTTGAGAGGATGCACTCCAACCAACTGAGCCATCCGGGAGGCAGCTCAGCTCAAGGTGCCGTGTTCAATCTTAGTTGCAGGGGGTGCTGCCCACTATCCCTTGTGGGACTCGAGGAGTTGAACCAGCAACCTTGTGGTTGAGAGCCCACTGGCCCATGTGGGAATCGAACCGGCAGCCTTCGGAGTTGGGAGCGCGGAGCTCTAACCGCCTGAGCCACCGGGCCGGCCCACCGGGTCTTATATTAATTTTTATTCCAAAAGATGCATTAGAGCTGATGGTCTGGCTAGGTCTTATTTTCAGGGAAACACGGTAGCTGCTCAAGAACTCCCATCAGAGAACACATTTTAGCACTTGCTTGTCTTCATGACCATCCAGTCAGACATAAGCACAATTTTACATGAGAATATGAAAGGTATACACTTTCCCAAATGTGGTAAGACCTAGGAGTAAAATCTACCTTCACTAAAATAGCAGGGCTATTTTAATTTCCTTTCTCAGCACAAGCAGAGAATTGCAGGCTCCACTTAAAAGATGTAGATTTAATTTCACACATGTTCATTATAAATCTAATGGGCTCAAGCTATGAAGAGAGGAAGATCCAAAGATGAGTAGGAATCAGCTTCTACCTCAGGAAGCACTAGTCTAGTGGGAGGTTCAGTTGTATAACCGGAGCAGAGTTCAATAAATGGTCTGCTAGGTTTCTAATAAGGATAATGGGGTCACAATGGGATGATCTTCTTTAGGGGGCACTGAGATGGGCTTCACAGAAGAAATGGCCATCTTGGTGCAACTGGAGATTGACAGAGTAGGACTGGGAGGGGTACATTCCACATAAGAAAACAGCTTAGGTTAAATTACCCAACTGGCAAAATTAAACATATACATGATAGAAAATCAGCTGTAATTTGAAATGTATATAAATACAACAAGAACTTGAACAGAACTGTTCATTGGCTGGAGACTTCTGGGTCTCTTCAGAGGTCAAGAGAGGAACTGAGTATTTTAATAGTGCCACGCTTACACTTAAGATATGGAGGCCCCTGTCCTCTACCTCCCACTTCAGAGCAGAGGTTTTCAAATTCTAATATGCATACAAATCGCCTAGAGATTTTATGAAAAAGTAGACTATTATTCAGTAGGTCCGGATGGGACCTGCATTTCTAACAAGCTTCCAAGTGATGACAATGCTCCAGAAGCTGAGTCAAGCCACTCCTGTGCATACTCCTAGTCCCCAGGGGTGGCCAAGTTCATCTGTGTACAGCAGGTGAGAAGTGACCTTGGACATGTGGCTGGGGTGTCCACTTGCCTGCAAGCAAGATCCTACATGGTGCAGGATAGAGACAGAGGCAGGAAGAGAAGGGGCCATGGGCCTCCATTTTATATGTTATATTAATTACATATGTTATGTAAAAAATATTTTATATGTTAAGAAGAGTTGATAGCCATTTTTTAAAAGTGACAATATTTTAGTATTGCAAGATTTCTGCAACTCTTAATAGTTGATGAATCCACTTTCTCATTTGTAATCGACATTCTTAATTTTCTTACTCTACACCTTTTTATAAGGGAACAGTGAAGACAACTGTCTTTGTTAAACGAAGGTGTAAGTTATGACAAAGACTTGAGATATTTCAGGAAAATTTATTTGTGGAGAAATTGACCAAAACCCACATTTTAGTCCCTGTTACCGTAAGGAGTCACCAGAGAAAACTTTCAAAGACTGTCAATTCAACAATCTTCTCACTGGAAGGAGTGGTCTAGCTATTTTGATCCCTAACTGAATTTAGGTAGGTCATTTTATTTTTTTTAAATTCATGACTGGAACTGTTTGAGTAGGATAATTTATAGGGTTTTGGGTTTTTGTTTTTTTAATAAATTTTATCGGGGAATATTGGGGAACAGTGTGTTTCTCCAGGGCACATCAGCTCCAAGTAGTTGTCCTTCAATCTAGTTGTGGAGGGCGCAGCTCAGCTCCAAGCCCCGTCGCCGTTTTCAATCTTTAGTTGCAGGGGACACAGCCCACCATCCCATGGGGGAATTGAACCAGCAATCTTGTTGTTGAGAGCTCGCGCTCTAACCAACTGAGCCATCCAGCCGCCCCTGTGGCAGCTCAGCGGCAGTTAGTTTCTTCAGTCTAGTTGTGGAGGGCGCAGCTCACTGGCCCTTGTGGGAATTGAACCAGCCACCCTGTTGTTCAGAGCTCACGCTCTAACCAACTGAGCGATCTGGCCACAACATGTAAATCATCTTTGACCTTCCAGACATCCTCAAGAATGTTGCTTTTGTTCAAGACCATATAATATGTTTTAAAATTTAAAATTGAAACTTAAAATATAGTTCTTATTTGCAAATCTGGGTCTAAGTGAGAACAGAATTTAGTCACCGTAGAGTCATGTAGCCCCAAAGAAATCTTCTTGACTATGCAAGGAAGCTTCATCTAATACCACTGTGATCCAAAGCGTTGTCCCCTGTGGGCTTTCTAGTCACACTAACATAATCTAGCATTACACAAGCACCCAAAATGAGTCAGCGCAAGACCATTATCGTTTTCCTTTGAGATTCATAGGTACTACCTACTTCACTGCTATATTGTCTATCTTTAAAATTATAAAATAGCTATAACTTGATAGAATTAGTTTAGATGATGCCTTTCCAAAGAAGTTTTAAGAATTCACTCAACCTGGAAAAAATAATGGTTGTCTCCTCTTGATGACTTAAAAATGGAGAGAAATAAAAGTAACATGGGAGTGGTGGAACTTAGAATGAAGTAGGGCTGCTTTTTCTCAGTCCAGGTCACTGTTTCCTGGATTATCCCCTTTCGTCTTATTGTCAGCATAAAAACAATGATGATGGAAATGTTTATTAGGTGCCCTCCATGTAAAATGCAGGCTGCCAAGCACTTTAGTTGTATTACTGTATTTAATCTTAAAACACCCCTATAAGATAGGTAGTATTAACCTCACCATTTTACCAGTGAGGACACCTGAATCTTTAAATCTTAAAGTTAGATCACTCCGCCAATAAGTGACAGAGTCGGAAATTGACCTCTATAGGACTCCAGAACCTATGTACGTAACCAGCACACTTTCTCTCCAAATTACCTTAAAAAGGATACTTACTTTGGGGAAAAAATGCATATATACCTTTCTTTATTCCTACAAGGAAATTAAATTGGCTAAAAATACTATATAACAAGATTCAACTAAATTTCTAATAAGTAGATAAGAAAATCAAGGCAAAGAAAAATTAGGGTAGAGAAAATAAAAATGAGTGGGCTTGGTGAGGAGGAAGCTAGCATACCATTTCACTGAAGAGTACAAACTGTGTTATTAAACATTTCTGAGTTCACGCCCTATCCTTTAGTAACCCTGTGACTTAGGGCACATTACACAAATTCTCAGACTCTTTTTTTTCCTCTGTGTACTGGGGATAATAATATCACCTGCATCATAGAGTCGAGGTGAGAACTACATAAAATAAAGAATGTGAACTGCAGAAGAATGGCTTTTATTGGAGTTTTCTCTTGAAGTTTTCATGATTAGAAATTTAGATACCGCAATGAGGGTCATCATAAAGTAAAGGAAAATACTGACTACAGAACCAAGACAATTTGTAGTCACTTAAATAACCCACACACTGGGTCGATGTCTTTGTTTTAAATGTCCAACAATGTCATACATTCGATACAAATCAACTACCAGTTGACATCACACGCAACAAATATAAATCTGATGGCAGGGAAAGGTAAGGACTGCTGGAATTGCTCAGGCAAAGCCATTGACAGATGAGCATTTAATAGAGTTAGACCACCTATCAAATGAGAAAGAGCAGGAAATACAGGCACTTCAAAAAAGAATTGAAAGACATTTCATAAAATTGATGAAGCCCTTGAATATTTTTGGCCAATGGTACCCTCTATAAAATTGGGCAGTGAAAATCACAAATAAAGGGAAGCATATTGTGAAGCTATGATACAAGTGTATCAGGAAAATCAACATCTCACCCTTTCTTTGTTCTAAAGTTAGCTTATAGTTGCGATTACGCATTGCATGCTATTAAATAATTGATGCAGTCAATTTATTTTCATCATTTTAAGTTTCATTTTTCAAGATAAAGATCCATTCAAACTTTGTTTTTGCTGTCTTCTATTAAATTTTGCCCTGAAAGTAGATTCACTTTAAATGATCTTTTTCAGCACCAATTATTCTCAGAGCAAAAAGAAGTTTCCTGTTACAAAATTATATGCTCCACAGTGTTAGTCACCATCAACTATTATCCAAGAAATTGGTTGGATGCATACTCTTAAGAATAACCACTTGTAGGCCGGCCCGGTGGCTCAGGCGGTTGGAGCTCTGTGCTCCTAACTCCGAAGGCTGCCAGTTCGATTCCCACATCGGCCAGTGGGCTCTCAACCACAAGGTTGCCGGTTCTACTCCCGCAAGGGATAGTGGGCTGTGCCCCCTGCAACTAGAAACGGGACCTGGAGCTGAGCTGCACCCTCCACAACTAAGACTGAAAGGACAACAACTTGACTTGGAAAGAAGGCCTGGAAGTACACACAGTTCCCAAAAAAAGTCCTGTTTCCCTTCCCCAATTAAAAAAAAAAAAAAAAAAAAAAGAATAACCACTTGTAGCAAGTGGTCAGAAATTCGGTTCTATGCTTTCTTTAAAGCCAACCCAGAAGAGAAAACTGACAATGTTAAAGTTTACCTGAGCTCTGTGCTTCTGGAAAACAGCTAGAGTTCAAAAATCCCCCCACTCTTGTGTTCTGGGAAATAGTTTACCACAAAAAAAATCACCTTTCCCCATATGGCATAGATAAGATTCACTCTTCCTGATGACTTCCATAAGACTCTCAATGACTTCTTTGTTTACCTGTGACAGGCACAAACACAGACCTTTCCCCTTTTGCCTGAACCTGCTGACAAGAACAGACACAGACCCTTCAACTCCCTGTTGTCTCACAAATGATTTAGCTGAGATTAAAACTGTTTGTCTCCCTAACCCCCAAACTAGCTAGACACACGGATAAACATTTCCTGCACAGAGAACTGACTGAGACTCCCCTTGATTACAAAACAACTGTAAAGCACCCCACCTGTAACTTTTCTATTTCTCCCTATAACAATGTCAAGTAACACCACACCACCAAAACACTGACTTCACATCTACGGTGCTCTCCCTATTGTAACAGCCTGAATAAAATCAATATCATTACTTTTTTGGGTTTTGTCTTTGACAAAACATAATCTGGCCTCTGTATATGATAATCTGATATGTATGTGATAAAGTATATATATATATATATATATACTTGCTAGTAGGAATACAACTATTTCTGCCACGGAGAAAAGAAAGATGTGCTCACTAGTTAAGAATCTCATTAAGGACTCTAGCTCAGTGGTTTTAAACATTTTTGGCTGAAATCCACTTCCAGATCCCTCTATAATACTTAACCACATGTGCACAACTGAAATGGAAGTTTCGTAAAACAATACTTAGCCTCACTATAAGTGATATACTTTAATACTTTGTATTCTATTCTATTTTTCATCTTTTTAATGCTGATGGAAATCCACCTAATAGACTGTATGACATATTAAATTCTATTAAATTTCATTAAATTCTGATCATTTCTAAAATCTAAATTTAGGCAATAGAACCAAGTATAGCTGGGAAGACCATTTTCACAAACCACATGTCAATTCCGAGGGAGAAACCTTCACTAATTTACCATTGCCTAGAGAACAAAGTAAAAATTCCCAAGGCTCTTGGTATTCTTCCAAGCGGGAAATTTCCACTTATCTAGTAGTAATGCCTTCCTCCTCTTTTACCTGAATCTTATTCTTCAAGGCTAAATTTATTTCCTCTCTTCTGTAATCACTCTCATGCAAAATGAGCTCTCTCCCTGTGGATCTTTTATAGCACGTCTTTTATATATCATTAACTTGGCACTTTATCTTATCACGTTCTATTATTAGTTATCTTTGCATGTACAGAAAATACAGCTACAAAGTAATGAGACAGAGCTCCATAATTTGTTATTGGAATTGGTTGGCCATTCAGCAAACATATATGTATTTAATGCTATTTAGAAGAAGACACTGTCCTAGGCAGTGAAGAACGAAAAATTAACCAACTGCCAGTCTGGCCCTTAAACTTTAGAGTCTGATAGGAGAGATGATGTAGATAGATAAAAATATGAAATAATAATTCTTTTTTGTTGCTGTTTGTTTTTTAAACTTTTATTTATTTTAAGTGTGTTTTTCTAGGACCTATCAGCTCAAGTCAAGTAGTTGTTTCAATCTTGTTTTGGAGGAAGCAGCTCACACTGGCCCATTTGTGGGAATCGAACCGGCAACCTTGCTGTCAAGAGCACTGCGCTCTAACCAACCGAGCTAAGCAGCCACCCCCCAAAATAATAATTCTTGTTCACATCAAAATGAAATTCTTCATGTCTATATGAAGCTTTTCCTTGAACAGTGAAAAAAATAAGATAGTAAACCACCACAAGCAATGTTTTAAAGAGAATGAGGAAAATCATTTTGCATGTCCCCTGGAATGTAAGCTCCATAATGCAGAAATTTGGTCTGTTTTAGTCACTGCTTCTTTCCAACACTTAAAACACCACCTGGGACATAGGTGGTTCTCAATATTGAATGAATAAATACCTACAACTTATAGTTTTAGACAAACTCAACATATGAGTTCCAAATATTATTAGCATAATACATGTCTTTCTCATTTATTCTATAGCTTTTCCTACTACTACTAATAGCTTATATTGTTTTAGGTATGTTCATTATTTAACCCTCATATTAAATCTCTAAGGTAGATATTTCTACTACACAGTATCTAAAATCCCCAAAGAACATCAATTGGAATCCTGTCTCTAAACAGGTTCCTGTCCCACGAACTTGTGAATGAGCAGAACTGCCTTGATGAGGTTGGTTTGGGTGTAAAGATAATATTTGAACTATTTGTAAACCTTCTTCTTAAAAACTCAGTGACAGACAGCACAAAGTGACAACGCAATGTAGAGAGGCTCTTTGTACTCAATGTACATCTGGTCACCCATCAGTAATGTCCAGGTGTGACATACCTATGAGTTGAAAATATGTCTAACCTCAGTCAAATAAAACATAACTACAGGGGCCGGCCCGGTGGCTCAGGCAGTTGGAGCTCCTTGCTTCTAACACCGAAGGCTGCCGGTTCGATTCCCACATGGGCCAGTGGGCTCTCAACCACAAGATTGCTGGTTCAACTCCTCAACTCCCACAAGGGATGGTGGGCAGCGCCCCCTGCAACTAACAACAGCAACTGGACCTGGAGCTGATCTGCACCATGCCCTCCACAACTAAGACTGAAAGGACATCTTGACTTGGGGAAAAAAAAGCCTGGAAGTACACACTGTTCCCCAATAAAGTCCTGTTCCCCTTCCCCAATAAAAATCTTTAAAAAAAAAAAAAAAAAAACATAACTACAATGGGTATGTGTGCTGGACAGAAGAAATTATGTAATGTATGCCAAAGTCAAATATAAATGGTTTTTTCCCATTTTTTTATATCATCCAAACCACTGCTTCCTCTTATTTCCTTGAATTCTGAAGAATCATTTTCCATCCACTTCATTGCTCTTCAGTTTTTAAATTGAACACTGGGAAGCTGCAGTTCCAGTTTAGAAGAGATTAGTGTAACGCCTCCTTATATCTTTAGAGAATAGCACATTGTGATGCAGAAGTAGCAGCTATTTCCTGCCTGTATTATACTGTTGTCCACCTGCACACCAGGCCCTGTCTTTGAAAGCTGTCTGGACTAATGACCACTAGGAAGTGATAAAACGTTAAGTGACCCATCAGGGAATTATAAGGACATTCTGGGTAGGTAATGATCAAAGGTGTGTCCAGCCTCCTGACAAACAGTAGCCTTCCAACATCCCTGTGCCAGACCCTTCCTTCCAGGATGACTGTGGGAACGGCCAGGTGAACAGCCCTGGTGATTTCATCCATGACACACAGAGCTTTAGAGAGAGAAATTAAGTCCACGCAGGGTGAACCCTTCCCGCCCCCTTTCTGATTAAGATAAATGTTAAATTATCTTGGAATTCCTTAGTTAGTTCCCAAAGTTTGTATCTGTTAAGAATTTAGTTAGATGTTTCAGCTGTGGTTATCCAACTGCGTCAATGTGACCAAACAGCCCTACAATTCTCTCCCCCTTCTCACCTGAGGGGTAGAAAATAATGGTTAGAATATATGCGTTAGTCAGATAGGAATGGATTGGAATCCTGTCCCTACTACTTGCTTACAGTGTGACTTGAGCAAATTGTGTGAACGCCCCAAGGCTCACTTCATTTATATAATAATAATTATCCCCACGAGGCTGTCGTAAAAATTAAAATAAGATAATATATATAAAACAAAGATTGCCTATTGTAAGAATTAAATCATAGCTGCTACCATTATTATGTTACTGTTATTTTTGTTGTGATTCAGACTGTACTTTGGTTTGTATCTCTAACCCGCCCTTTGTAAGGTGGGGTTCGCAGCTCTGTAACTCTGACAGCCTGCTGCAGGGAGGGTGACTGCTGTCTCTTAGGCTGATAAGCTTGCTGTTGATAACAGAATACTCTTGCCATTTCTCCTATACAGGATGCTTATTCACCCCAAACAGAGTTATGTTGAAGTAAGTCTCACTTCTATAGTGGCTTGTAAACTAATTCGAACTTGGTTTTTGTTGTAGTTTTGTGTTTTGGTTTGGTTTTCTTGGTGACCCTAAGTGCCAGTTGATACTAAGAAGTATTTGTTGAATACCTGCTACTCAGCTCTGAAGCAGACATTACAGTTGTTCGAAAAAAAGAAAAGACCCCTCCTTCATTCTGGAAAGACACAGTGACTGGCCAAAGCAATAATTTGTTCCAGGCACGTTTTTGAATCCTGGAATTTGTGTGAGTGTGTCCTTAAAGGAACACTGAACAAATACAAAACAACATTAACAAATAGCAATTACTCCAACACAGTCGCGGCTCCATAGTTACTTCACTCAACAGCTGGTCATCGGGTACGAGTGTCACTATTGACCAGATGGGTTCACTGCCCTGACCACAATCTTTTAAATATTCATGAGACAAAATTCTTGCATATTCCAGTGACCACATAGTCTTTCAGTACCAATCTGATGTTAAGGAATTCCCCTTACCTCTCACAAGGAAAAGTTTTATCCCACTTTAACCATATCGCACCATCTCACAGGCAGCATTATGAGCACTCAGGTGTAGCAAAAGCAAATTCTGACATAGCGATCAAAATCTGGCAGTAGGATTCCGAAGGGTAGGCAATGGCAGACTTGTTATTCATCGTTAAGGTAGATTGTGGCAATTTATAAAGAAGGAATAACTAAATAAATCTTACAAAATACTTATACCCATGTACATTTCTGCTGTAGTGAGACGGACACCATAACAATTCAACAAATGCTTGTTTAAAAAAAATAAATAACCAGACCATTGATGGCATCAAAAAATTGTAATGGAACTAGCCTGCACAAACTTGTGGGAAGAGATAGATTTTTTGACTATGTCTTGAAGGAAGGAAAAAGAGAGAGGGAGAGAGAGCGAGAGAGACAGAGAGAGAGAGAGAGAGAGAGAGGTAAGGAAACATATTTAAGCAGGGGATTTACGTGGTAAAGGTAAAAGGATAGAATCAGAAAGTCAGAAGTCAGATGCCATGAACAGGACAGCTTTGCCAGAGCAGGGAGGCTATAGTAGAGACAATTTTGAAACTGCCCCAGAGCTACAGGTAATATCATAAAGACAACTTTGGTTCTGCTGCTACTCTATAAACACCAGACTTCTGCCGTACGGCATGAGATGTGAGTGTACAGTATAAAAATAAACTATTGGATAATTTTAAGCAGAGAAGATAAGAAATCGAATTGGGCAAGGGTGTTCATTGAAGCCCTGATTATACTAGAGAAAAATAGAAACAAGCTAGATGTCCATCAATGTGGCAATGATAAATCATAGCAGATGCACACAGTGGATTACTATGCGGTATTTAAAAGAACTTTATATTCACTGTCATTAAAATGTCCATGATACAGTAAGTGGAACATTATAATGATACACAGTAGTAGATCTAATTTGAGTTTATACATATATATATATATATATATATATACATAAACACACACAATATACATATATACACACGTATGTATATACATCTATATACATAGATCAATCTATTGATTGTAGTAAAAAGCACAAGGATACGATACACAGAAACTGACAAGAGTGGATAACTCTGAAGAGAAGAATTGTGAGATGGGGTTTATACCCTTATGAACTGATTGTTAACTATTTTACTACCAACATGTTATAAATCCTTCCACAATTAAATCATCATACATCTGTAGATATTTAGAGTTTACAAAGTACGTCCCCATTTTTCATTGGGCTCTTATAAACTTGTGTTAGTTGGGGAGGCAGGAAGAGCCCTGTGTTCTTCCGTATCTAGGAAATGGAGATACGTGACTTTCTGAAGTTACACAGCCAGCAAGTGACAGAACCATATATCCTGACACAGTGCAATGACCTCTCCACTTCCTAAACAAGCAAAACTTGAGGAACTCTCCACTCAGAGAACTCTGGTGTGCTGAGAGGCACTCAGATAGTCCATGCCATTTTTCTCTCTGGTATTCTTCATGCTCATATGTCCTTTTGCTGTAATTCACTACAACCCGCCCCACACTACTGAGGAGCAGTAGTCCCCTTTTCTTTCTGAATAGAAAAGTCTCCTTTTCTTTCTGAATAGAAAAAAATTTTCATTTCATTTCATGCCTGTTTTGATCAACAAAATTGCCCTCCTCAAGCTTACATACAAAATGTTGGGGACGTTGACTATCTAACCACATAAGTACGTTATTACAGCTGTGATAAATGCTACTAGGAAGAAATACAATGTGCCAAGAAATGGACAATACATTGATCACCCATAAGCGACCAAGAGAAACGTCTCTGAGCAAATGACATGTAGGACGATGCAGAGTAATGTAAGGCAAAGGCGGGGAGAAAGAAGAAAGAGAACCACATTCCATCTATGCAAAGACCAAATGAGTTGGCCATTCAATGGAAAGAGGCACAAGAAACTAACAGGAGGCCAAGTATGGTTTGATAATAGAGGGTCAGGCAGAGTGGCTGGGACAAAGGAAGTAAGGGAGCTGGAGGCCACGGTCAGGATTTCTGATTTTATCCCATGAGCACAGGGACAACAGTTAATGATTTTAAGCAGGAGAGAGACATGATTAGACACACATTTTAAAGAGCTCATTCAGACTATAGTGGAAAGACAATGCTGGACATGGCAGGAGGAGATGCAAGGTGAGGAGATGGAGGCCATCAGGTAAGAAGTAGCCTAGATGAGGAAGGAGCAATGGATGTGTTTCCACTTAGCACCATGGAATTTTGAAAGAAATTTCATTGAAAAATAAAAATAAATTTCATTGAAAATTTCAAGTACTATGAAATCAGTGGATCATAAAGTAAATACATTTCTGATCTTAGCACACATTACTCTGCTTTGCAAGTGCTATGCATCTGCCAGTCATAAAGGTCTGATTTAAAGATATCTGTTCACAAAAGAAAATGACCTCAGTGATTCCATGTTAAAGAGCACCAACCACATTTGTCATTTAAGAAAATTCCTAGTACTTTTTTTCTAGACCTGGCTCACAAATCAGAGTCAACAAGCAGCCAAAAGATCTTACAGCAGCCAGGAGTAATGAGGCAAAACCAAAATAAGGATAATATAGATTTAATCCATGTAAATGGAGAAAAAAATTTTTTCACACTACATCCTTTTCCAAATAAACCGAAAACACCACCATATATATATCATTTGTGTGTGTATACAGTATGTGTGTATGTGTGTGTATATACAGTCATCTATGCCTCTAATAATCCTAAATTAATTTGATGGTACCAACACACACTTAGTTATACTCGATGACTTGATACAAGATTATTCCCTTTTGTACACAATTTGAGTTGTCTACAAAATAATGCATTTTCAAGAATTGATGATATCTATAGAGAAAATAGTAACAATATTTTAAGTGTTTACTACATGCTCAGTACTTAACACGTTCAATCCTAATTTGATCTGCATGACCACATTGTAAAGTAGGGATGTATTATTATCTCTACTTGAGAGATGAGGAAAATGAAACTCCCGGAAGCAATGTGCCCAAGGCGCCATGTAGGAAGAGGCAGGAGCTTAATCTGAGTGAAGGAACGTAGTCCATGTTCCTCACCCACATGGGTGAGTCAGCTGTGAGTGTGGAAAGCGAGATTGATTCAGAACCAGCTGTGTGATTGAGGATGAGTTGCCAAATTAACCCTCACATCTAAAATCAGGTGTCCTTGAGCAAAAACCATCCACCATTGTTTCCTATAGCAGTGAACTCTTTGCGAGTAAAAAGTGACCTCCCCACTCAGAGAAAATGTAAAATAATATTGAGAATGGAAGGTACAAGTGGAAATCCAGAGCATCAACTATGTGATTTTCAACTGAGGGTTTCCTTACCTCCCTGAAAACCACGTTTGCCATTACCTACGTTTGGAAGTAAATTACCTAAGTTTGGAACATAAATTAAATGTCTTTTGGTCCCAGAGAAGTTCAGCATTAGGATATGTATAACGAAAACAGTGTGGTCTTAAAGAATGTAGATAAAGACTGTGTGTGTTCATTTCCAATTCTCTAGTAATTAGAGTTGGGTTTGCATTTTGGTCACCCCAGGCTATTTCCGTACTACGTGGGTGAACTGCTGGGCACGCTGAACTAATACTTCACGGCATAGTCCCGTGGGTGCCAAAGACCACAGGCACCAGGATTTCCAGTTAAATTGTTGGGAGTAAAATGCCAAACTGTCTGCGTCCCAAATTGGATGCCTCTGCCTTCCCTTCATAACAGTGAGGAAAGTCCCTGTTAGCAAAAGACCAAGTGAAGATTGCGGACAATCTATAGACTGACTATTATTACACATAGTTTTGAGACTAATTTTCTGCAGTTGTTCTATTCTTGTTGAACTCCATGAGCCTTCTGTTCTTGTGAACCAAATTGTCCAAAGGTAAAAAGGCATGGCGACTAGTGGGTCTGAGGTCCTTCTATCTGTTTCTCTCCCTTGAAAATCCTGAACTTGGCTAGAATGATTCAGGGCTAAAGTTGTTTATTTCTGAGGGCAAATTTCAAGTTTGTTGTAAATAAAATCGTAATATCCTCTCTGCATCGATACTCCTAACACACCTAATTTAGGGGAATAGGGAGATCAATAAAGTTATATTTAAAAAGAAGGAAAAGTCGCAAGAAAGCATTTAATAGTAGGTTGCTAGAGGTGGGAATGCAGAGAATTTTGAGAGCAGGTAGCAAATTGGTTACTGTATGTGATTTCTTAGAAGTAATTTCATCAGCCAGCCAGCAGAGGGAAATGTTTTACAAACACTTGAATACAAAAATAATAATTTTGGAGTGGCTGGATGGTTCACTTGGTTAGAGCGCGAGCTCTCAACAACGAGGTTGCCGGTTCAATTCCCGCATGGGATGGTGGGCTGCGCCCCCTGCAACTAAGATTGAAAACGGTGACTGGACTTGGAGCTGAGCTGCACCCTCCACAACTAGACTGAAGGACAACAACTTGGAGCTGATGGGCCCTGGAGAAACACACTGTTTCCCAATATTCCCCAATAAAATAAAATTTGAAATAAAGAAAAATAAATGAACTTAAAAATTAATAATAATAATTTTACTTGAAAGAATAACAACTTGACTTGGAAAAAGTCCTGGAAGTACACACTGTTCCCCAATAAAGTCCTGTTCCCCTTCCCCAATAAAAAAATCTTTAAAATAATAATAATAATAATAATTAATAATAATAATAATTTTGCTCTGTTGTGCTCAGGGGCTACTCCTGTGGAATTCACTTCATGCCAGACACCATGTTAGACAAGGGAAACATCAAGGCTTTTGTCCTTTTTCCCAGTAAACTATGAGCAATACATGCAACTCTTACAGATAACCCCTTAATTATATTAGGTTGGTGCAAAAGTAATTGCAGTTTAAAAGGTTAAAAATAATTGCAAACACCACAATTACTTTTGCACCAACCTAGTATTTAAAATGAGGATGGCTTCTCCTCCTCCTTTTCTCAAAGTCCCGGGCCAGGCTTGTCCTAAAGGCCTTTGTAGATCAATGAGTCCTAACATTGATAAACTGATGAGAAAAGAAACAGTAAAAAAAAAAAAAGGAACTGTAAAACGATCAGCAGCTTTACAGTGAGGAAGAACCGAATGAAGGTCTACAAAGGTGTTAACAACTTTGTGCCAGTTATTCATACTTCACATATATAACATTATTTTTGTAATCTCAGAAAACGTGCATTTTTATTGAGGTATAATTGGCATATAACATTATATTAATTTCAGGCATACACCATAACGATTTGATACTAGCATACATTGAGAAATGATCGCCGCACAAAGTCTAGGTAACATCTGTCACCATACATAATTACGATTTTTTTTCATGTAATGAGAACTTTTAAAATCTATTTTCTTAGCAACATAGAATTTTTAAAATTACCTATCAAAATACTGCTTCAGCAACTTGAAAATAGCAAGAATTCCAGGCATGATTTCCCCTCACCAGAGCATAATAAATTTCCCTGCTCACACACCATTTGCTGAAAAGCAAAATAAAAATGGTGGCCCTAAAAATAAAACTTAGAAGTAGATCTAGCTATGAAGAAAGACAGCTGGGGTCAGAGACCCAGCTGGGAGATGAGACTAATAGTGTGGGAGTAGTAAAAAAACATGAAATTTTTTACTCATCACTCCCTAGGGCAATGTAAAATATGATGAGAGGACAAAAGATATACCAAGCTTGACTCCCAAGATTGCCTTCGAGTTATAGATAATGACAGAAGCCTGGCTACCTTCTGCTTGAACTCTGAAACAAACAACGGTGTAATTTGTGGTTGGTAAATACAAAACAACTGTTCCATGCCATTGGTTCTTAATCTTAGAAAATTTCACATATACAGATAAAGTATTTTTCTAAAGCAAACAAAAACATTTGATGGGTATAAGAAAACATTTAGAAGATGGCAAAATAACTGCAAACAGGAGGAATAAGCTTCTACATAATGAATTTCTTAAGAATGGAAATCCTATACTAAACCAGTAAATGGAAGAATATGGGTTATTGACTCCTGTTGAAAACAAAATCAAAATTTTGTGAGAAATAAGAGCCACAAACTTACTCAGGTATTGAGATGCAAATAAGGAAAGCCTAGTTTGGGAATCCTACATCCTATTTTTGCACCTGGGAATCATAACAAGGATCAATGTGGGATCACGTCAGAGGGATATGCCATAGCTTGCCTCAGATGACTCATTAGATAGAGTGCCGTGGGTACCTTTGGAATACTGAGTTTTGGACAAAAAGATCTTTGCTATTATCAGTTGTTCCTGAGGGTTTTTCTTTTTCTTTTCTTTTCTTTTTTTTTTTTTTGGGGGGGTGTGTCTTTTTTTTCTTTTTCCCCCTGAATAGTACAAATAGTCTTGTAACATTTAGTAAATGAAGAAAGATTTCTTCAGGACAGAGGAATTTAAAAATCACTCCAAAATGAGTTTCTTTCGCTATTTTTGTTGGTTTACACTGCTTTATCTCTCAAAAACTTAATTAACTCTGAGATTCAAGGTCCATCATCAAACATCTATAAGCCTCCTACTCTACAAAATGGAGATACAAAATCTACAAAATCTCCTACTCTACAAAATGGAGATAATGCAAGGATCCGATGAAATGATGCATTTAAGTGATCCTTGGGAACTATAATACTAATCATGTGCAAGGGACTATTTATATAGGCACTAAATAATATTTTGTTCATTAATGAGATTCTTGAGATCAGATCCAACTTTCAATTATGCAATGTATATTTTACATAAGCTTTTTACATGTGTCTTTTTTAACAAATGGAAACAAATGTCTTGAGAATTATAAAAATGAGACACTTTCTTACAATGATAGAAGCAGAATACCATTTGGAATGGGTTATTAAACATCATGGTAAGGGGATTATAAAACAATCAGTAACCACAAGATGGCCACGGGGTTTTGAAAATTAATCTGGGGAACGTAATTTAGTGGTTACCAGAGGGTAAGGGGGTTGGGGGGTGGGAGATGAGGGTAAGGGGGATCAAATATATGGTGATGGAAGGAGAACTGACTCTGGGTGGTGAACACACAATGTAATTTACAGATGATGTGATACAGAATTGTACACCTGAAATCTATGTAATTTTACTAACAATTGTCACCCCAATAAATTAAAAAAAAAAAAATCATGGTAACAGATAACATAGCCTCTCAGCTTCTTAATCCCATCCCAAACTTCAATTTGTAGATAGTAAAAATGATGTACAATAAGGGATAGCGGTTGTCCCTAAAGACCACATAAACTATATATAGTTCCCCATCTGAGATAGTCAAGAGACCAAGCATTTTTAAGAAAGTATATATGTACAATAAACCATATCTAAACCATATCTAAAAATTATAACCCTAAGGAAAAATCAACTTAACAGATCTGAGGAAAGTAAATTTATTTTTATGACACAATTTCCCAGGAACTTAATCCTAGTTGAAGGACATTTGCTAAATCATTTGCCCAGTAAACCAACTTCCACCCACCAGCAGTTACAGTCTTTGTGGCTCCAGTTTTAAGTAATGGGTTATATTTAGGCCATCCTAAGAGATGTTGACGATTTTATTCAAGAGCCAACTGGAAGCTATTCCCAGGGCCCGGTCTACGTTATAGGTAAAATGATGCATCAATGACATCTTCCAAACGTAGAAACTTTGAAAACTACATTTCCTTATGGGTAATTAAAATTCTGCCACTCAATAGTCAGAATTATTGCCAGAAACTCTAGGACTTAGGAAGAGAGAGATTTGTTCACTTTTGAACATTTTAGCTTAAGTGCATATTTTCTTTTAGAATTCCAGGGCTTTATTCTGGCATTCTTGAGCCAAAGACTGCCTATCTAGCAAATGTACTCTCTTTAGCCACTGGAGTTTCTCTTCTTTTGTGCCTAAATACTAGTGGCAAGGTTTTCTGGGTAGGGAATCCAAACCAGTAAAGCTGGACTGAATTTTGCTCAAAAGGCTTTGTCACTGCCTTGTTTGAACTGACAGCTTAGATCGGGTTAAAAAGTTTAGGGCCTGCTTGATTTCACTCAGAAGTAAAAACGGAAATGAGTATGTATAGGATTCAAAGATATTTAAGAAAAAATTGTTGGACCTTAGATTAGCATACACAAACCAATAGAAATCGTAGCTCAAACTGTCCTTGGAATCTCTAGTGAAACCATGAGGTTGCAATTAACACCAATTACGTTTAGCACAAACTAAAGAACGTTTTCCAGAAATTTTTGAGGATAAAAAATTAAGGGAGAGAAGTAACATTAAGTCCTACCCTCAGGGATAGCTGGTTATATTTTAATAATTTTCAGTTTTCTTTGTTTATGTCTCAGAGTTTTCATTAAATAATTCTTAAAACTACTTTTAAAAGATAAAATAATGGTATTTGTGATCAATTTTAAATCAATATTACTATTCCCTGGACAATACTAGGATGGATACTAAATGTTGTACCAAGATATTTTATATCCATTATAAGGTGTTTAGAGAAAGAAATGAACATTTTCAGAGAATAAATATAGTATTTCCCTGATATTTTAATCTTCCTTCCTTCCTTCCTCCCTTCCATCTTTCCTTCCTTCCCCCCACCCATCTTCCTTCCTTACTATCTTGTTTTCCCTTCTCTATATCTTTCTTTTTGGTCCAAGTTAAAAATAAACACTTTTTAAAAAGCTAAAACTTGTAGATAAGTCAGGGTGGGCCCAATGTTCTCTGTGCTCTTTCTTCCTTGACAATTGAATCTCAAATGTCATGAACTAGAACTTACTTTACTTGGGTAATGGAAATTCTAGATCTCTTAATCCTGACCTCAGAATCCCTACCTCTTTAGAAAATGCATTTCATATAAACATAGGCACACTATCAGCTGCCCAAGGATATAAGTCTGCTTTTTATCCTGTTCTGTTTTAGTTTCTTTAGCGCCTTAAGAAGTCAGCCATTTAAGAGAAAGTCTTTAAATATAGTATCAAGTTCTCATTTAGACACGTATTTGTTCTTTTAACATCTTTGGCAATGTACATTTGTACATATGCACCACCTTGGAGCATGTGTTATTATTCTCAATTTTTCAGGGCTATAATACCATTCCCAGGCTAGGCTCCATGCTCAGCTCTTTGGTTGAATCCTTTCCAAAATTCAACCTACCAATCTTCACTCTTGTATTCTTAGGAAGACTTAAGATTGCATAAGTGTTTTTCAGGTGTGTTTTCAAATCCTTGCTTTTCTTGAGAAGTACAATATAAATATCATCAGTGTTCATTGAACCCACTGGTCCTGATTTGGAAGAACTTTTTTAATACTGTGTAATACTTATATTTCAGAAAAGTAGTTGACTATAAGTAATAAAATGATATTGTATAATTGAAAGTTGCTAATAATAAGAAAGTGTGTATTTGAAAATTATAATAATACGGTATTTTGTATTTGAAAGTTGCTAAGAAAGTTTAAGCAGATCTTAAAATTTCTCACCACAAAGAAAAAAATATATAACTATGTGCATTGATGGATGTTAACTAGACTTGGTGTGATTATTTCACAATATACACATAGATGAAAACATCTCCCTTACCTCCTGTTTCCTTTGCAGATTTCCTTTGAGGAACAGGACTCAATCTTTGCTCCTCTTCTCTATCTGCACACACTCTCTTGGTGATCTCTTTCATCCTGTCTGTTTGGCTTTAAACAGTATCTCTAACGTGATGATTCACAGATTTACATCCCCAACCTAGACCTATTTTCTGCTCAGCATCTCTACTTCAAAGTCTAATACCAAAACTTAATTCCTGACATTTCTCCCAAAACTTTCTCCGCCTGAGTCTCCTTCAAAGTTGTTGGCAACTCCATCTTTCCAGAAGCTCAAGACAAATCTCTCTTCCTCTTAACCCATACCCAAACTGTGAGGAAGTCCTATTGGCTCTAGCTTCAAAACATAACCAAAATCTGATCACATCTTACTAAACTTCCATTGCCAGCAGCCTGGTCCAAGCCACCACCATCTCTCACCTGATCATATCATTCCTTGGCTCAAACTTTGTCATGGTTTCCTGTTTCATTCAGAGTAAAAGCCAAACTTTCTGCAATGGCCACAGAGCCAAATGTCTTTCCCCCAGCCTTCTGATCTCCTCTCCTATCTCGGTCCCCCAGACACCCCTGATCACACTGCCATCCTTGCTGTTTCACACAGACATGCTCCTACCCGAGAGCTTTTCCACGGGTCATTATCTTTGCTTGGATCTCTCTTACAGCTCGTATCCACACAGCTCACTCCTTTGCCTTCTTTAAGTCTTTACTCAATGTCACCTTCTCAATAAAGTTTACCGCAACTCTCATTTAAATTTTGATCTCCTTACCTCAGTATTCCTGATCCCACTTATCAAGTTCTACTTTTTTCATACCGTGTTTACGAATATACTGTACACTTTCTTATTTATAATTTTATGTTTATTTTCTATCTGTCTGCAAGAATGTGAACTTGGGGGATGTGGGGAGAAGAAAGCAGGAATCTTTGTCAGTTTTAGTCACTGATATACCGCAGAGCCCCATGCATGGTGGGTGGGTGCTCAATAATAATTGCTGAATAAATGAATGAATGAATGATGATGACGCTAATTGACATTAGCACTAAATAAGGTAAATGGATAGTAAGAATAATCAACGTTGATAGAAGTAGAATTTCAAAGTCGTAGGTGCTTTAAAACTCACCCAATACAATCCATTTAAAAAATTTTAAAAACACAACCAGAGAAATAAAAAGATTTTATCGAGATCATACTGCTAGTTCATGGCAAAGAGGAAAGCAAATCTGGATCTTTTATCTTAGTGGTTTTCCCCAATTTTCCCTGATTCTCTTGCCTATTCCCTAGGTTTAGCCCAGACTTCTTGAGGCTCTGGCAGACTGTTATAATTACGTCTAAATAGTGTTTAACTTATTTTTCCCAAGAAATATTAATGAGTATCTAAATAAATGATATCTTGATAGTTCATATACTAGGTCCAAGGACCCCACAGCAGGCTGAGACCAGCCACCAGACCAAATGATACCGTGTTTCCCCGAAAATAAGACCTAGCCGGACCATCAGCTCTAATGCGTCTTTTGGAGCAAAAATTAAAATAAGACCCGGTATTATATTATATTATTTATATTATATTATATTATATTATATTATATTATATTATATTATATTATATTATAGCCGGTCTTATAGTATATCAAAATAAGACTGGATCTTATATTAATTTTTGCTCCAAAAGACGCATTAGAGCTGATGGTCCGGCTAGGTCTTATTTTCGGGGAAACACGGTAATGCCCCCAGACTTATGGATCTGAGCACAAGAGCTCCCTGAATTTATCACTGATCATCTGAAGCACCCAGCCCTCCACAGCCGCCTCTGTATTTACAGATGAGGTTGCTCACGTGCAGTTAGTTTTAACACCAGTCTATGTGATCGTGGAGTTCACAGGGTTCACATCTTACAAAGACCTTATTAGACTTTGTGTTATTGAACAAAAACATGACCGGGGAAGAAATGAATGTTTAATCGTCTCTTCTCAGTGGTCAGATTTCTTCTCTCTTTTCGCTGTCTTCTTTCCCTACGTGCAATTCCTTTCCTTGGCTAATTCCCAATCTTTTTTTTTTTTTTTTTTTTTAAGAGGAAGAATACCAAATAAAGAAAGAGGAAAAGAAAATTAAAAAGTCTGGAAAGAAGAAAAATTCCTCAGAGGAAGAGCACAAAATTGAAGCTATTTAAGGTTCAGAGCTGTCATCCCTGATGCCTCAGCCACAGCAATTTTCCACTAAAGAGACAGAGGGATTGATCCGTGGGAGCTACTTACCCAGAGTAAACAAGAAGATGGAATGGGTCAAGAAAGTTAAAACATGCGCTTACTGACCAGACAAGATGGTAATAACCATTAATGAACTGATACTGAGAAAAGGGTTTCATAACATTTTAGTGACTCAGCTTCATGCAAAAATATTTATTATAATTGTTAAGAGCAATACACCTTGCTAGGGGCAATGGATTACACAAAGGAATATAACCAAAGTTGTAACAATAATAAGATAGTACAAAGAGCAAGAAGAGCCCAAACTATTATACATGTGTTACAATTTGCTAAGAGAAAAAAACAATACATTTTAATCACTTTATTTAAAAAACTTGAGGCTCATATGCTAACATATAAGCCTTAATTCTCCTAACACATGATGGTGAAAACCTTCAATTAACCATATTACTGCTTCTGTATCTAAAATAAACATAAAAGAGACAAAAAAACACTATATATTTTTATAGGCTTAAAGCATAAATTTTAAAGAGTTTACATTAAATGGAAATACCATCATTGCTTCAGTGAATTATAAAACACAAACGTCTAAGTTCTCCAAAGCAATATGGTTTACAATGGCAGTCTTTGTAAATCTCTGATCCTAGTACTATGTAAAGTGTTACCATAGAAGAAAAAGTGTCATTCTGTGTCTATTACAATACTGCCCAAGATACCTAAGCTGCAATTACTAAGTATAATAGCTTAGGTCTATATTGCTGTTGGCTACTGAGTTCCAGAAATGTAACAGATCCAACTCATCTATACTTATCCCTGCCCTGTACATTTCACTCTCAAGCAAGAATTAATAAAAGTGGTTCCCTGTCATAATTAGATATGCATATTACTGTCAACATACTATTTAGCATTTAACCAAGTAGTTATCCAAGTCATAGGTCAGGATACTAAACATTTTAAAAGACGCACTAAGTTAGAGAGGGACAGAGCATGCCTTTTAAAGACAAACAGATCTGGGTTTGAATCTGCTCCGAGCTTTCCTTATTATATACATCCTTGAGCAAATCACTTAGTTCTCTGAGCCTTGCTATTCCCCCTGGGAAATGAGGATTTAAAAAAAGAAAAAATCTTCTTTGCTGGATTGATGAATAGATAAGAGACAGTGTATATAAAATGTATAATTCAGTGCTAGGATAGTTGCTCAATAAGGCTAGCTGTTACTATTAGAAAGCATTGATATTCCCTCAGACCTTTAAGTATACTTGATATGATTTTCCAGGAAAGCAGAAAAATCTATAACATGGTTCCAAATACTTGGATGCTGCCCAGTTCCGTTCCCTTAACCCATCTCCCATAATATTGCATTGACTGAAAATGGGAAGCACTTAGCAATTAATTAAGACTCTTTCAGGCCAGAGCATAAGGGGGAGATGGGAAATAAAAGTCTCCCTAACGTGTAGGACAACTGCAAACCCGTAGGCTATGATCCTGTCACCTAGAGCATAACGAATCTACCAAATCAATTCAAGCTGCTTCAGAAGCAACCGTACTGCTCATGACCATGATTGTGTTACAAAAATATTATACCGCAAATAGGAGTTATGCCATTTCGTGCCCGCACATAAATTATGAACAAACTATCTCACATAAACAACATATGTTTAAACTTTATCCCATCAAGCACAAAATTATTATTTCAATAGTTTTAATGAACATTCCACATTTTACCTTAAGTAGTCTATCATTTCTGATTTACAGCCAGACTAATAGTAAAATGAATGAGAAACTTCGGAGTCTCCCAGAGGCTGAAAGGTATTAGTATCCTCTCAAAAAATTCTGTTCTCATAGCTTCCCATCCTGGATAAGTATATGAATTTGGAAATATTTATTGCACCCCTAAGACCTTTTGAACTGTACCCTTCTCTTATGTCTCTTGTTTTGATGTGTGCAATTAATATAAGTTTAAATATATATTTGCCCTCTGGCATTTAGTATAAATATATAGTTATAGACCCCTTGTGTTTTTTTCCCTAATGAGAATGTTAGAAATAGACTTTGTTCGAACTCTAATCACACTTACCAAAAAAGTTCTCTTGACTTAATAGCAACTTTCAAGAAGCCACATACTAAAGAAAGCTTTCCTTTCTTCACAGCTTTTCCTTGTGCATCTCCAAAGGAATTAGCTGCTTTTATTCAAATGGTTTTCCATTTTGTGAAGGGTTTAAAGGGCTTTAGAGGAGAGCTAAGAATTGGAGAAATATGATGGATAAGAACTGTATTTCAAACTTGTACTCCTGAAACAGTCAGAGCCCACCCTGGAGTTAATAGGCTGTTCTCATGTCCACTCAGAGAATAAAAGCCAAACAAAGAAAAAATGTTTGCTCAGATAAGAGAAGGATTCCATCAAGAAAATAAGAAGAAAAGATAGGGGAGAGAGAGAGAGAGAGACTTAAAGAAGATATAGTGTTCCCGATAAGTAAACATTTTATTTTGCTTTACAATAGACAGGAAAACAACCTACTGTTTGTTATTTTCCAAACTATCAGTATTTTAACTGATTAAAGACTGAAGTATTTTATTTTTCTTTGGTCTGATTTGGGAAGAAAGGCCAAGGACAGGAATTCCAGGTCACTTTATTCTTAAGAAAACCTTTGTTTTTTAGGGACATTGTTTTACAGACAGTGACAAAATACACAGATGGGTTCAAAATGATATCTCTGCATTTATCCACCCGAATAAAATAATCATTGTCTAATGACTAGAAGACTGAAGTAAATTTTTCTGAGAGTAAACCAATAATCCATTACTTGTGCTACCAGAAAATAGAGAAAGAATAACTAAAGTTTATAAATACAGCAAAAGACAACTTTACTCAATGGTTTTGAGCTTCTCTCAAACTTAATCTATTATTTGAAGAGCTAACCAGAAACTAGACCAACTAGCTTAAGTTTTAACTTCCTCCTCTTTCAACCTGAAGTCCTTCTGGAAAAGATATAAAAGTACAAGGGAAAGACTAGAAGGCTTGCAGAAAATAAAAATGGAAAAGAAAATGTAGAAAGACAGTGAACTGTGTTGGGTTTGTTTTTTTTTTTGCCCCAGTCTCAGACTAATCCTGTCCTACATAATCCATTCGTGACTCTTCAGTGCCCAACCTGTGTGCCTACCTTGACCCTATATGCCATGCTACTGTGCTTGCCTCATGAGTCTCTGGCCACTCATTTTCTCCTGGAAATATTGCATCCTGGAAATATTGCATCCTCCAGAGAGAGAAATATCTCCAATGCTCCATCCATTGGTTTTTTTTTATCCACTGGACAAAGCTAACAAAAACTACTAGTGGGGCCAGATGTTTATTTAAAAATACTGTTGGCATCAATTAAGTTATGAGAACATAAAGCCATGGGTGACCTGGGAAATAGAAAGAGAATACAGGAGGTAGCAATAGGTGCTTCCAACCAGACTTCAGGAGCTAGACCAAGGTGCAAGCACAGGAACCACAGACTAAAGACGCTAAGTAGGGATAAAGAGAACCACTGCCTGCTATTCCAGAGCACAGCTTTCAGGTTTCAAAGGAACCAGTTGACATCAGTTACAAAACGGTTTTTTAGATCCCACAGCCTTTCTCATCTAGGTTTGTAAAAGAATTAGCCTTACAGGAAAATATTTGTGACTTCTCAATTTTTCCAAGGATAATAGACAGCTAGGACCAATCTAACTGCATAGGAGAGAAGTTCATTCATTACTTTAATGGATGCCTCGGGAATGTGTTGACAAACTTACAATCACACAGGCAAAATCCAGACACTCATGTGTTTTTTGTTAATAAAGTTTTATTGTAACACAGCCATGTTCATATGTTTTGTCTGTGGCTGCTTTTGAGCTACAATGGCAGAGTTGAATAGGTGCACCAGAAACCACATGACCTTCAAAGCCAAAAAATGTTTACCACCTGGTCCTTTACAGAAAGTTTGTTTTGACCTCTGCTTTAGGTAATTAAAGCATAATTCTACCATAGAATACCAGTTGGGAAAGCTTGCTGGTATATGGCTGAAGCACAAAATCCAAGAGAAGCTGTCAATCTCTAAAAGTCTACCTCAAAATTATGGGTGGTGACGGATGCGGGGATATGGTGATGAAAACTAAAGGGAATATCTAGACCTATAGAATGACTTTATCACTCTGAATAAGGTGGTAACACCTTAAAAATTTTTAAATCTCGTCTCATACTCGTCTCTCCTTTTATACCTATTTGTATGCAGTTTATGTTGGTAAATATTTCCAAAACTTCCACTCCTATTTTGCATTTATCACCTTTCTCAAATAATTTTTTTTTAATCTGATGTCTCATGTCATGTTTGTCCTTAATCATTTCACCTTCTTAGGAAGCTAATTTTGAAAACGCTATTTCTCCATATGTCCCTTAGAATTCACTCAACTGTGGGGGATAGGATAGTCTCCTTAGGAAAGAAGTAATATGACATGAATATAGACTATTTAACACATTGTGTAGTTGAAGGTTGTGGAGAAACAGACACTCTTATACACGATTGATGAGATTATATATTGATACAATTTCTATGGAAAGCAATTTAACAATATCTAATAAAATCACAAAGGCATATCCCTTTGACCTAGCATTTCTACTTATAGGGATTACCCCAGAGATATACATCACTTAAATATTTAGCAAATGGTATATGTAAAAGGTTACTCTTTGCAGTATTGTCTTTTTACCAAAAGACTGAAAACAACCTAAATAGCCTTGAACTGGCAACTAGTGAAATGTATTAAGGTTTATCCATATCTTCCACACACCAATGGAATACCATGCAACCATTTGAAAAATGAGATTTATGTACTAATATGGCAACTCTTTTGTTTCTTCAACAAAAACATCTTGAACACCTATTATATGCCAAGCACTGTTCTAGGCAAACATAAATCTTGTTCACACAGGATACCAGCAATAAATAAGTAAATATATGATGACGAGGTGAGACAGGTGTGGGATAAGACCTGAGAGGTAACAGGAGGACAACGAGTATGTTGTGTACACCCAGGTAAAGAACGTGACTTTCATTCTGAGTGTGATGAAAAGCCATCAAAGGGTTAAGAACAGATGAGTGACATGATCTGACTTTTTAAAATTTTTTGAAAGGATTGCTCTAGTTCATCTGTTTGTTCCTCAGTCAGGCTATTGCTTTCCTAGAATCAGGAGATGCCACTGGCTCAAACCACAGTGGTAACATAGAAAGGGGTAAGACCTATTTGCGTTTTGGATATATTTTAAACGATACCCAAAAATTATTGCTGAATTAAGTGTTAAGGGAAATGTGTGTTATCATTTATGCTTTTAAAAAAAAACAAATGGAGAGATAGAGATATATCACTGTTTGTATGTATATAAAACTTCTAGAAGAATAAAGAAGGAATTGGTAGCATTACTTGCTCCTGATGAGTAAAACTAAAGGTCTGGGGAACAAAAGTGGGAAGCAGGTTTTTCAATAGACAGTCTTTTACGTCTTTTGAACTTTGAACCATGTGATATATAAATGATTCAAATATTTAATTATTTAATTTTTTTTTAAATTTAAAAAAGAAAATTATGAGCTATGGTTTATGTGGACAACAACTCCATTTATTAGGATTGTAAAAATAACTAAAGAAAAGAAAAAACAAGAAACAGGGCCGGCCCTGCGGTTAGAGCTCCATGTTCCTAACTCAGAAGGCTGTGGGTTCGACTCCCACATGGGCCAGTGGGCTTTCAATCACAAGGTTGTCAGTTCAACTCCTCGAGTCCCACAAGGGATGGTGAGCAGCGCCCCCTTGCAACTAAGATTGAACACGGCACCTTGAGCTGAGCTGCCCCTGAGCTCCCAAATGGCTCAGTTGGTTGGAGAGTGTCCTCTCAACCACAAGGTTGCCGGTTCGACTCCCACAAGGGATGGTCGGCTGCGCCCCCTGCAACTAGTAACAGCAACTGGACCTGGAGCTGAGCTGTGCCCTCCACAACTAAGACTGAAAGGACAACAACTTGACTTGGAAAAAAGTCCTGGAAGTATACACTGTTCCACGGTAAAGTCCTGTTTCCCTTCTCCAATAAAATCTTTTAAAAAAAAAAGAAAAAAAAGAAACAGAATTAACCCCCCAAAATGTCCTTTGATAGTTACCCCTTCAAGTTCAGACGCTTCTACCAATATTTAAAAAAAAAAAAAAAAATCCAATTTGAGTTAGCAAATATAACCTTTTATTCCCTTAGAATTTTCTGCTTACTTTCTCTTGTAATTCTCTTCAAACCTTTGGCATAGTAGCTATATTTTAATAAAAATCGTTTAAAAAAAGAAAACCTTTGGCAACTCTATTTTCATATAATTTATCTTTTAACTACCTACAGTTATCACCTAACATTCAGTAATTCACTAAACTCTTCACAGCACATGGAAAATAAAGTATACAGCCCCATTTGAAATGGATAAATGAAGATTTTAAAGTTGGGAAAAATATTATTTCAACATGAGAGTGACTCAGAGTATGTAATAAACGCTGAGTGACTAAAGGACAACATCTATTTACCCTCAGAATGCAGACTGAATTAGTCAGAGTAAGCTATGAAACACTGTTATAACAAGAGTGCAAAAATAAAAAACAAAGAAGAATTTCTACACTGAAATAATACAGTATTTCTCCTGTAATAGTTAAATATGATTGGCAGTTTGGTTCATGAATGTGTAGGTTATCATGTCCAAATGGAGACTCAGAGACAAAAGCTACTTCCATCCTGGAAGTAGCAGCCATTTCAATACATGTCATACATGAGAGGAAAGAAGTGAGTGAGAGATTTTTATGGACCAGATGTGAAAATACATACATTACTCTCACCGATTTTCCATTGGCTAGAACTACCTCGCTGAAAGGGAACTGGGAAATATCATCTTCCAGTATACTCAAGACAAAAATAAAATATTTGGGTGAACACATAGCATTGTCTCTGACACACACACACACACACACACACACACACACACACACACACACACAACTTATAACAAATAAACTTCAGTAATGATTTTACTCAGCATTTCCAAATTCAAACTTATTTTTCATTAACTATTACTATTATCAGAATACCCACATGTATGTAGTTCATCTGAGTATTCTAGAATTCTATGTGGAGAAGTCATTTTAACTTATGTCTTTCTCTAAGAATTTATTTTTCTAAAGAAACATTCTTCTGAGATTACTTAGATGGAGTCTCAAAACCTCTCAGATTCCTGGACCTACTGTCCAATGTTAAAGCAGTGAAATGTGGACTTAAGAAATAGATAAGCAAGTATAAACTGTTTTCAAAAGTAGCAAAATCTTTATCAATTTAATAAAGTATAATTATGAAAAATAGTGCATAATGTTCATACATTCATATGTAAACTTCCATATGCTATTCTGAATTAACTTTATGTACGTGTGCATTATTTCCTTAATATAATTGTAAGATCTTGCAGAAAACATGTTTTCTTTTTTCTTCAATAGTGTTTTGTATATAACCAGTATTCAGTATTAGCTAAAGATATTATGTATTTATTTGCCTAAAAAGGCCTCACCTCTTCTAAGTTACTAACATTTAATTTCATCACATAAAATATGAGTCAAATCAAATTTTGTTTGTTATTCATTTATTTATTAAACAAATATGAATTTTGTACCTACAATATGCCAAATACTGTAGAGAGTGATACCGTGTTTCCCCAAAAATATTATATTATTATAGTAAAATAATACCAGATCTTATAGTAATTTTTGCTCCAAAAGATGCATTAGAGCTCTTTGTCCGGCTAGGTCTTATTTTTGGGGAAACACGGTAAGAACAAACTAAGAAAATGACAGATGTGGCCCTACCCTCATAGATTGTATAGTCTTTATGGGTCATAAATAGGTACTTACAATATATCATATATTATATTACAATATATTATCATTTGTATGCTGTCAAAAGTAAGTGAATTGGGGAGTACGTAGGAGAGGAAAAAGGGAGAATAGGAACTTCCTGCAAAAGTTCTCCTTGAAAAAATTAACAATATCCCAATATAGGATACTGGGTTAAGTTAGGTCCCAAGAAGTTATCATTGTAAAATCAATTTTATTTATTTTCAAAGAACCTAACACCTATGCTAAAAAATATATTTAGTGTTTGCTCACCTTCTAGCAAGATTTTGGACTCTGCTGACAAAGTGAAAACTTTTATTTATCTATTTGTTTGTAACATTATATGACTTTTATTGTTCAGCCATATCAAGAATTAGATACTCTACACATTTTAAATCTTATAATCAATGAGCTTGATTACAAGTAAATCTACATAGTGATACCTTCAATATGTGACTATCTAAATTCACCAAACTACAATTAATTGCTTAAACTTTTATGGTCAACCATTAAAAGTAGATTTATAATTTAAGTTCTCAGAATTTAGGGTCAAAACTCATTAGAAGGCTTTTTTTTTTTTTTTTTTTAAGGTTTTATTGGGGAAGGGGAACAGGACTTTATTGGGGAACAGTGTGTACTTCCAGGACTTTTTTTTTTTTCCCCAAGTCAAGTTGTCCTTTCAATCTTAGTTGTGGAGGGTGCCATTCAGCTTCAAGTTGTCATTTCAGTCTTAATTGTGGAGGGTGCAGCTCAGCTTCAGGTCCAGTTGCTGTTTCTAGTTGCAGGGGGCGCAGCCCACCATCCCTTGTGGGAGTCGAGGAATTGAACTGGCAGCCTTGTGGTTGAGAGTCCACTGGCCCATGTGGGAATCGAACCGGCAGCCTTCGGAGTTAGGAGCATGGAGCTCTAACCGCTTGAGCCACCGGGCCGCCCCTAGACAGGCTTTAATACATGTTTTTAAAATGTTTAATCCCATCCTATCATAACTGAATACCTAGGAACCCAACGGAATAGATTTAATTACTGATAGTAGATGAAAAAACAATTGTTTTTTTAATTAACGCTGAGTTATCACCAAAATTAAAATCTATTTTCCTATGGCATATGGTTCTTCCCTATGGCAGATGACATCTATATTAGTTTGCTAGGGTTGCCAAAATACCACGGACGGTGTGTATTTACACAACAGAAATGTATTTTTCTCAGTTCTGGCTGCTGGAAGGCCAAGATCAAGGTGTTGGCTGGTTTGGTTTTCCCTGAGGGCCTTGAGAGCAGGATCTATTCTAGGCCTCTCTCCTGAAATTACAGGTCGCTGTTCTCTTCCTGCCTCTTCACATGGCCCTCTCTCAATATACCCATGGCCTTGGTGTCTCTTCTTCTTGTAACAGCACCACTCATATTGAATTAGGGCCACCCTCTACTGGACTTAATTTAATCGCTTCTTTAGAGAACGTCTCTCCAAATATGGTTACTGAGGTACCGGACAATGGGACTTCAACATGTGAATTTTCTGGATACAATTTAGCCCATAAAAATGTCCTAAAATGGTTTTTACTCTCAAAGATAGAAGATTTCTAAGCAAATTAATTCTACACACACACACACCCCACACACACACACAAAGGCTTATAGGGCTTCCAAAGGCAATCTGTAAATGAGTGGGTGGTCACATCTGAATCATTTGGGAAATATTTTAAGAATGCAAACTCTAGAGCTTTGCCACTCTGCTACCATCACCACCTCCAGCAGTTTAATTCAGTAGGTCTAAAGTGGAATCTGGGAATTCGTGTTTTTTTAAAAGTCCAGGAGACGCTGTCTTGCTGCCAAATTTAGGAAGCCCTGCTTGATAATACTTCTTCCTCCTTGAAACATCAACGCAAGAAAACATTTGTAGGAACATGTCCCTACTCACACAAGACTTCAAATAGGAGTAGCAAATGAGGGGCCAGATAAGATAACATTTTAAAAATTAAATTCAGAAATTAAGAAATTTTAATGGCATTTATTAGTAATCAAACCATTAATGAAATAAGAAGAAACTTCCTATCTACATCTAAGATTTCAAATTATACTTTCCAGTGTGGAGAAAGGCATTTTCAAAGCAGTGGTACAAATTGGCTCAGAAAATCGTAAATAAGATAAATTTGTAGTTACAGATCTCAGTCCATACATCTCAGACCACAAACTTATACTTACAAGAGAGGTGATGAATATTTTAACCAAAGAGATTTAATCTTGAAGATTCTGTGCCCACCCCCCCAACCAGTTTCTTGGAAATGTTCCATCCATGATTTTAGGATCTTATGCAGTTGCAAATTTGGTTTTTTGTTTTTTGGGTGGTATTTATTTTTGGCAGAGGAAGATGTTTGAATGAAAATCTCATAATATTATCCAGGCTCTGAAAGAGTTAATAACTCTTCTAATATATAGAAGAAGAGATTCAAATTATTCCTTGGGGTCCCTGCAAAGCAGGAGAGCTCTGGCTATAGATGCCCCAAGGTGGCAGCTGTGGAGAATAAACCAACATTTTTCTAACAAAAGACTCAAGATTGCCCCTGACCTTGTCTTACTGGTCCTCTGAATAGAAACAGGGGTGTGATTTTCTGCAGAAAATTGGAGAGGGGCTGGGAGGATGAAATTATATCTATTTCAAAATAACAAACAAGAAAAAAGTTACATTTTCAACAGACACAGTTTAAATGAAAGTCTGGAAAAAACAGGATGATCTTGGAGTTTTCTGGAAAGAAACAGAACCTGCTTCCTAGTCCCCAAAACGATCTAAGTCCTGAAATCAGTGTCATGCAGGACACTCAAAATTCTTCTAAGAGGCACAATGCCTGAACTGGGTGATGACTGAAAACTGATTAAGACTTGTCAGCTACGGCAAACTCTTTTTATCAAGAAAAAAAATTCCTTTGCACTTAGGAAAAAACACAAAAGCACATGTACTTGGTTGTTGCTGCTATTCTTGCTGTGGTTTAACTCAGACCATATGGAGAACATGTGTCAGGACCCTGTCGACCAAATTATACAGGCTTCTCAACTTTGAATTTTCATTAATGCTATGAGTCAAATAGGAGTAATTTTACCAATTATATCATGTTGTAAGAAAAGAATTTAGAAAAAAAAAAGGTCTGTAATTTTGATTAAGTGTTCCAATTAAATCGATTGCTATAAATACCAAGATGTATCTTCCTTGGTCTAATCATACAAGGAATTTAAATTAATTGTCTAAAAATAAAGACTCCATTCATCTTAATTTATCAATATAATGTGTTGTTGGATATAAACTGGCTTGAGTTGGATAATTCTTTTTGTCCAGGTTTCCCAAAATGAATTGTAACATTTTACCCCTTGGGCATTACAGATTAGAAACTTCATATTGAATACCAGTCTTCATTCCTCATACCAAAAAAAAAAATCATAATTATTCCCACTTTATCTTTAGTATTTCTTCCATTACTCATCAGATTACTTTCCTTTGTCTTTTTATATACTTTTGAAACTATAAAGACCCTTAGAGAGCTAACCCATCCACGTCTCTTCCCTCTACCACCATCACTTGTGTCCCAGCCACAATCATTTCTCATCAAGAAAACTGAGGGAGCCTCCCAATTCTGCTGGCTCTCTTCCCTTTGTTCTCCACCATGAAACCACGTTAATTTGTTCAAAAATGTGTTCAGCACTCACCCCACTTCCAGTCATCCCACCCATCCACAAACATCCTCCACCCCACCACAGACACATCTTAAAACTCTCGAATGTCTTCCCACTATGTGTATAATAAAAATCCTTAATTCAGCCAACAAAGCCCTACAGAAGCTGGTGCCTGTGAGGTCCACCCCCTCATCTCCCAGACTTGGCCTCATTGACCTTCTTTAAGTTCCTACATCACTTCTGCTTACACTTTCCTCTGCCGGAAATGCTCTTTTCCTCCATCTTTGCTTGGCTGAGTATCCTTCAAGGTACTTTTTCAGAGATGCCAACGTCCTATGTTTTGAATAAATCCCCAGTAGATTCTATGTGAATTCTTTGCTGATAGGTTTGTTTTGATGAAACCCTTACTCCAGCTGCACTAACTAAAATGGTACTTTATACAAAGTTGGTATGAAACATGACTGTATTCAAAATACTATTTTTGGTTCTGTTTTTGGAGGCATGACAGGAACCCACTTTGGATAAAAGTAAAGCCAGTGTTCACATGCAGCAGGTTTTCAACTTGTAATGTACCTGAACCTCTTTATTCTGTGAAGGAGCAGAAGCATGAATGCAAATAACGTGAGACTCAGATGGGGAAATGTCTGCCAGACTCCTGTGTCGGAAAGAAAAGATGCGGATAACCAGTTGGTGTGTAAAAGCTTATCTGAACCTAGTCTTGTGAAATCGGCCATTACCCTGTGTCACAGATAAATGAGTCCCAATTAGGAAATGGACCTCATATTGTTTGATCTCTTGAATCGGAAGTACATCTAAAGAAACCAAGCCTATCATCAACCTAAACCTTGAAAATCAATCAGGTGTACTCATGGATATCAAGAAAGAGAGATGGAGAAGGAAGAAGAAGAGAGGAAGTTTTCTTTCTTCTACTGAATCTGAAGGATGAAGTCCTGAAGCTCTTCCAAGAGCTAAGACTTGTAAAAGGCCCTCTGATGTCTTATCAATGTTTACTTATCTTTCTTAGTTAATGGTGGCCAGAGAGGGTAGTTAGATAAACCTCATATCATTGTTTTAGTGTCTCTTAAATGAGTGGCAAAAGGTCTGGGAATGTAGGTCAATAGACTCTAAATTTTCCTCAGTAATTTAATGAAGACTGGTTAAAGTGTCTACAGAGACTAGCAGTGAATTAACTTGTATGTTTATTGAGTGCTTCTGTGTACTGCCTTAGGATCATGTCTTAAAGGAATATATCAAATAATGAGCTCGGTGGTGAAATATTTACATTCATTTTTCTGATTGGTGTAGAAGAACTGTGATGATTTGTTTCTTCTTTGAAAGCATAATAAATATCATTGAAAACTGGGTTTATCAGAACCTAGGAACACATTCTCTTTTAACTTGAGTATTAAATGACTGCCTATCAGGATTGGAGGATGCACAACAAATGTTACTAGATTATACTAATAACACAAAGCTTACTAATGGAAATCTAATTTTTTTAAATTTTTTTAAATTTCCAGGCTTTGATGATTTATCAAATAAACCTTTGTACTTTTTTAAAATTTGCAAAATATTTGTTTTAAATTAGATTTGGAGCAGACTCATGAGCAAAAATAAGTCTTTAACATCAAGTTTGATAACCAATAACCTGATAACTAAAATCAGCAACTCTTGGAATAAAAATGTCAAATAGCTAATGAAAATAATAGCATGCAGTTGTAACACATGAAACCACACAGGCATGTAAGCTTTCACCTGAGCTTGTAATCACTTGTCATTTTTAAAATCATACATAGGAATCATACATGAAGCTGAAAATTAAATGAGTTTTCAATCATATAAAGGAAAGATCTATTAAAATGGGGTTATTATCATCATATATGGTGATGACAGAGTAATTTCAAAGATATTTTTTGGGATGACTTTGAGGTGTAGAGAAGTTAAAAAATTTTTAATAGCAACAAATGAATCCTTTCTAATAAGACCTATTTTACTTACCATTTCAGGCGACTATATGCTAAACTACACTGTCTCTTTACTATTAAATCTTGCCAGGTCTCAAAGTGAGAAAGAGGAAATCTTATATTTTTATTTAATTGGGGAATATTGGGGAAAGTATGTTTTTTCCAGGACCTAAGTCAAGTCGCTGTTTTCAATCTAGTTGTAGAGGGCGCAGCTCACTGGCCCATGTGGGAATCGAAACTGTGACCTTGGTGTTGCAAGCACTGTGCTCTAACCAACTGAGCCAACCAGCCGCCCAAGAGATAGGAAATCTTATGTCATGTGGAATTGTGTGATGGCTCCACGAAAGGAGAAGATTTCAGATTACACATATAAGATGCATTTGGGGAAAAGAAAAAATTAAAACATTATGCTCCATATATTATTTGGCCATTCAGTAGATTTTAAAAAAATAAAAAGGTATATTAATAATAAAGTAACAAACAAATAACTTATGTACATACAAATAACTTAATCTGAAATCAATTGTCAAAGCGTTTGGTTTGTTTCTTTAAAAACTTTTGTTTTCATTTACTCAAAAGGTAAATGAGCACATACTAACATCAGTGAGGAAGAGTTTTGTGAACACGGAATATAGAAACAAATCAACCACAATCCTGAATTCCAGTGTGTCCTAACAGTTCAAATCATTTTCTAGTCACTTTACCCGTTCTCGTGGTAGATGCCTTAAAATCATGTAACCACTGCATATCCTGATTGTGCTTTAAACTCATAGACGACATAATTCATACCTGTAAACTTTCACACACAAATTCAAAGCACATTCAGAAAAACAAGTAGTTCTCTAGCCTAAAAATAGGCAACTTCCCAGTATATTTGCACAGGCCAGAAAAGCTCCATAAGATACTGATTGAAAAATCTCTCAGTTCCCAAAAATAAGATTCAGATGAAGAAATGTCTGTCAGATTTCAACAGGTGAGTAAACCTGTTAGGGTTATAATGGTTTGGGGGCAGGCGATATATTAAAGACAAGGAAAATAACAAAAAGGTAAAGTAAAAATGTCCCACTACAAATTTAAATTAGATCAAATATTTCCAAAAAAAGAAATATTGCTTTTCAGAAGAACAAACTCCAGAGTAAAAACTGGTTTCAGAAGATTATTCCCTGAATAATGTACATGAAACTTCAAACAGTCCCTTCAAAACCTAAGAAAACAGGAAAAAAACCTGATGTACTTAAGGGCCTAATTTCTGGCCAGAAAAAGATAACATGCGAACTAGGAACTAAAGATACAAAACACTTCTATGTGTCTATTTCCCTAAATGTGAGGGCTGGACAGGCCTCAGATAATGCTTTTCCTTTCTGGGAAAGCACATTCCTTCCCAGAATGTTCACACTCTCAAAACCACCTTTGTATTACTTAAAATAATTTTTATTATTTTTATAGTTTTATATTTATACTTTATAAATTATTAAATACTTATTACCTTCAAGACCATGGACAAGTTATTGAGTCTCTCCCCGCCTATCTTTGTTTTTTCATGGGGGAAGGTGGAGATCACAATTCATAGCTAACTCCTACTACTGTTGGGAAGTTTAAAAGCTGTAATGTACAAAAACCGCAGGGACTGGCCCATAGGAAAAAATCAGGCCAGAATGGTACCTATTGTAAGTATCTATCCTACAAAATATCTTGATAGTTCTTCTATGTCCTATAGTTTAAATTCAGTCTCCATGGCAGTTTCGTTTGTGTTATTTAAATTCTATAATACTTCTATACAACAACTAAAAAGAGTCATCTAGAACTATTTCTTTATTCCACTGTTGTTCTAATAAAATGCCTTTAGCCATTTTTGTACATAATGGACACACAAAAGGACCTCTAGGATCATTCAAATGCCAGAGAATTTCAACTCCTTTTCCCAATTTCCCTACATTGTAAGCAGTGAGGAAATCTCTTATTTTGTTTTTTGTTAAGTAATATTATTTCTAAGACCTGGGATATATGAAAACAACTGAAAAAAAAGCACAATGGAAATAAATCATGCAAGCAACAACCTCAACAACCAATACTAATGTCAGTTGCATTTAATCCTGTTTAGTTTGCATGAGAACTAGGCAAAACAGCTGATGGGAAGCTTCACTTTACTGAAAACAAGGGAGTACTATTCAAAGGACTAAGGTGCTCAAGAATATATACAGAGGGTGCCAAAAAATGTATACACATTTTAAGAAAGGAAAAACTGTATTAATTGTAATAATACGTACTGATAACAAAAGATAAATACAAGTCACATTTGACTTCTGCAATTACAAGAGGTGCTCAGAGTGGTTACCATCAGCATCCAGACACTTCTGATTATAGCAAATTACTGCTTGAGTACAGATAACATCTCTTAAAATGTGTATACATTTTTTGGCACCCCGGGTACATCAGGACAGCTGTATCAGATTATATGACAGAAAGAGGAAAGAGCAATGTGCCTTTTTAACTACCATGTTTCCCCGAAAATAAGACCTAGCCAGACAATCAGCTCCAATGCGTCTTTTGAAGCAAAAATTAATATAAGACCCGGTATTATATTATATGATATAACATCAGGTATTATATTATATTATATTATATTATATTATATTATATTAAATTATATTATATTATACCCAGTCTTATAGTAAAATAAGACCGGGTCTTATATTAATTCTTGCTCCAAAGGACACATTAGAGCTGATTGTCTGGCTAGGTCTTATTTTCAGGGAAACACGGTAGTTTGCAAACTTCCCAGACTAAGTTATAGGACTGCGATTTTATTAGAGCTGTGACCATTCCACTGGAGAAGACCGCGGCTTATTACTTTGGCTGTTTTCATGCCTTCCCTGCAGTGGCTTTATCATCATGGATGCTAACTGTTATTCACATTAAAAATAAGCACACCTCAAAATCTAAGAAAACAATGTAGAGGGGTTTGGAAGAAAGTGGAAAAAAAAAAGTACCTATAACACAATTAGCCAGAAAACAGCTGAAGCATCATGCTAGTTTAAAAGAATCATGCTAATTACATGATGTAACTATTCTATTCCTGTAACCATACAGGACTGTGTGTACATTCTATGTCTATAGGAGAATCATTCAGGAATTGTCACTGTAACTAGCTAATGAAGAAAATTTTTAGTGATATTCTATAATTATGTTTGGCATCAACTCTTTGTTTTTACAGGCTTTGATTTAGTAAGAATTGTCCTAATCCCAACGCATACCTGGGAAGTTATTAGCAGTAAGTCTTACAGAATCAGTTATGGCCAATGGTTGGGTTGATGGGCCAACGCACCCTTTGGTACTTATTTACACAAGAATTAGATACTGATAATATAACGTCAGTCAGAAAACTACAGCCCTATAAATGTTCTCTGTGTGTCCGCTCAAGCTTAATTAAACATCACCCATGACTGAGTTTTGTTGGAAGTCGTTCAGCTTGTTAAAGGGTCAGAGGATGAAATTTCATGGACTGGAACCAAACGAAAAGTCTGAAAAGTTACAAATGCAAACAAAAAATGCTGTGGTTATGTTTAAGTTTTAACTAGTATTCCAGGCCCACATTCGCCCCCACCCTCTGCCCCCAAATCTATGTACAGCCAAGTCCTAGTTTGCATTGCCTGAAGAGAAATATAATTTCAAGGTTTACAAATTTTCCAATCTCTTCAACCTTTCTAGCAATACCCTTTTATCCACATTCACCTCAGCCCAGAGTAAACACACTCTAACTTTTTTGCTCTCCAAACAATTAGAAGCAGAAATCATAAACTTTTAGCAAAGTCTGTTAAGTTTTGCTTTATGAGAACAAAAAAAAAAAACACATCAATTTCAATATAAAAATAGTAGAAAAATTGGAAGTCTTAACTTCTTATTTAAATATTTAGGATATTTTTGTAGCAATATTCTATGAAGTTAAGAAATATTCAGTGGAATTACTATTTTTCTTCTATGTCTTCCCTCTAGCTGCTCTAATATTTACTTAAAATAAGACTGTATACTCATGATCATGTTTATTTTTGTTCTCTAAAATTTGGAATTTTGCTATCAACTAAATATATAATCGTTATCTTACTAAAATTTCTACTATGTGCTTTAGGTTGTAAGTAAATCAACTGTGCAATGCAGCTCATATGCAAATGAGGTTTCATCTGGATTCTATTCTGCCCTGGTCCCCTTTCCTTTCAGGCTACTTGGCCAAGCTTACCCTGTATCTATATTCTGGCTTTTCTTTTTCTTTCTTTTCACCCCTAAGTGACAGACTTATCTAAAACTGTCAAATAAATTATTTGAGTTCTTCCCAAAAAGCAGGGCATGTATAAATAACACAAAACCATTCAGCAGAAACTAGCCATTTGTTTCTCATTCAGTTCTATACTGCTTTTACAATACCTTCCCAGAAGGGGGTGACAGGGTGGGAGATGTGACAACAATGAACTCAGGGGATTAGTTTACTTTCTTCTTTGTTCATCTTTTATTAGCCCTCCTGATGTTTCCTTGATAGATCTTCTCTATTGTGTATCTCTATGTACATTTAAGAACTAATCTGCGTTTTACAAGCCCACTTTGTGTTCAGAGAATAAGTTAAAAGAAGTTTGTTTTTGTGATGTGATTAGCAACTTTTCATTATAATAAGAATAGGACTGGAATTCAGTAAGGGTTCAAATTTACATCTCCTTTCACCTTCCCCTCTGTGATCCATTCACTAGGAAAGAACTGAAGGGAGATGTCTGGAAAAGCATCTCCTCCCCACCCCCACCCCAGTGACCATCTAATAGTTACTTCTAAAGCCAAAAGATTTCCATCAAGCCTTTCTGTGCATATATACCACTACATTAATTAAAAGTAATTACAGTATTAATGTCAAGTTACCATAATTTCTTGAAACAAGGACCAGCCTTGGTGACATCCAGCAGGGGAGGGAAAGAATGCCCTATAAGAAATCAAACCATTTTCCCTTAGTTTCTGATTTATTACCTGGTTGGGGGTAGGAAGTTATTTCTAGAAGGAACAAATGAAAATGTTTTATGTGAAATTTTGTTTTGGTTTTGAATGATTTTTGTTTTCCTTTTTCTTTCAAGGATTTTTTTTTTTAATGCTTTCACCAATGTGCAAATACATATGATCCAGAATGTTATATGTTACAACAAAAAACTAAGAACTACACAGTTATGTTCTGGTAAATGGTGTGTGGCTGAGGGTAAGGAAAGGGAGCCCTCATGTAGCATCTGCCTTTTCCTATGGTATAAATACTCCTACGATGGCCGATTTCGAGCTACCCACATGATGTCAACTGAGCACTGAGTTAGGAAGAGGTGTGACAATCAGCTCTTATGAGCTGGTATAAGCAATGTCCAGCACACCATTGAAAGTACAATTAATGTCCGCCAGATGATCACCGTTTAAATAACCTAAGGTAAATTTATACAATATTATAATACTATCTACAATACTGTGCAAACTTGGACGAAAAAAGGGGCCATATACTAAACCTGGCAAACTCAGGGGATGCCTGCATGGTGGGTCTTATAAACTCAGGAACAAAAGTACCGCATAGGATGGTCTGAACAGAAAAATTCCTAAAAGCCGATCATGGAGGATAGTATCCTTTTGGCCTGTATCTTCCTTGAGAAAGGTCAATCTTTACCTTAATTAAGCCTGTGTATTGTGTTTTTGCATCTAAAATAACATACCTTTGAATGTCAGAGTGATCTTTTCCAGACCCCTCAAGCCATAACTGTGGGTACCAGAGCACCATTCCACAGAACCCTTCATTGTTATCTTGTTCCCTGCGTACCATCTCTACATGCTGTAAATGATAATTATTAACTATCCTATACCCACCAATGTAAAGAAGTATGTATCCTCAGATTTTGATTTTATCCAATCCCAGAGATTGCCCTGCTTTTCTTTCTCCTGCCTCCTTAATCTACCACCAATGGACTTTATATATTTTCCTTACATTCTGTCTTTTGATTCTATATGCATAGAATGAAGTGTAAAACTGCCATTGTCTAGAGCATTTCTCAGTCCGTTCAGATTTTGCTTCCCTGAAATTGTCATCCGTTTGGCTCAACTAAATTCATAAAAATTCTCTACAGGTTTGGACATTTCTCACATCAACATAACCTTTGAAAGAATGTGACAGAATATATTAATATGAAAAGAATTTCAAGGTGGATACTATTAAATAATAAAAAATAAAATTCTCTATGATTCTCATATCTAAAAAATTGATATATAATACATAGTATGTAAAATAAAAAATGGCTAACTTTAAATGAAAACTATAAAATGCCATGTGTACAGAGCTTCATATGTATTATCTCATTGAATATTCACAATTTCTTGACAAGGTAGGTATATTATTATCCCTTTAGAAATGAGAAAACAGAGCATCAACTAGTGTGTGGTAGAGTCAAAATTTATGACAATCGGACTTCAAAACCAAACCTTTTAATAAGTCTTCCTGTATGTGTTACTAAATACAAATGCACAGGAGAAAAACATTTGTAATGTCTTTACCAATTGTTTACATTGGTATGTAAGGAGGAAAGAGATTCCAGATAGGTTCAATTACTAAATCGACATTTCTATAATATTTGAACATTTAACACATTTGTTATTTATTTAATCAGAAAAAAAGTTGATTAAAACCTTTTCTTTAATCAACTGAATCTTTGTCTCTTGTCAAACAGGAAGAACAGAGACATTTACTTGTTACTGAAATTAGTGCGATAAAAACCAGGATCAAAATCCACAGATGCTCAAGGCTCTTATATAAATTGACATAGAACAATGCATACAATTGGCCTTCCACATCTATGGACTCCCCACTGAGGATGGAAAAAACTGTTTTTGATTCCCAGTTAGTTGAATCCATGGATGTGAAACCTGGGCTATGGAAAGCCGACTGCATATTTATTGAAAAAAATATGTGTCCAAGTGGACACGCACAGTTCCAACCAGTGTCGTTCAAGACTCAACTATACATGTGTGTATTTTACTCTGCAAAGCAAATGAGATGAACGTCATTGTTGACTTTGACAAGATCAGTTTGGTGGGATGAGGAGTCTAAAAGGACGTTTAGAATATGTTCCTTTGTCTGCAACTGGCTTCCAAAAAATCAGATGGAAGCTAGATAGTTGGTTATATGGATGTTCATTTCACAATTCTCTTTTTGCTTATGTTTAAATTTTTCCATTAAAAAAAAGAAAGAATGGGTTCAAGAGAAAATGAGAAGAGAGAAACTGGAGGCAGATCATCAAAAACATATAAGCAACTCTTACAAAAAGTTCGTTTTAAAGAAAAGGAGAGAAAGGGGATGCTGTCTGGAGAGTATCTGAGATCCATATATATATATTTTTTTTTTTTCTTTTTTTGTAGATAGGAGAAAGTATAACATTTGCAAATGATCCAGGAAAAAGGAGGGGTATTAAGGACGCAAATGACATTGGGGGCCAACTGCTGGAGGGATAAATTTAAGTGGGTTAGGGAAGGAGAGGATTATGAAGGTAGAATGGCAGGAAATAAGAGACAAAAAGGTCTGGGCCAAGATGACAGAGCCTTAAATCCTCCAGAAGAGAGGCTGGATTTTACTCAGAAGATCATTGGGAACTTTCAAAGGGTTTTAAACAGGGGAGTGGCATGTTAGTTTTGTGCTTTAGGTAGCAAAAGCTATCTAAGATGGAATTTAATTTAGAATGTGAATTGACCCCTACTGTTCAATATTTGGTATTAATAGCGCACCAAAACCTGCAGTGTTCAAGTGAATTCTTTGGCTGGCATTTTACATCTTTTTGGAAATCCTTTGAGTGTTAACAAATAAAATTTGTCTCACAAAAAAATATCGACTTCATTATATCACTACGCCATGATCAATATTAGAAAGTGTATTCATTTTTCTTTGTAATTTAATATAGGAAAATTGGTATACATCACTGTTTTAAGTTGCATTTATTTAACTTTTGAGACTAAACATTTCCATATGTACATTTGTTTTGTGTATTTCTTTTTTACTGCATTGTTAGTAAACTTTATTGGGGTTAAAGGTGAAGTTGCTATACAATGTGTTTTAATAACTCAAGAAGTCTCCTCAAGTAAACCAAGAAACTGTTTCTTGATGGTTTCTATTATCAGCCCAGAACTTTCTTCTCAAAGAACCCGAAGCTTTTAAATCTATGTACAATATTTAATTTTATCTCTCTGGACATAGAGTATAAGGAGCTCAAAACACAATGACCATTAAAGAAAAAACTCCCTCCCTGGAAGACAGTAGTGTAGTCAGATCCCATGGGGAGACTGTCCCTTGCTTTCCCATTATAAATGATGGCAGTACACACGTTCTGTTGCTAGGCTGTAGAAAGCTTTTTATGTCTGCCAGATGTAAGCACCACTTGTAAGCTTTAATTTTTTTTTTTTTTAATGAAGAAAGGAATATGCAGACATTGACACAGTATTAAGCAAGAAGAGAAAGTCAGAAAAAATATGGACCTATTTTTGGGTTATTTGCAATTTAGGGATAAAGCTTTGGTGTAGTCCTCAAAAATACTGAAATCACTGGTTCCTATTAAATAGCTATCTAAGTGTCTTCCAACTGTTGGGAGGGAGAGGGAAGTACAATATAATACCGTGTTTCCCCGAAAATAAGACCTAGCTGGACCATCAGCTCTAATGCATCTTTTGGAGCAAAAATTAATATAAGACCCGGTCTTATTTTACTATAAGACCCGGTCTTATATAATGTAATATAATATAAGACCAGATCTAATATAATATAAAATATAATATAATATAATATAATATAATATAATATAATACTGGGTCTTATATTAATTTTTGCTCTAAAAGACACAGTAGAGCTGATGATCCGGCTAGGTCTTATTTTTGGAGAAACACAGTATTTGTTGCTGTAATTCAGGGATGAGCAAACTTTTTCCATAGAGGGCCAGATAGTAAATATTTTAAGCTTAACCGGCCACATGGTTTCTGTTGCAACTATTCAATTCTGCTGTTGTATTGACAAAGTAGGCATAGATATTAGTTAAAAGTAATGCTGTATTTTGATAAATTAAGCATGGCTGTATTCTGATAAAACTGTAGTAATGAACACTAAAATTTGAATTTCATATCATTTTCTTATGTCACAAAATAGTATTCTTATTTTTTTCCTATTATTTTAAAATGTAAAAACCATTCTCTGTTCACGGATTGTACAAAAATAGGCAACAGGCCAGATTTTACCCATAGTCTGAATTTTGCTTACCTTTGCTATAACAGATTAATCACTTTTTTTTAAAAAAAAGAATCAATTATTTCTGCAAGACTCTGAAAATGAACAGCCCTTCTAGTCCCTACCTAAAGACAGTATCATAAATGCTACATACTAAATGACAAATTGCAAAGAGCAGGTGACCGTGTGTGCCTGAAAGTTGAAGGTAGTATTAAATTCTATCATGCAAGTAATTCACAAGAATCCACCTATTTGAAAAAAAAAAAAAAAAAGGTTTGTGTAACATTCAAATGCTTGTCTTTAATTACATTTATGTATCTGTGTAGCAGCTAGCTGATAGCAATGGACAAAGCCCTGGGAAAAGAGTTCATAGCTTTGATGTAAGCTAGCTGTTGGATTTAGGGCAAATCACTTAAACTTTCTTAACTACTATTATCGATAAAATAAGCCATTAGACCATATTATACCTGAACGTCTTTCCAGCTATGAATTTTTATGAAGTCTATCGATTTACAGCATAAAACTGTAAAACTAGTCTATATTCTTGGAATTTATATAACCTAGTCCTGAGTAAACTGAACATTACTAATCCATGTTTGTCTTTGGTCACCCTTGATTCTAACTCCAGGATCTAGACGAGTACCTAAAACATAGCAGGAATTCAATAAATGTATTCAATCAACAAAAATATGTACATTCCCTCACTTTATAAAACAATGTATGAAAAGCAATTTAAGTAGCTTAATGTATTCATTCAGCAAATATTTTCTGAATAATAACTGTGTTAGGCATGGAAACTGGACAGACACCAAGAGTAATGAGATAATATACCTGTCCAGGAAATTTCACAGTCTGGTGAACCAAAGGGCAGAATGGGGTGGGGACACAAGAGGTGCTGGTGAAACGTATTTATTTAGGCCAATTTTGCCTTTCATTTTCATTTTATAGCTCTAATATAAACACTGCGGAGAAAGAGTGAAATCTGAACTAAAAGACTGTTTCTATGTCTCTGGTCCCTGTCTTTAGAAATGAATAAATATTATTTGCTATCATTGGCTGTCTCCCAGCATAGTGTCTTTCACACGTACACAGACCAACACACAAACACATGAACATACTCATGGATCTTCCAATTCATGATCTTTTGATTGTCATGTCTAAAAATATTAATTAGCTTATCAATAAATGAGGATTATTACATAAGGAGGATTCCAGGGATTTAAAAAGGTATAATAGACAAATATAGAAGCTGTTAGTTCTAGATTATGAAGACTGCCATCATTATGTGAACATAATCATAGACATCAACAGACTAACCTGGCCAAAGCTTAGCAACAGTGTTGGAGAGTTTGGAAAGCAGAGTACATAAGGACTGCTAATGGGTGAATAAATACAGAAGAGATTCTCTTCCGATTGCCCCTCGTGTAATTAGTGAAATAGCAAATAAGCAAGGTCAAAACTGAGAGTGATTAGAAGGAAGGGGGAAAGGTGTTGAAAGTTTGAGAGGGGAAAGAGTAATAAAATAATCATCCTGTACATTTTTTTTCCTCAAATAACCTCTAGGATAATTTTTTAAAACTATGTCCTCACATATTTTTAAGTTGACATTTAAAATTATTTATTATGACTTTTAAAATTGCTACAGATACAATGTTTGGTATGTTGTAAATATAGATATCTTACATAAAACCTTTATATGATTTTTTAAAAACATAGACACTGGAATCAGTCAAAGTATAATTTAAAAAAATTAAAAACATGACTTACAGAAATATAAAGTAAGTGTGTGTCAAAATTTATTTAAGTCATTAATAAGGAAACCAGCAGAATGGTAAAGTGGGTTTAAAGGAGTATAGAGAAAGAATGTTCATAGTCTCTAAAAGGGAGTATGATGAAATAGGTCGCTAAATTAGATATAGAACTGGATAATGTCATACAGGGAAATAAAAATGCAATTTTTGAGCTATCCTTTCTCACTCACATCTCTACTGGACAAAATTCATTTGCAATGCTATTAGATAAAGAATCTTTGCATTGCCAGTCTAGCATCTGCCCTTAGAGATTTATAAAATATTTTGATCAATAGTAAATAGTTAAGTCAAAACAGGTACATAGTCTTAACAAATTAAGTAATTCTTGTTTGAACTTGTTAGACAATGCTTCAGTCTTACAGTGAAAAGCCACGCGACTATCCTTTTGCCTGTGTGCATGTTTCAGATGTTTTATTTCTTATCAAAACAGCACAGTAATCTGATGTCCAGAATCATTCATTTTAAAAATACGTTGATTCTTAACAGAAGAATTTACATTTTCCTTCTTTCTTGAAATACTATTTCTATTTATCGTCCCCATATTCTAATTTAATATATTTTGATGTTTGACTGTTTTCCAGTTAGTATTTCTACTTTATGAATGAGAAAACAGAGTAATGAATAGCTGAGTTGAGGAAAGAATGCAGTATCAAATATGATCGATCACTCATACTATATATAGTCAATAACCTCTGGACTACACAGTGTTTAGTCTACAGGATTATAATTTTAAATGCTTTCCTCAAAAAAAAAACATGACGAGATATTTGCATTCCCTTGTTCACTGCAGCATTATATACAACAGCCAAGATAGGAAAGCAACCTAAATATCCATTGACAGATAAATTAATAAAGAAAATGTTCTATACTTGTACACATACAATAAAATACTTTCGGCTTTAAAAAAGAAGGAAAAACTTCCATATGTGACAATATGGATGGACTTTGAGGATATTATGCTAAGTCAAATAAGTCAGTCACAGAAGGCCAAGTACTGCATAATTCCACTTATATGAGGTATCTTAAACAGTTAAATAGTCTTTGCTCACAGAAACAAAGAATTAGAATTGTGGTTGCCAAGTGCTGGAGGAAGGGAAATGGGGAGTTGCTAATTATTAAGTATAAAATGCCAGTTATGAAGGATGAGTAAGTTCTAGTGATCTGCTGTACAGTACCGTGCCTGTAGCTTATACTATATTGTGCACTGAAAAATCTATTAAGACGGTAAATCTCCTGTTAAGTGTTCTTACCACAAAAAAATTTTTTTTTAATTCATCATGACAAATATTCACTATGTTTTACCCTGGGTAGTCTTCGGCAAGGTACTTGACTTCAGTGACGTCAGTTTCTTTCTCCATAAAATAAAGATAAAAAAGTTTCCAAATCATAGGACTTTTGTCAGAGTTCAATGTGAGCAGGAAAATACTCAAATAATACCTGACTCAGATGAACCACCTGATAGTTATTATTCTTTTTATCTGCTTTAAATTATATTTTTATTGATAGTGAGATCAATATACAATTATATAAATACATAGTTTTCTGTATATTTATTGTATTATTACTGTTCTTCCTTTTGTGACTTGACTGTTCCTTTGCCTATTTTTTTACTGAAGTGTACATCTTTGTTCTCATTGATTCATGAGAGTGATTTATATTTTAAAGATAATAATCCTGGGGTGGCCGGTTAGCTCAGTTGGTTAGAGCACAGGCTCTAAACAACAAGGTTGCTGGTTCGATCCCTGCATGGGCCACTGTGAGCTGCGCCCTCCACAACTACCTTGAAACAACTACTTGACTTGGAGCTGATGGGTCCTGGAAAAACACATATTTATTAAAATAAATAAAAGTTTTTAAAAAATCTATTTTAAAAAAGATAATAATCTCACATATGACATATATTTAGCAAATACTTTCAAAGTTTATCAGTTGTCTTAACTTAGCATTTTTTGATTATGAATAGAAGATTGTTTTCAATTTTTTTATTATGAAAATTTACCAACGTACAGAAAAGTTGGAAGAACAGTATATGGAATGCACATTTACCAAACAACTATTGAACGATATTTTAACAATTAATCATATTTCCTTTACTTTATCTCGCCTTTTTTTTCTGAAACATGTCAAAATATGTTGCAGACATGGTATCAGTCCACATCTACATACATTGGCACGTGTCTCCAAAGAACTTAGGCATTCTCATATATATGTCCACAAACATCATCCTCACTTCAAATATCATCTACTAGAGAAGTTTTCAGTTGTCTCATTAAAATTCTATAAACAAATAAACAAGCCTATTAAGTCTTCAAAATCAAAGGAGATGTTTCAGTGGCAAAGTTTTTCATTCCTGTAAAATTCCTAGTGAACCTATGAGAATCTATAAAAATTGTCCGTAAAAATCAGAAGGTTTTACTTTGGCCCGCAGCAATCTTCGCACTGAAGCTGCAGTGAAGCGCATTGTCCCCAGGCCGGGAGAAGCCCAAGTCCCCCTTGATCATGCCTCCACCCCGACCCCCCATTCTAAATATTCCTCATAAAGTAATTGAAATGAGAATGACAGCTAAACAGAAGACACCTGGGAACAACTGCCCGAAAGGCAGTGGTGGAAGTTGTTAGCCTCATATAAACATGAGTAAACAGACCAAATAACAGCTTGAAATATTTAGTTTAGCCCTCCATGTATCTACCGGATGTGCGAGTCATTTGTCTTGTAATTACGTCCTATATCCTAGGCACATATTTATCCTGCTTCAAACATCCCCAGCAGAGCAGCCTTTTTCAGTATACTCTTATCTTGGTGCAGTCAAAAAAAGAAGGCATGCTGTGCCTAGAACTTTTGTGCAACGACATCTGTAATAAAGACAAATTTGGGTTTTTTTCCCAACCATTATCTCTATTTAATATTCCACAAGAGGAGAATTTTATCATTGAAATCTAAACCAAATGATGCAAAACAGAGGTAATAAAACGTGTACGCCTTTGAACTCTCTTACTAATGTGACTATTAACAATTGGAAGGAATTCAAATATTTTACTTTTAAATATGACTTAGCAAAGGCTGGAAGGTATTAAAGACTGCAGAGCTCAGCACCTGTTTGGTGACATTTAATGAAAAGCAGAAGCATCTCCCTTTACCCATGAACGCAAACCATTTTAAATTATTACCAGAATGGGCCTGAAACCCATTATGAAAAGTGTGGTTTTTGTGCCCTGGAATTTACATCATCAGCATCTCTTGGGAACCTGGAACTTTGGCTGTATCAGCAGAGAAGGAAGCAGTGGTCCGCAATGACCTTGAATCACCTAGGTACTCATGAGAGTCCAATCCAGCCAGCCCCACATATTAAAATGTGAAAGGCGTAGGTGGGTATTTCCTCCTAGGTTCAGCCACACGCCTTCCTTGAATTGAAGACTCAAATTCTACTCCAACATATAAATGTTTCTTCTCCACATCTTATTGATTCATCAAACAAACAGACAAAAAAAGCACACAATAATAAAAGTACTAGTTAATATTTATGGTTATTTGGAATCCCTTTGTGTAAACTGTCTTAATACATGACAACTAATAGATACACCCCAGAGTTCTGTTAAATCAGTTTTCTCATTTTTCACTATTTCACAGTGATCCTTCAAGAGAATATGGATAAGTAATGAAAGCAGGGCTTAAAGAGTCATTTTATGAAAGTCATTTTATGACTTTCTTGAGGTCACATAGGAAAATGATGTTAGGTCTGTCTCAGCAGGTAAGTGACAGCATTGAGACTATTACCGAAATTTTCTGTGAATGTGGTACTTGGTGCCACCATGACTCAGTAGGTTCTTACTTTTCATAAGTGGCAAGGCTCCAGGTATTTTTACCCTGGGCACCATCCACCCTTAGGGAGGGCAATCTGAAAGAGAAGGGCTGAAGGAAATGTAGGAACTGAGGTGCTATTTGCTGTGGTGGAGTCAAATCCCTGCTCAGTGAAGAAGGCAGATGTTGACACCCATCACTATGGAAAGGAAGGGCAGAACCTGGGCGATTCAGATAGCAGGATTGAGGAAGAGGAAATCACGCTGCCGAGGTTCAAAGAGACATCACTTGCTTCAACACACTATATTTCTGGTAGACTGAAGTCAGAGCTCTGCAAAGAAAATCATTAGATATTTGCAGTCCAAGTACTAAGACTGTGAAGGACCTGAGGAATCACAAAAAACCTAACATTCCTCAGTTCAGTGTGAGAGGCCCTTTTCCCCCAGTTTCTGCCACCAAATTAAAATGTCTCTGTTTTATACAAACAAACAAACAAAAATGTCTGTTTTGTTCCTTCCTCTGTTTGTTTGTCAAACCTTCTGTTGCTCCTCACTCACCCCATACTTGGACAGATGATGCAGGCAGCAGGAAATGGAATTAATGGGTGGTGTTATCAAGAATTAAAGAAACTGATTTCACAAAGATGGTGCTGAAAGCAAAGAAAGAAGCCCCTGCCCCTCCCAAAGCAGAAGCCAAAGCAAAGGCTTTGAAGGCAAAGAAAGCAGTGCTGAAAGGCGTCCACAACCACAAAAATAAAAATACCTGCCTGTCAACCACCTTCCAATAGCCCAAGGCACTTCAACTCTGAGGCAGCCCAAATATCCTTGGAAGAGCGCCCCCAGGAGAAATAAGCTTGATCTCTATTCCATCATGAAGTTCCCCCCAACTACCGAGTCAGCCGTGAAGAAGATAGAAGACAACAATACACGTGTGTTCATTGTGGATGTCAAGGCCACCAAGCACCAGATCAAACAGGCTGAGAAGAGGCTCTGTGACCTTGACGTGACCACGGTCAACACCCTCATCAGGCCTGATGGAGAGAAGAGGGCATATGTTCAACTGGCTCCTGACTGTGATGCTTTGGATGTTGCCAACAAAATTGGGATCCTCTAAACTGAGTCCAACTGGCTAATTCTAAATATAAAATTTTTTCACTTTAAAAAAAAAAGAAAAAGAATAAAAGAAACTGGATGTCTCGCAAGAAGGCGTTTCACAGTATGTCGTTCACCAGCCACTGTTGTCTCAATTTGAATGAAATTTCAAATCAAGTAGGATTGCCATTAATAGTAAAAGCTAGCATTTCACTCACTAGGCCCTACACTGAGTGGTCCACCTGCCTACTAATTTATTCTACACCCCTTTCTTATTAGACTTTATCCCTGCTTACTCTTAGAGAAGAAATCTAAGAGCACCCAGTTAACATGTGGTAGGGCTAAGTGTTGCACCCAATCTTTCTGATACCAGATTATATGGCTCTTACCTACTACATTATACTGTCTTTATTGAAATAATTGGGATATCTAAAAATTAAAATAAAGAAAAGAGACAGGAGAAAAGAAAAAAGAAATGCATGAGGAGATGTTACCCACATTCTTTTAGAAAGGCAAATTCCATTCCCATGTGAAATATGCAGATGATGTTTCCTGCTACACACACAAGATGTCACTGTAAATGACATCAGTAAAACATTTTCTACACTACATGCATGTATGCCCCAGCAGTTAAGTGAATGTGGTGTCCAACTGGGACCGTTGCCACAGATGGTTTGGAGGAGCTGAAGACCCTGTAGTACTGAAATCCCTGACTGGATTTCCACTGGAAATAAAAATATGGAATAGAAAGGTACAGGCATTAGCCTTTTGGGAGAAAGTCATAAGATATATTACCATCCACATTCCAAGGCTGAAAAGTGCTGCTGTTTAAAGAGTATTTGTGGGGCACGGAAGTCTTCCTTGAAAGGATAATTTGATTTGATGGCAGAGAGAATGAGAAGGGCTTGGCAAAAGCAAAGCAATTTGTTTCTATTCTTTAGCTTGACCACTACCATTGGATAACTAGGTACTTCTAGATTGATAGTTATAGCCCATTAGATCAAATGGAAAAGTTTTGGAAATAAAACCATTGACAGATGACTAAATTTTTTTCTTTTAAAAGATTTTATTGGGGAAGGGGAACAGGACTTTATTGGGGAACAGTGTGTACTTCCAGGCCTTTTTTTTTCCAAGTCAAATTGTTGTCCTTTCAGTCTTAGTTGTGGAGGGCGCAGCTCAGCTCCAGGCCCAGTTGCCATTTTCTAGTTGCAGGGGGCACAGCCCACCATCCCTTGTGGGAGTTGAATCTGCAACCTTGTGGTTGAGAGCCCACTGGCCCATGTGGGAATCAAACCGGCAGCCTTCGGAGTTAGGAGCAGGGAGCTCTAACTGCCTGAGCCACCGGGCCAGGCCGGCAGATGACTAAATTTATTTGGATTAATCTAAATCATGAAATACTAATGTCTTTAGGAGCTGAGCTGCTCTGCTTACCTGATGACAAAATAACTGCAGGTAGCGTTATTAAGCATTTTAGATAGTTGAGAGGTATAGTTATTTGTTGTGTTGTCTTTTAAAGTTGATGTTTGTGGTCTATGTTTGTTGACAAGTCTATTTCAAAATGCTTTCCTCAATTATACTTACTGGACAAGTCTTTTAAAGGAGAAATCACAGATCTATATGTTTAAGTACAACCCATGAAAACATTGAAAAAGTAATAAGGACATCAGTATAAAAACACCTTGAAAGCTAGATCTTTGTTTAATATCTAACTTTAACATGCCCCAGGGCGAGAAGCTACGTGGGGAGAGTAATAAGAAAACTTTCCCTTCTGCACAAGGTCTTAGCTATGCCTCCTCCATGTCCCCTAAAATAATAGAAATAATATTGGCTCCGTTTCTTCTTGCATCTCTAGCGACCTACATTAGTCCTAAATAATGATAAGCACCATATAATTTAAAATTTCTCTCATTTACAAATTAACTTTTCCTATGTAAATTCCATAGAAGCAAATGGCTGAAGAGCTTTGGTCAGAGAAGGAAGCCTGCAATTCAGTTAAGTCTGAATTTGTCACACACACACACACACACACACACACACACACACACACACCCCACCAAAGCACTCTTGATTTCTCCATCATCACTATATGAACAACGTATTCTGATAAGATCAGGGTAAAAGATTTTCTTTTAATAGGAATGAAACTAACACAACTACTCTGAAAGATATTTACATTTATCTAAGAATATGCTAGGACCAAGAAAAATAGAAACAAGTTGCCATTGAGCAATATATGTGACATTAAAGCCAGTGTGGTAGATTCTTGTTCAATGATTTAAGGTTTAATTCACAACTTTATTTTTATATACAAATGAAAACTAGCGAGAAGTTGAACGCTAGTCTTCTCTTAAGCACCAATTTCAATGAGTTGGAAACCATTGGCTGTCCTTTCCTAATTCCTTTACTCAAAACGTGGATTCCTTCCCAAAGGAACTCTACTAATTAAGGGGGTGGGGGAAGGGAATCTTTCCTCAGTTTGTTTCTTTTTCTTTCCCAAATTTTCGTTTTCCTCTTGAGAAATAAATAAGGAATATTACCCTAATTTGGAGTAATAAAATTTTATAGCAGAATATTTATTTTACAAATTACTCTGAGTTATCATTTTTTAAAAATCTAAAATCTAGGCACAATTTTTTAAGTCTCTTTATTCATTACAGGACAGAATTTAGCCAGAGGAGCACTCTGATATCTGACATTACTCTAAAGTGCAAACAACAAGTAGAACAAGCCAATTATCAAATGTATAGAGTGACATTTTCATTGGAAAATAAGGGACAACATGAAAATCAAAAGAATAGAGGAAAATATTTTTAAAGAAAGAAAAGAATACTCCAAATGTTAATAATAGCTGCCTGTAAGTGTGTAGGATTATGAGTCTTTTTTTTTTCCCTGCTTTCTTGCATTTCTACATTCCATGAGCCTTAAGTTTGAAGTGGGTATAGAAAGACCCAAGGTTTAAAATCTCCAAATCTAAAAGAAGGAGGCTCAGATGTTGTGGCTGGGAGCAGTCGTGCCAAACTAGTAAGTGACTATCATACATTCTATATTTGACTCTTCTCTTGGTCACGCAACTTCATGGAGAATAATGCAGGCACTTTTGCTAACTTGATAAAATAACAATTCAATTAAAATACTTTCTTATATTTAAACCCTAAGATTTGAGAGAAAATAAAAATAATATGTAAGGGCTTCTTCAATACCCCTTCTGTAATTTATTATCTGCAAACATGGACACAGTTTTTAAACCAAAGTAATTGATTCCTTCACACCAAGGTGTTTTAGTTTCTCAGGGTTTACAAAACTCCCTGAAATGGGTACTATTAATCTAATGTGTAAAGCACACAGATTGAAATTTTATACATTTGCATAAATTAAACCTACCAGTCATTAATCCAGAGGTGACCTTTGTCAGTCAGCGGATGTTTTCTGATTCTCTGAACACAAAGGGAGTACACAGTATATTTGAATGGCTCCTTCTGTCTGGCATTTTTGTGATCCACCAGACAGGTCTTCAGCATACAATGAGTCAGCCCTGGGCTGTATTCTCTGTTCTGTGTGGACAGTGACAAAGTACTCTTGTGGGATTTAACCCTTACCTTTGTTTGTCTGGAGGCTGTGCAAATTAAATGCTTTCACAAAATAAGAAAAATAACTTCCCAACTACATTACAATATAAACATTTTATCCTACTTAATGTAGTTGAGTCATAAAAATGCTTTTGTAACATGGGTGGTCAGAATACAAAAGCATATACAAGGAAGATGGGATTTATTCTGGAAAATATCATTTCCCAGTCTTGTAAAGGCCCTCAAATTTAGCTGTTTATTGAAGAATTGATAAATTATATTGTTTTTCTTTATCCTTTAACATCTTTTTTGCCTCACTAAATAAAATTTAGTTCCCTCATGTACATATAGAACTTTTTAAAAACAAAAACATTAAAAATTCAAGATTGCACTAAATGTTCCAAAGATAAGGAAACAGAATAATATAAGAGATCTAACTAGAGGGGTAGTTGAGACCAGAAGGAAAAGCAAGTGTAGGGAAGGAAAAAGTTTTCCTCGACCCTCTTAGGGTTCCTGGCTGGGTCAGAAAATTACACTGACTGAATAACAGAATAAGCATACAAATTTATTTAATATAAGTTTCATTAATACCTAACAGAAGAGCCCTCTGACGAAAAAAAGACCCAAAGAAACAGTTGGACCTGAGTACTTTTATGCTAGGTTTGATGACAAGTGGGTAGTTGTATAGGAATCTGATAGGTTAGAAAATATGAGCTAAGTTAGGTAAACTGGGGAAACTCAGCAAGGCCTGTTTGTTTGGATTCTTCTCTGTGGCCCTTTGTTTTAGGAGATAAGGATACTCCTTTCTTCCAGGTAGAGGGAGGGTACCTCTCACAGGAGGGTTTTATGATCCATTTCACGGTAGATAGGGGAAGGGAAGATCAGAGTGACCTTCCTGCTTCTCTCATTTTTTTCAAACTTCTTTAGCTTAAAATATTCAATATGCCCAGGTGCCATACTTTGGAGTAACATGTTCTTAACCCCATTACTATTCATGTGAGGATCCAAGAAAGAGAATTCTAAAGAGAGGAGATAGTGGGTGCAAAGATCCTATGGCAAGAAAATGTGTGGGTGTCGTAAGCAGTGGATCCTAGCAAGGGAAGAGGAGGAGAAGGAGGTAAGCACAGACATCGGCCACACTACAAAGAACTTAGAAGGAACTGGTGCCATATTTGATTTTCTTCTCAATGGGAAATCTATCCAAAATGGCTCTTACGTTTTCTGACTTTGTTTCTGAGACTCAATGTAATCTTTGTTCAAGAAGGGCATCTTTTTTATACGCATATTTCAAGCTGTCCCTTTAGCCACACATATCCCCTATAAGCCCCAGCAGCCACTTGGAATTTGATTCTGTGTTTCAAGCTATTTTTATTTTCTAAAATTACTGCTATACCTATTATGAAAATTTTAGACATAAACAAAAGAAGAATAGTATAACAAGCCCCAAGTTTCAACAATGATCAATAAATTATTTTTAATTGCACAAGCAACCATGCTCTCTGTAGATAATACAAAATAACTCAAAGAAAAGGCACTTACAATTCCACTACATAGAGATAGCCACCAGTAACCACAGCACAATGCTACATCTCCTTCCAGGTTTTTTGTTTTCATATATACATACACATAGGGTGTCGTTTTTCTTATATGTTTGTTTCTTGTTTTTGTTGTCAAGGTGAGTTCAAACTGTATATACTAGTTTGGAAGCTTAGGCAACCTTCAAGCCATTTCTTCTACTCTCCTCCCCCTTCCCATGGAATTATTTATTTAACCTGAGCTCATGATACATTTATTTTGACATTCCTAATGTTTACCCATCCTTTGTACATATCCAGCATAGCAGAACCATGTTGTGTTAAGAATAATTTCCATATTAATAAACCATCTGCATAGCTGGAAATTACAGGTTAGCACAGTGGTTAGGAATGTGGACTCTGGGTGAGACAGGCAAATGATTAACCTCTCTGTGGCTCAATTTTATTGCTCGTAAAACGGAGAAACCATAGTTTCTACCTCCTAGTGTTGTTGTGGATAATGTAGAACAATGTATGTATTCATGGTACTAGTCACTGTTATAAAAACAAAATCCAACCTAGTAAATTTGAAGATCTAATTGGCTTTATGAAGTAATTCATGAATCTGGTAGCTTCCCATCTAACAACCGGAAAGTCTCTCCAAATGATTGTGCAAAATGGAAGGATTTTATAGGAAGAAAGGTAGGGTGAGGGAGCTATTAACCAAAGACAACCTGCACATCTTCTTTTGGGGGGAAGGGAATGGCAAGGGTTTTTATCATGCAGATTGCCTCTCCTCTCTAAGGGGGATGAGAGGGCCCACGTATCAGATTACTTCGCTGGTGTTGCTCAGAAAATTCCATACTGGTTGACTGAGATTATGTTTCTACAAGAGGATGAAACATCAGTGAGGTTAGGTATTAAATTTAGGTTTGGTGTCATGGGCTTTAGTATAGTGACACCATTTGGAGCCTATGATCTCCTCTTTAACATTACATACCATGAGCTTAGCAAATGGTTGCTATTTTTATTATTAAAATATGTGTTATTGGTGAACTAAACTTTTCTGCCAAATGCTAAAATATCAAGGATATTGATTTAATTTCCCAAAAAGCTGTACTCAGCACCTGTGGAAAGTCTTATAACTACATAAATCAGAAAGCCCATTTGCTTATTAAGTTGTTATTGAAGTTAAACTATAATGTCACATTGGCATTCTTATATATCAATCTGTGTATCATGTACAGTATGGTACTTCAATAGGTCTTGGTCTATTCAAAAGGGGCTGGATAGTATTTGATCAACTTTCACACCCAGGTGTGGAAAGGGAAAACTACTGATGTGGGAATAAAAAACTTATTACCTTTCATTAATCAACAGTGAGCATATGAGAGCTTGAAGAATCTTGCTAATACAGACTTTCATGACAGTTGGAGGGATAGTTTATCTGGGCTACACCTAGCAATTATCTGTCCTTCATTCCTAATCTGTAAAATCATTAGCCCTGAAAAATCATTACAAGTAAAGGAATGTGGTCTCCAAAAGTGTAGAGAAGAATACCATCTCCTTGATAATTCAGCCTTGCAATTTTCCTTCCATCCTATTTTGCTGATAAAAATTCTCCTGAATTAGATGAGGGAAAAAAAGACTAAAAAGAAATCAGAAATGGAGCGGAGATTCAGCAGAAAACAAAGTGAAGAGGTTGATCGCCTTTGTCAGTTTTTTTAATTTTTATTTTTTTTATTTTAAGGTGAGAGTTTAAGGACAAAGACCCTCCATTGTCCTCTACTACAATCAGAGGAAACATTGATATGTTAACTACCCTCTTTGCCTCTCATGCTGAGGTGTGATTAGATGACTAGCAAAGCATTTCAAAACTTAAAGTTGTTTCCATGCGATAGTAATTCCAGCTCTACCATTTCCTTAAATGCATTTAATTTGGCATGACTTTAATGTTACTTTTTACTAGGAGAAATCCTGTTGTGTGGTAATTCAATTTGCAAAATAGATTTTCCTAAAAGTAAACAAAGACTCCATTGAAATTCCTTAACACTCAAGCTCTCTCTGTTTAGCTTACCTCTTGTCTTACTCCCTCCACTTCTCTCTTTACATCTTCCCTTTCACTTTCCACTTTATTCTTTTCCTTTTCAAATGAGAAGATTACCATAACATTTTTTCCTACACACACACACACAACACACACACACACACACACACACACACACACACCATTCACCCAACTGCATCTGCTACTGATTGGCTTCTTCCAAAGGACAAAGGGTCAGTTAGAGGAGCCATCCTTCAGTTTGCATGTAGAGATCTGCCAGACTAGCTGAAATGGGTAGAACTAACTGTCATTACAACTCTGCAGACAATTAAGTAATTGGATCCATATGTGCTGGCTTACAGGATTTTAAAAAGAAATTAACTGCAATGTGCAGTTCTGATTTCAGTAAGAAAGGACACACCTACAATTATTTGTCTAGTTTACTTCCTGGCAAGTTAGTATATCAATCTTTTATAGAAACTTGTGCTTGTGTTATAGCATAGATTTTTGTGCTAGTGTTACAGAGTAATTGGCTGTTTTAAAGCCATTCACAAGAAGGTAGTAGCCTAACCTTGAAAAATTAAATTTCTATAAGCACATATATACATACATATTCTATAACTCTATAACCATTATATTTCTGAAAAATAACATTTGACTGGGAGTTCAGCAGAATCAAAAGTTCAATATGATTTGTTCATTTGAAGACAAGAGCATTGAATAACACTTAAAATTCAAATAAAGGCTTGTTAAAAATATACAATTGGGCAGGCCCGGTGGCTCAGGTGGTTGGAGCTCCGTGTTCCTAACTCCAAGATTGCGGGTTCGATTCCCACATGGGCCAGGGAGCTGCGCCCTCTATAGCTAAGACTGTGAACAATGGCTCTCCCTGGAGCTGAGCTGCTGTTTGCTGCGTGGGCTACCGTGTGCTGCAGCCAGGGAGAGCTGCCCTCGTGGTAAGCTCCTGTGAGCAGCCCACCAATGACTGACCAGCGACTGACTGCCTCAGCCGGAGGAGTGCAAGGCTCATAATACCAGCATGGGACAGGGAGCTGTGTCCTACACAACTAGACTGAGGAACAACAGCTTGAACCGGAGGTGGGGGGGGAGGCGGAAGAAGGGGGGAAAAATACACAATTATTTTCATACATTGTAAATATTAAGGAAGACTCCACAAAGTTTAACATAAGATAAGGATTGTTTTATTCTTACAGCGGTGGGGAGGTAGCTAGCAACTACGAACAGGAATTCTAGGGTCTCCCTGTCCGGGTTTAAACTCTAGATCTGTTTACCAGTTATGTAACCTTGACAAACTATCTCAATTTTCTATACCTAAGTTACATAATTTGTAAAACAGGCATAAGAGGGTTGTTATGAAGATTAAATCATTTAACTGAAGTAAAGTCCCTACAACAATGCTTGGGATATACTAAGTGATTCAGAGAGGATCTTTCACGTTAAACTTGCGTCTGACAAGAACCATTACTGGTACACATCTGTCCAATCACTTGCTTTGGCCTTCAGCAAACCATTTCATGCCAATTTCCTCATTCGTCTAGAGGAAGCATATTGGACTTCATTTCTAACGTTATATATGTATATTTCTAGGATCTTTATTGGACTTCAATAGCACATATCCTAGTTTAATTATTGTTGTGTGTGATATGGGCTCAACAGTCCTAGCAATTGAGTAATTGGTCACAAATGTTTCTAGCTCAGGTGCCAAATTTGGGAACTGCAGAGGTAACAGCATACTACTAATAAATAATAATAAAATATCCCTTCCAGCCAGGTCAAGAAGGATGACAGAGAACTTTATCCAATATTCTTATCAAATATCCCTTGTGGGCACCGACTGTAGAAAGGAGAGAGTTGGAAATTGTTCTTGACTAGTTATCAGGAAAAAATTCAACCAAAGTATAGCAATGCTAGACAGCGGGGATAACACTAATTGGACTGGATTCTCTGGGAAAGAGAAATGATGTTTTATAGGACATTACTAAGGAGTAAAATAAAGGTCAAAGTTGAAAGGATGAAATGCTTGGAAATTGATCAAAATTATCTGTACTTTGTCAACCACACATCAATTAGCATGTTCTATTTGAGATATGGATGCTTTGGGCTTATATTTCTCTTTCTCATAACATGTGACAAAAGCCCTGCACACACTAAATGTTCATTTCATATTTATTAAATGAATTATTGAACGCTCTTAAATTTTTAGCTACAGGAAATTGAAGGAGAGCCAAAAGTTAGGGTTTCAGAGAATTTAAGAATCTGTAGATTTAAAGACTCAATATCTCACATTTTAAATGAAGGATCTGAAAAAATAACTTGACCAAAGCCATATGACTGTGTGACAGGAGCAGGAATAAAAATTCAAGTTGCCTTACTCCGGCAGTCATGTTATTTCCATTACACCAACTACCTTCACTTTGGTGAAGAACAACATCATCACAAGCCAAGATTCAAACACCAGGTTTCTGTTCTATTAGTTTAATATTAAACCCTAGACCACTCAAGCTCTATAGTTAAAAAATGATTCAAAAGTCCCCGAATCTCAAAGTCTTAAATATGTCCTTAAAGAATTCCAACACAAGGTTTACTAGCAGTTTTATATCATATATAATTCATTGTATACAATAATTGTTTCCCAGAAGTCTCTCAAATTTATTATGAAAATTCCCTAGACTGTTTTGGTAAAAAGAAGCATATAAACAACAACGTTAAGTGTAGGGGTAGAGAAGATAACCCCAACATATATCACTGGTTTCTTTTTTTTTTTAAAGAGAAATATTACTAAGTGGGATCTCTCTTGTGTCAATTAAATTATTCTTACCTAATTTTTTCTTCATTAGAAAAATATGTAAAGATCACCTATATCCCTTTTACTCAATAACAAAAGTGTTCTTGATGCCATTTGGTCAATCACTTTAACCTAACAGCCTGGGTAAGAATCACCACAGTGTAGGGGTGCCTAAATGTTCCACATATGTTGTGTCCTTTATTATTTTTGTACTGATATAAATGAAAGTCTACTACTCCCATGAACATGTTATTTTTTTTCAGGTTTGCCAGGCATATGACGGTTAGGAAGACATCCATACTCTCAACAGTGTGTGCCTTTTTTGGAGTTATGGTTTCTTGTGAAAATATATGTTTTGGCTCCGATATTAGCTTGATGTAGCATTTATGATCAGTAATGTTTTCTCAACCAGCACATGTACCCAAGAAGATCCTGGGAAAATTTTTTGAGTGAGCATTGTACTGAATAAATGTTTTACCACACTCAGTATTCTAATTTTGTACATTTGATATCTCCAACATGTCTAATTCACCATTTCCTCTAAGTAGGGAGAATGTCAATTTTGGTCACACATTTTCAAAACCAATAATTTTTTATTTATGTATGATTCTATTTTCTATAACTTTGGTTGTTAGTTTCCTTTTCAGTATTTATTTGGGACCCTAGAATGGCAGTAGATAAGGGAGGCCTAGAGAACAAATGTATGGAATGAAAACTAAAAAAGCATGGGGTTGATCTAGACCTGTACGTGGAACCAAGGATCAAAAGCAAAATGTATACCAAAACCAGAAATCAATCAATGCATTGGTTCAAGATTCAGAAAGAGTCAGAAAGCAGAGAAATAAATGAATGGGAAACCAGAAGGAAATAAGGCCTCAGGTAGATAAGTAAAGTCAAAGCAAGGTATTGGGTAGGGGTAGTCAACACCATCCAAGAAATCAAGAATTAAATAGGAAATATTCTTCGGAAGATAGACTAAATTAAGCCATAATCTGTCTCCCCCAGATTAGTTTTAAATGTTTCCATCTGTGGGCAGGATATATATAACCCCACAACAAAGAGACAGGTAGTTAACCAGGAATCAAGAGTAGATCCTACTAATATTAAGATCTACTTTGCTATACCAGGATATTTAGAATGGAATTTTACTAATCATTTAGTCAATAATAAGTTAGATAATGAAAATACAGCAATGAAGAAAATTTCCTACCCTCATAGAGTTTACATTCTGTAGAGGTAGGTAAATCACAGGTTATGGAGCTTAGTTACAGACCCAGCTCGCAGACTTGAAAGGTAATCTACTTTCTATCCTCATCTAGGTCAAGTTGCATAAATTACTATCCTAGTGTTTGCTCTAATTAATTTCTGAACTTATCCCATTTTTGTTTTCACCTTTCCAGGTAAATTTTTTAAAATTTTATTATTATTATTATTATTATTTTTTTTTTTTTGGTGGTGGTGGTTCTATTTATTGGAAGTGTTCTGTAATTTCGCTTTTATACACTATTGTTACAGTGATGGTGGAAACACCTGAAACCTATCCAGCCCTACTAGCAATTGTCACCCCAATAAACTTTAATTTAAAAAAACATAATAATAAATAAAATAAAATAAAAACAAAATTAATGTAACTTTGGAATTTGATCAGCTTATATAAATCCTAAAATGATTTTCCTGTGATGAGTTCAGATCCACATGCAAAAGATAAATTTTCAGCCATACTACCCACAGTAGATGTTAATGTTCTAAAGAGAGCTTTGGCCAACTATGCATCCGATTTAGCACAAGATTTAAAGTTAGGGATCCAATGGATTCTTTCTTTTTAAAAAACATATTTATTTATTTATTTATTTTTTAATTTATTGGGGTGACAGTTGTCAGCAAAATTACATAGATTTCAGGTGTACAGTTCTGTATTATATCATCTATAAATCCCATTGTGTGTTCACCACTCGGTAAATATTTTTTACACATTCCCTTTCTTTATCCAATATTCACTTCTGAAGCCACACTACTTTTAAGTTCGCACTCATTCATTTTTTAATAACTCATGATTTCCATATTCAATTCAATTCAATATTTCTAGGTCCTGGATAAGACATCAAAAGGACAAGTCTCTCTATTCAAAGAGTTTTTATTTCTGCAAAAGTCCATATGTCCTCAAGAAACTGTCAGACCAGGATGAATGTACTATGGCCCACACGGGAGGAATTAGTGCTACGGTGGTGAAAAGGCTATGATAACAGAGGAAACTTTCCAGACCTCCAGAACAAAATCAAAATCACCTTCAGTTGGCAGGAATGGGGAAATACTTATAGAGAATTTATTTAAAAATTAAATTACATTAGATAACATGTAATGAATAAACAGTAAATTCAAAAATAGGGACTATGTCTGATTCCTCATTTTATCCCCGTACCCTGAACACAGCCCGAACATAGTAGTAATTTAAGTATGCAACAAATATCTGTTGAACTGATCTTGAACGACTGAATTAAACCCTGAACAACCAGTAGGACTTCAATGAGGTAAATTGGGACAAACAGAGCGGATGTTTCCAAGAAAGAAATGCACAGCATGAGCAAAACAAGAAAAGAAGAAAGAGTGAGCAGAAAATAGTTTAATTTGGATGGATTGAAGTTTTCGCAGAAAAGGCCCTATTTGAAAGTTTAATGATTTTCTGTGAGACACACCAGTGTCAGTGGTGTGGTGAAAGCTGGAGTCCAATATCAATGAGATGTATCCTGAGAAAGTAGGTGGTGAGGGAGTAGAACAATCAGGGGAGACTCTTTATTTCAGCAACTGGCTGAATAGAGTCTGAACGAAAATGAGCCAAAGGAGAGAATTTTTAGGTTGGAGAGAGCACATTTGTAGGGAGAGAGAGATAGAAGGAAAGATTAGCCAAGTGGGAAAGAAGACAAGACAGATGGGGCAGGATCTCTTAGGACAAATGAGGGCACAAGATGAAAAATCAAAGGGGTAAGAAGCCCAGAACTAGATAGACACAGGCCTCACCTTCACTTTGCTATTAGTATTTCATTAAATTTGGGGCAAATCACTTAATTCTCTGAATTTCTTCTCTCATCCCTAAAATGGAGATGAAACTTGCATCATATGATTATAATGTCTAAATAAAATAACTTCTCTTAAATACCTGGCATACATAGTATACCACTACAAAAATAAGTATGTTTTTAAAGAATTATATAGAGAATATATGGACTTATAGAATATATAAATATATAAGAGTATACTGGTTTCCTAGGGCTGCTGCAACAAAGTACCACAAACTGGGTGGCTTACAACAACAGAAATTTATTCTCTCACCATTCAGAAGACCAGAAGTCCAAAACCAAAGTATCAGCAGTTTTGATTCCTTCTTGGGGACTCAGAGGGAGAACCTGTTCTATGCCTCTCTCCTAACTTCTGATGGTGGCTGGCAAGACTTGCCTTATAGCAGAACTCTAACCTCTTGCTCTGCTGTCACATGGCATTCTCCTTGTATGTCCCTGTATGTCTCTGTGTCTCTTCGTATGAGGACACCAGGAATGTTGGATTTGGAGCCCACGCTACTACAGCATGACCTCAATCTTAACTAATTACATCTGTAATGACCGTATTTCTAAATAAGGTAACACTCTGAGGTCCCAGGTTAACATGAATTTGGGGGGTATACTTTACAACCCAGTATGAGAAGTATTTTCTTAACTTATCCTTATTTTTATAATAGCATCAACAAGCTATTATTATAAGAACTAGAATTTGGACCTTAGACGAGAGGATAGCAAAATGGTTGAAAGCTCAGGTTATGGAATTTGAATTCAATCTATTCCTCTTCCCAGTCGGGTGGCCTTGGAGGTTACACCCTCTTTAGTTGACAGTTTTCTCATTTGGTAAAACAGGGAGTAATACTTCAGAGTGTTCTGAGGAGGTTTAAGAGATGTAATATATGTAATGCATTTAGCATGGTACCTGGGTCGGAGGGAGAGTGCTTGGCTCTCAAAGAGGCCCATCTTTGCTGTAGGTGGGGTGGAAGTGGGGCTTTGCATTCACATAAACAAAGATGATTTATCACTTTCATCTAGTTGCAGACTCAAAGCCCTGTCACAGAGCCATTTGCATTGTTCTGACTCACCCCTTTGTGACCAAGACTTCTCCATGCCTGGTTGTTTAACACTAGCATGAATGATTTACCACCACTGTTGACCCACATTCCACAGAAATGCTGGGTCATTTTCATTGTCCTTCAATGTCTAGAATTTCAGTTTGCCCATCAACTCTACAACACTTTATTACTGTACTCCAAAAAGCAACTGCTTAGACATAATCACCATGGTCGTCTTCCTTAAGTTGTTTTTGGAAAGAATCACTTTTAACTATATAAATAAATAATGTCTTACGTTTCATAAATTTAATACATTATCTTGCTAAACCTTTAGAACTCCGTAAAGTAGAAAAGCAGGTATTACATCTCAATTTTTTTAATGAGAAAATTGATATTCCAATGGGTTGTAGGACAAATACAACACTTTGCTGTATCCTAATCAGTGATGTCATATACCTTGCACAGGACTTGAGTATATTGGCTATATTCTAGGAGTTCACTGTTGATCATCTGGTTATAAAACATAAAAATTTTAATCTATAGATGCAGTGTAAGGTAGTCACTATTTTATCCATCAAGAAAACTCATTACTATACCTTTGAATAAACTTGCAACTTGGCTTGACGTTATACTGTCGAAATCTACATTAATCTCCTGTTGGTTTTCTTGATTTAAACACCCAACCGTGGTAGCTTGCTGTTTTCCGGTGTGCAAGATTGAGAAGTACGCAGGGGAAGCAAAAATCTGAACAACCCCTTTGCCGCTCATGAAGCACTTTTATATCATGAGTCCAAACTCCTGTATTCAATTGATTGTCTGGAGCGATGTACAAACACAGCATGGGAATGTAGGACCCTTTAACACTATGTGTCCAGACCCCAAATGGGCAAACGTTCTTTAGATTTTAAGGAAGTGATTCTAAGAATTTCTGCATGCTATTGCCTGTTATAAGGTGTGTGCATAACTAGGCAGGCGGGGAATGTTACAGACTGACTTGGAAGACCAAGACCAAATTATGCATTAATTTCAAACCTCAGCAAGCCCAAGGTGTCTATCATCTACCTGAACCCTAGAGAAGCCAAATGCAACAAAAAGCCCTGGCAGTGTGTAAAAGCTTCGTATGCTTTAGATTTGGTCTTTGGGCTCTACATGTGTTTCAACAGTGCATCTACACTATCCTTTTGGATTACTTTATAGTAAGTACAGTAAGTTCCATTTATAACAGCTACATATCACAGAGAAGGAAGCACTTAAAACAAAAAGAGTTGTTAGGACATGTGTGCAAAGACCACACTAGACTACTATGTTTGTGTCTTCTGAATGTGTTAGGAGATGACCTGAGAAGTTCTTTCCCCATCTCTAATTTCAGTGTCTGTGATAGCTTGGCATTTCACCACATATAAATTTTTTAACAGAACACAGATTTCATTAGTTCGTGACTTGTGTAAACTTCCTTTTTTAAAATTCTGGACGTATTACTGATAAAAGCAACCCTCATTACTTTTTAAATTGCACTTTACAAAATAAAAACATAAACGTTTTCCAAATTTATTTCAGAATATCCTAAACCCCAGGAATGTTTATTGATACAAACCCATCTAGATTAAGCAATTTAGAAATTTAGGATAAATAGGCAACACTTTGCAGTAGGTTTGGTAATGAAAAAGCATTTCAGCACATGTTCTGCCACAAAGCATTCGGGAGTCATGGGTTAGAGTTGCAGAATTCCTTCTGAAAAGGACAAAAGAGAGACTTCCTGTCATTTCGATTGGTTTCTGCATGTGGGACCAATATGGGCAATGCAAAGTTTAAACAGATGCAAATCATGAGGGGAGGAGGCAAAGCCATGCCTAGTTTTACATATTCCTGCAAATCCAAACTGAATTAAATCTCTCCTAAGCGCTTCCAGAGTACACTTCCACTGAAGTCACAGCACACCAGAATGCTTCATTTCACCAATATGTGCTTATGGAAATAAAGGGGAGTGACAGAGGGGAAGGAGGAGAAGAGCGGAGGCGGGGCTTGAGGCCGAGGGAGGCTCTAACCACAGCACGGCGCACCAGTAACCTTGTCTGATGTGATCATTAACCTTTCTAGAAAACGCAGCTGGCAGTTCTCTGAGGGTTGTCATTAGAATGTGAGAAGAGCCACACAGCTTTTGCACAAGACTGTTCAAAGAAGTTTGGTTTACTTTGAGAGCTACTGCTCCACTTTAGTGTGGCAGAAAAATGAGATTTCAGCAATTCTTTTTTGTATTTTTTATTTTTATGATGAGTCTTCTTATCAATGGACAGAGACCAGGTAAGACTTTGGTACATTTGTACCAAGTAACTTGTTTTTAATGTCTGTTTGTGTCCGTGGGCCTCTAAGCATGATTGTGTTTATGTTGAAAACACCTCAGAGATTGGGGTATTAGAGTGAGAAGGATTTCAGAAGTAGACTAGCTAGACTGTTTGTTCTATTATTTGGATATTTTTTTAAATAGCTAGATATTAAAATGATGATACATATTTTACCACTATTTTTCTAATTTCAAAGAATATTGATCCCTTACTATTGTAGATATGTTGTCCTTATAAGTAAAAAAGAAATTAAAATGCTTGGTCTGTTCCTTACAAAGGTAAACACACAGATTTTTAGGTAAAATGCAAAAATCCAAAGCAGCATATTAAAAGAGTATGTTGCTGGCTGGACTGGGAGAACATTAACTGAATTAACAACATATAAAAACCATAATGTGACAAATTGTCGATGAAATCTTAAAATAGGTCAATAGCTGTTATTTCTAGTTATATAATTAGATGTGTCACTTTAAAAAAGTACAATTTTTAGTATTGTGCTTCTAAAGCCAAAAAATGTCAAAAATATGTATGGTTAAGATAAATATTGTTTACTGGATATATTTTTTAAAAAATGATATCAGTGGTGTTGTTCTTATCTAACTAAAATTCAGTAATCAGTTATTCTAATGTGCTTTTACTTGAAAACCAAATAGTAAGGTTTCAAAGCACTGGCAAGTAAAAAAAATTAAAGAGTTTTCCGACTCAGGAAAAAACAAACCCAAAGTTAAATAAAAAGGTGATTATACGTATATCCAAATATATAAGATTATTTACTTGACAAAATACTTCATTTGAACAGAAAATGGTGCATAACTTGTTAAAAATTCAGTTTCTCCTTTTAGTTAATCAGAAGTTTGATCACTGAGGTTATTTCAAGTAGACTCCCCTGGTGTGACCTTTTACATAAATAAGAAAAGAGTTCCAAATTAGCAACTCAGATAGCGTTCCTTCTTACTATTTACAGCAATTGCTATTCAAACCATTTCTACTTTTCTGAACTATAGAACACTTTGGACAATGTTCTTGTAAAATATTTTTGATTAACTCAGTACATAAAATGAAAGGTCTATGGGCATTTAGGAAGAAGTCATGTAGAAGGAGGAGGACATTACTATTAATAGTAGATCCTGCTATTAACAGGAACTGTTAGGAATATACCTTGTGCATTTACATCACATTAATTTTTTTATATCATGATCGCATCTAAACAAATAGCAAATAATCACGGTATATCTTGAACCCTATACTCTCCAGAGTAAACAACAATTAATTTTCTGAAAAATGCTCCTAGCGCCTAATATTTCTCCTTTTTTTCTCAGCTAATTTGGCAATGAGAAGAAAACTGCACAGACTCAGCTGCCATCAGAGGAGATGTATGCCTCTCCATTCACGAGTGCCCTTCCCCTGAGGTATTTCTGATGGAAAATAGCTTTCCTACAGTTGGGCAATGTTCCAGATTGGATATACCAAAGAATGTCTGTTCAGATTTTGTAATATGTGATGAAGGCTTTATGGTAATGCCAGTTTAAGGGATGCACACCAATAGATGAAACAGGGAAGTGACGTGATGTTGGGGAATTACTTAAATAATTTAATGGGATCGATGCGAAAAATGTAGGAAAATCTTAATAATTGTTGAATTTGAGTGATAGTTATATGGGGACTAGTACGACTGTGTGTGTTTGATGATTACCATAATTAAAAAATCAGGTACCAGGAGAACATAATTATTAAAGCATCTTCAAACATGTCTTTTGAAAAACACTGACTAGCTCCCTATGTTATCCAGAACAAGCACATTTCCCACGAATACCATTGTACTTGAAAGCATTTGGACATATTTGCCCAACAACACCATATAAATGAGGTACTGGCCTCAATATGCAGTTTCCTTTTCCTGAAAATATTTCTTTTAATATATAAAATCAACTTAATATTAATGGCATGGCAGATTTCCAGCCATATACATAGAATTGGTCTCGATGGCTGCATCTTTAAGGATAAATCCTGAATAGAATTTTGCTCCTCCCCCTTTGTTGAAAAAAAAGTGATTATAAAAGGCCAATGATTTTACACCACCATTATCACCAGTGATACTGCCTGAATCATTTAACTTCAAACACTGCTGAAATTTAAGTTATTTCATACTAAAAATAAATTTGGCATTCCATTATAATTATTTTAAGCTCTTTATGTCATAAAATGTATCTTCTGTTAAAAAAAATGCCATAGAAATATTCCTCAGCTGGTTAACATACACAGGCAATTGTTAAATTAGCTTATTCAGCTGGCCTTTAGACTGTAGTGTTTATGGCACTATTCATTCAGAGGAAAGGATGGTTGCTATATCTATTGTTTAATATGTGCTTTTCAAACCCAGTGAAAGCCCTGAGCAGGACATTCAAAGAAGGAAGAGCAATTCAGTAACAAGCCTTTACCACAAGGATTAAGACAAAAAGCCAAGTTCTCTATGTCTGTATCTGTAACATATTACTCTTTGTTATGAAATTATGAAAAACAAATTTTGGTGGAAGGAGCCAAAAAGAACAATATGAAGTTTTTGAGAAGACAATTAGTAGTGACTAAACATGCTTTAAAAGGATTTTATATGTTAAAAAAAACTCTTTGTTATGTGTTAATAATGCATTTCAGTCTCACATATAAATTATGGTAAAATCTGTGTTGAGGAGTGGAGAAGTTCAAGATTTTCCCAGCACTTCCTCCACAAGTAACAAAGAGGAGGGGAGGCATTTCACAATAGAAGGGAATTCCTGCATATACAGAGAAAGATACCTTACATAACTGTGAATGAAAGCCCTTAGCTGCAGGTTTTATTGGCTTTCTTCACAAATCACCTGCCATAAACTACTTGTTGCAAGTAAACATGAAATTTGAATTGCCCAAGTTGAGGAAAATTTTGATCTATAAACCAAATTTGTAAACCAAAGGGAAATTTAAGTAAAGGCCATGTAAACCATTTAATAATAGCAATCCTTTACAAAATTAGGCTGATCTTTTAAAGAACTGCTCAGCTTACAGCATCCATTTTCTCAGTGTTTACACTAGTCTTGCATTCCAGCTACAGTTCTTTGAAGAACATGTAAAAGCCACATTTTGGAATCCAGGGATAGTATACGCACCAACGCAAGATAAACATGAAGATAAGATTTTCCAAGATCTTGCTGAACCAGGGCTATAGTAACAAGTGCAGCCTTCACATTCAGTGGCATAATACTCGCTGTCCTGAATATTTGTACATTTTTTTATGTCTTGCAACAAAACAACTTGACAATTGGGTAAAGGCACGACAGACCTAGGTAGTAAAACTCTAAGGCAACCACACTCCTTTTCATTTATTCCCCCCCTCCGTTTTCTTGCATGCTTTAGATAAAATCGCATGTATTTATTCGATTCAATTAGGGTCAAGTGAAAGGGTAGGTAAGACGGTGAAAGGATAGGTAAGATAAACAGTTGACTTTGGAATTTTTCCAGAGCTACCCTTTAGAGTGGTTTAGACTTTTAACTCACTCAGTAAGTATGCTCTATTACCTTTTACTCTGTCAGTTTTTTCAGCTCCGAGAGTCCTGCTCAATGATCCTCAGTAAGATTTCTTAACAATTAAATAGAAAATCTGTGTTGTCCTCAATTCATTTTCTTGATTTTCTTTTTTCCTCACAGAAATATTTTGGCATCACATTCAGCCCTAAGTGAATTAGAGTGGAGGAAAAGTGAAGGGGTGTGAGGAAGTCTAAATGTACAGGTTAATAGGAGAGCATAGAGTGGAAAACGGGGTAGGATTCTAATGATTTCCCCCTTCCAACAGTAGAATCTCACTATAATTATTAATGCTTTTATTGATAAATATGTACTCTAGATAACTACATACTGTATTAACACATACTTTATCTAGCTTTTTAATAACAACTTACTACATTTTCATGGTATAAAATTGTTTTCTAACAATACAGCAAAATGTAAAAGTCAAAAGTAAGTCTTTCTACCCTGTTGCCCATTTTCACTTACCAGAAGTAATAGCTATGAAAAGATTTTTGGTAAAGCTACCTTTTATAAATTGAGACCAGCTAAGATTCTCTTACCACCCTTGATTTATCCAAAATGTAAGTTCTTCCAAGTCTCTATTTTCTGTCTCATTCTTAAACCCTCAAAGTCATGGACTTCTGACACTGTTGACCAAACCTCTGCCCTGCTTCCCAACTCTCTCCTGAGGTGTCCTTCTATCTTGGACTTTTCACTCCATTCTGCCTTTTTGACTTAACTGATAGCCAACTTTGCCTTCAACACAGAATCTCCACTTTAGTGGAGCACTCCATTTCCAACTGGTGCAGCGCTCTCTGAAAAGTACTCTTCTGCTTACTCTTAGGTGCCTCCGATTCTGATGCAGCTATATTTCAAATTTTAATGACCTCTAGTTTCCTTAAACTGTTAAATCTCCTTTTCCAACTCATAGCAAGAGACAATTCCTCTTCCCAGAGGAAGTGGAGATAATCAAGCCTCAAAATCAGACCCTGCCTTCAAACTACACACTTCTACATCTGCAACACTTCTATTTTCCCTTCCTAGACTTTCACTGAGAGATTCCTCTCTTGGGTACAGTTAATCTCTACACCCCAAGAACTTCGATCCAACTGTTACTCCCTTTCTTCCTCAGAATGTTCCTCAGTCAAAACTGATCTATTTCTGGGAGCTGCCGGTTAGCTCAGTTGGTTAGAGCGCGGTGCTCTTAACAAGGTTGCTGGTCCGATCCCCACATGGGCCACTGTGAGCTGTACCCTTCACAACTAGATTGAAACAACTACTTGACTTGGAGCTGATGGGTCCTGGAAAAACGCACTTAAAATAAATAAAATGTCTTAAAAAAAAAAAAAAACAAGAAAAAAAGAAAAGAAAAAAAAAGTGATCTATTTCATCTATTTAAAAAAAAATTGCACCTTTGACCCTATTGTGCTTTCTAGTGACCAACCCACGTTCTCTGCACAGCCAACTTGCTTGAAAAGTGGCTGTTTCCTGTCCTCCCATCTGATTTCAACACACTGTTCCCCATTACAATCTGGGAAAGGTCCTGAGTGGCATTCTTCTTCTCAAATCCAGTGAATACATTTTGGTCCTGATCTCAGTTATCTCTCACTGTAGGTCAAATCACAGGATGGATTTAACTTGGTTTCAATGACACCATGCGCCCTTTTGACTATTTACCTCTGGAATAAATCACCTTTCAGGTCCTGTAAGGGTATCCAAAGACCTACAGGAAATCACTTTAGCTGTCCTACAGACGATTCAAGCTCATGTCTCGGTGCATATGCACAGCTCTACCATGCCTTCTGCACAGCTTATTTCTGTAACCCAGTTCTCTGTTCCAGTATCATAGATGTCATCAGGAAGGACTTCCCTGATGATCCTTTAGATAAAAATACAATACAGCCCCCAAAAAGGCAATGTGTCACCTTAACCCTTCTTCTCTTTTCCTGGTTTGTTTTTCTCCCTAACACCTAATGTCATATGATATAACATATATTTACTTTGTTATTTGTTTACACCTTAACTGATCATTCCAGCCTCCAGTTCAAGTTCTGGAAAGTCCATTTTTGTTTTATCATCTGATTTTTTTAAAACTAAATCTAAACATGGCACGCCATGATCAAAATTCTTAACTGTCCCTGTAGCCTTCAGGACAGCGAGAACTCCCATAATTTTAACAAACAGCACCTTACAAAATATACCTCTTTACCATCATCTGCCACTTCTCCCCTCCCCTGTCCCAGAGGGAATAAGAAAGAATTAAGACTGTTTTGGACTTCCGGGATTCGAGTTTTGGATACATAGCTCACTCCCTGATGATCATTGGTAAGTCACTTACCCTCTCTAAGCCTCCCTCCACTTCCAGACCTGTAAGATGGAGCTAGTAATGGTACTTATCATAACCATCCCTAGCACTTAGTAGCTAAATAGACGGTAGCTAGAGTTATTTTTAAATATTACCATTACTTTAAATTTAGTAGATTCTTTACCTGTTGTTCCTCAAGCTACACTTTCTGCTTGCAATGTCCTTTCTTTCATCTTTTCCTCACTATCAATTCATCCTTCAAGAAATGTCCCTGATTAAAGAAACATTTCCTGATTTTGATACTCCTATCAATTGTATTAGATGCCCACTTTGTCCTCTCAGCACCATTTCCATATTAATGTCAGAGTACTTGACTCACTGCATTGTGATAACCTGTTAACAGACTGTACTCTTCCCTTCTCTCAGCATGCTGTAAGTTCCTGAAAGCAGAATGTGGAGTTCTGACTTTGGTTAAATTAGCATTTGTTAAGTGGAGCAGAGTACAGAATGGTGAGCCAAGGGTGAGCCTTAGTTCCACAGCTGACTACAGATGAATTGCAATAGAGAAGTTTATTACTCATGGCTCCTGGAAGAAACATATGGCATGCCTGGGGGGTCTTACATGGGGAGGTCAACAGAACAAAGACAGAGACAGAGATGGGACTTGGGGTACAAACTGTATTATTATTTTTTTTTAAGGTTCCATGGGTGGAGTGCTTTGGCATTCCTGGATGAAGGTGAGATTGGCACATTCATACTCAAAGAGCTGGGTTTTGGGAAGCCCCACAGGGGTCTTATCTAAGGGGTACATAAGGTATACAGGCTGTGGGAGACAAGGGAGACTATTGATCACAAGGGCTGTTGGCAAAATCATATCAGGAACTTACATCTCATTGTGACTCTACAACTACTCTCCAGGGCATGTGTTTGCAGGAGGTGCTATTATCAGAGTAAGGTCCTCGCAGGCCACTTGGACAAACAAAATGGATACTGAGGCAGCAATACCATGGAGTAGCTTACCTAAATTCTCAACAGTGGGTTGTAGTTCTCTTTGAATTTCAGCTGAAAAAAAGTGCCTGGAATACAGCAGGAACTCCACAAATGTTGCTAAAAGAAATGAAATCAAACTTTTATTTATTATCTTAGCATTTAAGACCTACTATCAAATCAGACTCCCCCCACCATACATTTTCAGCTTTGTTTTTTTAAATATTAACTTCCAAACTGAACTCCTATCAAATGGATTTCCTATCTCTGTACTTGAAAGTGTTTTCTCTTCCAGGAATTGCTTCCCTCATCTCATTAAGTTCAAACCCTTCCCCTCCCCTAGGGTTCTCTTCAAATTCCATTTTCTTTATGAGGCCCACCCTGATCCAATTAACTTAAAATAATCTTCCATTCTTTCAACAATCTCAGCATTTTTATCAGTTTTAAAGCCATTTATCATATTCTACTTTATTTTGTCAGATTTTATCTGCATTGGAATGTGAGCTCCTTGAAGACAAGATTGGGCCCCTGAAGTTTAGAATATAAACCTTTAAAATGCATGAATGGCCTGAGAGCAGTTTTAAGTATAGGGGATTCCTCTGTGGACTATCATATCTGCAGGGCATCTTGCTTAAAACTCAATAAAACAGAAAATTAGTCTTCTCTCAGTGATTGAGAAAAACATTTTTGATTTACTGATGAAATAAAACTTCTATAATGATCATGATGCCTGAATGTTAATACAATTTTCATGTATATTTATTGAAAATATAAACATATAAAATTTAGTTACATTATACATTACAACAATAAATGTGTATTCCCCTATATACAATATGTGCATGATGAACACCTAAATTCAGAGTATTCTTCATTTTGGAAACTTATTTCTCGTTACAAATCCGGTAATAATTATTTCTGCAGATATTTAAAATAGCTGCTCTCTATCATACCATCTGTGAGTCTAAAATTTCTTTTTAGCATAAAGCTTTTTGTCTTTAGTTTTTTTCTCATTTATGCATACAATTATTAACCTAGTGATATTGGGTTAACTTTATTTTTTCAGAGCAGTGATTTGAAAAGTATTCTTAGATAATAGCAAGAGGATATTTATTGTTTTGTAGGTGACCTGAAAAAAACAAAATCATTGATTGTTAATGATGTCAATACATTTCATACTTGGATGTATTTTTTAATAGCGCTGTATGGTATTGAATGCCACAATTCTTTCAACACTATTGATACTAAGAAAATTTATATAAAAATTGTAAACTTCATGATCATAATAAAATTATAAGCAATTATCACCAGAAACATTCAAATTCTTGTCAGTGTATCTACAATTCCTCAAAATATTGCTAACTTATAATTAAAATTCCTTCATAGTTTATTTGTTACCACTCAGAATGTTTATACTTATTTATAAATAATTAATAATGCAAACCACGTCTTCTGCTTTGTTAAAATTTTATTAAAGAAGAAAAAGTGGTAGAATGCACAGGCTTTCCCAAGACCTTCTCCTCCACGAGGTCTCAGCCATGCACATGTATAGTCATGCCAGAAGCTTGGTCTGCCACTGCCACCATTCCAGCCTCATCAGGCCTTGCACATTTCTCCATGTCCACTGACTGGTCCTCTCTAGTCTTCCCTTTCTCCATCTAAGATTCTATAATTCATTCTTTCCATAACTGCTACCAATACAGGTTTTCTTGCTGCTGTCTTCATCTCATTATTCTGGAAGGATCCTAAAGTTTTCATCCAAGCATGTTATTGCTACTGAAGAATATACAAGAAGTCTCATTGGAACCACTTATAAGTTCCTCATCTCCCATCTCAGTTAGTTCCTCAGTGTCCAGCAAAACTCCTACATTCCTGTGGTCAACGTGCTGCCTTGCACTCCACAATAGCCGTTTCTAATTTATACACTGAGCTCAAATTTCAGGCCCTTTTCTTCATTGCTTTAGCAGATGGCCTTGACCCTTATATCACAGAGAAAAAAATTATCTTTTTTCATACCTCAACTTCCCAGACCAGATTAGAATCCCATCTAATCTACTCCTGACCACTCCCATCCTTTTCTTCCCTCTTGGTTCCATGGAAGACATGACCATTCTTCCAGGAACCCATTCCCACCTTGAGGGGAAAGGAGGGACAAGCACTAGGAAAGCTGACAGTTACTGACCGAATTTTGCCCGTTTCAGGCCAACTGCAGCAGAGGTTAAGGTTTGGCTTCCTGGGCTGGTTGTTCCAGAGCTCGTGGGACAGAGTTCTATTTTAATATAGTGTCAAGCCATTGTCCATTTGTATATTCAGTCTCCCAGCTCCAAGCATATCTCATCTGCAATTCACACCACCCCAGCCTAACTACTGTTTACCTTGCACCGGCCTCCTCACATCCAAGGTCACAAATATTTACACTTATGTATTCTTCTAAGACTTTTATCGCTTATTTTTATGTCAATGATCCATTTTAAGTTAAATTTTGTACATGGTGTGAGGAAGGGGTCTAACTTCTTTTGTGCATAGATATTTAATATGGATATCTAGCATCATTTGTTGAATGCATCACTATTTCCTCCATTGAATTCTGTTGGCACCATTGTCAAAAATCAATTGATGATAAATGTAAGGGGTTATTTCTGGACTTTCAGTTGTATTTCATTGATCCACATGTCAATCTTTGTGTTAACACCATACTGTCTTGGTGATTGTAGTATTGTAGCAAGTGTTTAAATTGAGACTGAATCCTCCAAGTTTGTAGTTTTTCAAGATTGGTTATTCTGGTTCCCTTGAATTTCCATACGAATTTTAAGATCAGCTTCTCAGTGTCTGCAATGAGCCAGCTGTGATTTGGACAGGGATTGTGTTGAATCTGTAGACCAATGGGAAATACTGCCATCTTGACAATTAAGTTTTCCAGCCCATGAACATGAGATATATTTCCATTTATTCAGATCCTCTGTAATTTCTTTCAACAGTGTTTTTTAGTTTTTAAAATACAAGTTTTATACTTTTGTTTAATTTATTCCCAAGTATTTTATTCTTTTGATGTTATTGTAAATTAAGTTTCATTTTTGAATTGTTCATGGATAATGTGTAGAAATATAATTGATTTTTGGTTATTGATTTTATGATTAAATTATTGATTTATTAATGAAATTATTGATTCATTCTCATAGCTTTTAGTAGGTTCCTTATGATTTGGTATGTACAAGCACATGTTATCTGCAGAGATAGTTTTGCTTCTTTCTAATCTGGATGTATTTTATGTCTTTTCCTTGTCTATATCCCTTAACTAGACCCTCCCGTACAATGTTCAATAGAAGTGGTGAGAACAGACATCCTTGTTTAATTCCTGATCTTAGATGGAAAGTATTCTGTGTTTCATTATCAAGTATGATGCCAGCCATGGGTCTTTGCAGATATCCTTATCAGGTTGAAGGAGTTCCCTTCTATTCCTAGTTTGTTGAATGTTTTTATTATGAAGATAAAAGTGTTAGGTTTTGTCAACTATTTTTTCTATTGAGATTATCATGTTCTTTTGTCCTTCATTCTACTGAAATCATGAAAGTTTCATGACTCATTGTCTATTAAAAAATTAAACATGGGTAAATTGGCCTGCTGGATAGCATTTCTTATTATGATATGTTCTTTCTCCTTTGCCTTCCAAATATAGATCTTTAGCTAACTTCCCCCGGTCTACAAGATGAAGAAGAGGAGTGAATGAAAAATACCCACCCACACAATAGTGTGCTTGCTTGGAAGTTACTGTATGAAAAGGAATCATTTGAAAGCACCTGGGATGTCTTATTTGTTTCACAGGATTCTCTTCTTTTCTTTTTAGAGGGAAAATAACATAAATTTAAAAGTATTTACAGTCTGAAGCACAATTATTTACCTGTATAAGAAAAATCTCTCATCTTTTGTGCACATTGTAATTCTTATGTGGGTTAAAAAGAAAAATACTTTGTAATATCTTAGAACTCTCTAATAGTGAAAAGTGCAAGAATTTAAAATTTTTCTTTGATATTCTTGTAATTCTTCAAAAATATTAAGATAACTATATGTTTGAGTAATTCTTTTAAAAATGCTAAATCTGAAATCAATTGCATGGACTATTCAGCTTTGCAGAATTGGGAGAAAATAAATGGTTCATTGATTACTTATATAGAGAGACTAAGAAAGAAGCTATTAGTTGCTACCAATTTTATATTATAGGCTTTAATGTTTATAAAAGTATTTTTTATTTTGAATACTATTCATTTAAAGTTGTAAAAGAATGTTTGAAATACTAGTTGTAGTTCATTTTATTTTAAAATTGAAATGTTCACTTCTGAATCTTTTTCTCATCATGTAATTACAAAAAGCTAATGTTTGATTTCCTTTGAAGTTCTGTTTTATTTGTGTAGATAGTCTCTTAGAAAGGCCTATTTAAAGTGGACATTTAAAATATAGTTATGCAAACGAAGTCCCAAGTGGGGCAACATCTCTAACATGAGAGTTAATCATTCTGCTAGGTTCTGTTTTGGTGCTGTTCAACCTATGGTGGTGAAACATGTTTAAAAAAAAAAATCAGAAGTAATTTAGGGATATAAAATTATCCTGTCCAAATCTGAATTGTATTGATAATTAGGTTTTCCCAAATTCTTAATTTTATTTATTGAAAGACTGTTAGCTCAGTGTCATAAAGATTTCTATTATTTTACTGTAAGTTAATTCCAGGTATAAAATTTACAAATTTATGAATTCAATGGCTCAGGTGGTTAGAGCTCGAGCTCTGAGAAACAGGGTTGCCGGTTCGATTCCCACAAGGGCCAGTGAGCTGCAACCTCCACAACTAGATTGAAGACAACAACTTGCTGAGATGCTGCTGAGCTGCAAGAAGTGGCCCCATGGCTCAGATGGTTAGCAGAGCGAGCTCTTAACAACAAGGTTGCCGGTTAGACTCCCACATGGAATGGTGGGCTGTGCCCCCTGCAATTAGATTGAAAACTACAACTGGACTTGGAGCTGAGCTGCGCCCTCCACAACTAAGATTGAAGAACAACAACTTGACTTGGAACTGATGGATCCTGGGAAAAACACACTGTTCCCCAATAAAGTCTTGGAAATATACACTGTTCCCTTTCCCCAACAACAACAACAAAATCTTAAATAAAAAAAAAATTTTACAAATTCATATTTTAACTAAAAATTTTACTTTATAAACATAAAGTGGGAGAAGCCATGAACCATTAACCCTTATTTTGCTCAAATAAAAGGTTGGGATTAACACAAAGAATTTCACATAAAAATTCTGACATCATGGAGTTTGTCTACCTTTTATAGCTTATTAATGGTGTCTTTTGGGATGGAAAGTGCTTATATAAAGCACTGTAATTAAATTTACACACAAACAAAAGATGTCTTATAAAATATGTTACTTTATTATTGAAATCAGATATTTGGAGAGATTCTAAATGATTTTCTGGATAAATTATAATTCCTTTACACAGATGCATTTCAATAGGAACATAAGATATTATCAATTATATTTGTTTAAAACATGTACTTGTTGATATGTTTACATATTTTGTACAAAAAAAGAAAAACAACACTCAGTTCAGATACATCTCATTGAATACAAGCCTATACTTTTTCAAGTACAGGTTCTCACACTGACAGTAAAAGTTAAATTCCAGCCATACCATTGCAAGGCAAGGGAGTGGTTTTAGATTTCTGCTCATACCACTTCAATAATTGTCCAAGAAAAGACTCAGTGATTTGAGTGTCTAGTTGTCCTCAGTTTTGCATAAGAAATGCTCAGAGCATTGAGTGCAACATGATAGAAATGTTCCTGACACTTGTCTCTATTTCATTGTTTGTTCCTTTTAATTGACACATTTAAGATTGAACAGTCTTGATATATTCTCTGCCACTGCAGATTTTTTACTTAATTCAAGACTATCAGAGTAAGGGCAAAGATTCAAAATCTGTAAGAACTCAACAACTAGTAGCATGTATGCTGAAAGTGGCATACCAAAACAAGTCCATAACAATGGAGCCATATTTTATTCACTGACAAGGTGGAGTCGTACACTAGGGAATGTCAATTACTCGCATGTGTACTTAAACTTAACCAGCTCTATGACTGGTGTTTGTTTTATTATTTTTCTATTAAAAGTCCTTTGTAATTTCTAACATTTTCAGAATACAAATGAAAAGAGATTTTACATAGTTTAATCAAGATGGCTAAGGGGATCAGATGTAATGGTGCCCCCCCAACTTGGGGCTGTGGGGTGAGTCAGTGAAGTGGAGCAGATGGACTGGTAGACCAAAGAGCAGCTGTCTGTAAAGGCTGATCCCTTCTTTCTTGGCTCCATTTCTTCCAAACTCTGAAATCAGTCTTTGGTCCCATTGCATCATTTTCACTCTCCTTTGCAGGGCCAGGACTAAAATGAATGCGTATAAAATTTAAGGGTTTGCCAAAAGCCTCAGTAATCAAGATTAATAATATTTTAACACCCTTTTAAAAAAAATTAACACCAAAAAATGATGAACAATATACCAAACTTTTAGGAAAAAAGATCAGCTGAGCCATGTTAGAGCCTGAGGCAAAAAGGAAAAAATGGTAATATAATTCTGTCAGTAACAAGAGCCTTATTTTAGTCATATTGGAGCTGAGTTCCAGCCCTTTGATTCCTCCTCACTTTCCAAAATGACCTCACTCCCGAAACTCTAGATCTGTATCCTGTTTTTTCATTCTTGGCTTCCACCTTGCCAGAGTGTTCATGGAAAGAACACTGGATTCTAGCCTTGACTTTTTACATCTAAGCTCTCATCCTACTATAAGATCATGTAATTGAATTACAAGGAGTCTTAATAAGAGGTAGTGAGGTTGATAGTTTGAGGCTCTAGCCCCTGTCAATGACTCTGCAGAAAAGCCTTGTCAATCTCATCTGGAAGTTTGTCATCCAGTTGTACATTGAAGAACTACACACACCATCTCCTGACTCTATACTTTTAGGATTGTTAAAATACTCTATTTTTGCAAGTTCTCATAATACCTTACATCAACTGCTTTGTGGCACTTGCTATGTAAGTGATTGATAACATTCTTCAAAGTTTTTAACTATAGTGGGTAAAAGTAAAGGAATATTTTGGTATATAAGCATTGCTCAGTTTTTCCATTTATAATGTAACATTACCTGGTAGGATGTGTTAGTATGTCAGTTTCCACACTATTCCCCAGTGAGTTTTAGACAAAGCTTTTGTGTTTTATGACTCAAATATTTAATGCTCAACTAAAGATGACTTGTATAAACTGAGCCATGTCATGAAAAGTTCAAACACTACAAGTAAACCAAAAATATTTCCAGTTCTTCAGCATTTGGTAAACTCTTAATATTATTAGCTTTGAAAAATGAAAATAAATTCTAAAATTGGAATTTGATAAAAAAAGAAAACAAGGTATTTTCTGTTAAGATACTCTTCCTTCTGATGAGACTGGATATTCTTCATATTATTAGATTTTTGGAGTTCTGTTTTTAAAGTATCTGACCCTTTTAAAAAATTATTCAGGTTTTTGGTTTAAAAAGTGCACTTGTTAGGAAGAAAGGGAGAGGAGGGAGGGAAAAAAGGGGTCCAGTCTCTGCAAAGTGGTTTCCCAACAACCCTGTAGGATTAAGTATAATTTTGCCTATTTTTAGATGAGGAAACAGGGACTTAGAGTAACCTAAAATCACATAGCTAATAAATTGATATAGTTGGAATACAAATCCAAGTGTCTTCCAAAATGTGCTCTTAACTACTAGGATATAAAAGGAGTTTTAAATTATTTATTAAAGCCACATATTTTGTAATGGAATGAATAATAGTTTCCTGACCTGCAACTGAAAAATGGGAAAAAAAATTTTATCCAGTTTCATGTCTCCTCTAGAAAGGAAATCAATGTAGGGATCACCACTGTATCTTACTTAGCCAGACCTGTGCATGTATCTGTGTATGACTCATTTAATTGAACAAAGTTTGGATTCATTCCCTCCCGACTTTCCTTCTCTCCTCTCCTTTCAAGGAAACTTGAAAATTATTGTTTGCTTTAACTACTTTTTAAAGAGAAAGAAAGTACATGAAATTCCTTTTTGTTTATCATATTTCAGCAATTTTTATAATGGTATGCTTGTTTTTGTTTTGAAGAGGTAACAAAATTATGCTCCAGAAACTATTTTTTTTGTCTTTGCCGGCAATTAATTTAGCACAGTTTTGATGTGGGAATTATAATTTCACAAGCATACAGAACAATGTCTCTTAGTAAGCCTACTAGAAACATAACACACTCCAAACAAATGACAGATTAATCACACTTTATCCAGGCAAGGGGAGATGAAGGAATAAAATCTGAATTTAATATGAGGTGTAGGTTTTATATGAGGAGGCTGTTAGTTAGCCACTAATCAAAGAGCTGAATTCCAGCTGCCAACGCAAAGGAAACGGCCCCTATTGCTCGAGCACGTTGCTAGGGAATGAAGACGCCAGTGTTGGTGGGCACGCACGTCTCTGTCAGAGGGCCACTGTGGGTTTATCCACACTGTCTTCTGAGCAGTGCCTTGTCAAGACAGGAGCAAATGCTCCAAGGGTCTTCAGCGAGTTTTTAGTGAAGAGTCGCCTCACCCAAACCAATACTCAAATAGTCCTCACAAACCCTCAGTATTTATAGTCTAAATATTCCCTTGCCATAATGGCTTCTCCATACGTTCTCATCCATAAGCCCCAAGCAGAGCCCCTCAAGCTGCGCTGCTGACTGCTTATCCACGACACAGATGTAGAATGATGACATTCTGGAACGATTCACTTCATTCTTATATGAAAGTGACTTTTTTTTTTCTTTGTAATAAACGAGTAGATTAAAACAACTTCACATCAGTCATAAACAAGTGGCTATGAAATCAACAGCATCAAAAGTGCTTGGCCTTTTCTCTTTAAAAAATGATTTTCAAATGGCAAAGAAAATACAGATTTAAGTGTCTCTTTTTCTTTTAAAGAAACTTTTACAAATGATATGATATAAAATAAAATGTAAAACACCGCCCTCTAAATCTCTCTTCTGTTCTCAGAGAGAAACCAGTAGGCATTTTTAATGAATTTATAGATAATGTGTATATATATATACATATATATACAGAGGGTGCCAAAAAATGTATACACATTTTAAGAAAGGAAAAAAACTATTAAAATTACACTGATGGTAACCACTTTGAGCGCCTCTTGTAATTGCAGAAGTCAAATGTGACTTGTGTTCATCTTTTGTTATCGATATATATTGAGTATTACAATTTTAATACAGCTTTTTTCCTTTCTTAAAATGGGTATACATTTTTTGGCACCCTCTGTATATATATATACACACAAACACTTTATTTATTATCTATTTTTACACTACATTTACCATGCCAGACACTGTTTCAAGTGTTTAACTTTTGAAAAGCCATTTAGTACAACTCTAAGAGGAAAGTTATACTATTATTACTCCCATCTTTTTTTTAACTAGATAAGAAAACAGGCACAAAAAGACAACCTGTCAAAGGTTACACAAAGTAGAAGAGAGCAGAACTTGGATTTGAACTGGGAGCCTGGTTCCAAAGCCAAGAAGTTTTAACCGCCTCTCTACATGCAGCAGGACAGACTAGATGTGTGTACCCACACGTATACACATCCATATACATGTTTCATGTCACCTACTAAACGTTTGTCATGTGCCCTTGCAGGCCTTTACATATATGCATGAAAGGCAGGAAAGGAAGAGCAACTGCTAAAATGAGAGGGAGTAGCCAGAGACCAAGACTATAAAACATCTCAGAGTAGCAGGCATGAAAAATATTCCATGGCTGAGAAATTAGATCACTGATACACTTAGAACAATTTCAATTCTTACACAAGAGGAGTAAGGATGAAAGAGAGATTGTTTCTGAACCAGTCTTGTAGGGAAGAAAATGTTAATTCTTCAATGCAATGGGTCCAGAGGAAGAATCCAATGTAAAACTATCAGCTCATTAGGGTAATCAGCATCCAGCTGATAGGCTGTCTCCATCCTGTTGAAGCACACTATAGCCTACAAGGCATGGCCAGCCTTTCAGGGTTCAGTATCATTACGAAGGGGCTTCTGTCTTAAGTGAATTTTTACGCCATGAACTATGATAGGGAATGACTCGTATTTTCTGTCCTACAGTATTTAAATTAAAACCATATACTCCACAATAAAAGAATAAACAGAGAGGGGAAGCTTCTGCCACTAGCAATCCAAAACGTTTAGGAACCACAACGTTAACAATATCTGTTAAGGATTCTCTAATTCTCACCTGTATTTAACTGCTCACCAAGCACGACTCCTTAGATCTCTTAAAGGCACCAAAAGATCTGTTTCCTGAATTGTGGCCCATCATCCTTTCAAAATCCCAATTGTATAACAGGCATGCTTTGCTGTATTGTGTTTCAGAGGCGTTGCTTTTTACAAACTGAAAGCAAAACTCTCCACCGGCAAAAAGATCGCTTTATTGCCATACCTGCTGTATTATGGTGGTCTGGTACCAAACCCAATATATCTCCCAGGTATGCCTGTATATCACGGTTTAAAATGCTCCACTTGTTTCCTTTGCACTTGATAAAGACCAAAATCCTCAACTTTGCCTGAAAAAGATCTTGCAGCATCAATTCTTGCCTATCTCATCAGCCTCACAAAGCCATTTTCCACCTTTTCTACTTCCTGCACCTCCCTACTTCCCCTTGAGGTGCCAGCCAAACCAACCTCTGTCAGTCACTCATGTACCAAGTGAAGGGCCTTCTCGTTGGCTCTTCTTTCAGCCTTGAATTTGTCCAACTAACTCAAAGTCATTCTTCAAATTTTACCTTAAAGGTCACTTCCTCGGGACATCTCAGTGAGCCTGAGTTGACGTGTGGCATAACTCCACAGGGTGGGATACAGCCACCCACCCATCCACTGAGATGCAAATTAATCCACTGAGGCTCTTCCTTTGTTGACTAGCTTTTCATCAACCACTACAGACTAAGTGAACCTGCTTGGGCACCGCAAAGCTCTCTCTTCCCTTAGTATCTGAGAGGAGGTTATGGTGGCGAAGCTTTAAAAACCAACCTGAAAACCATACTGTGATCCTCAAGTTGCTCATACGAATAATAGTAAGAACCTGAAAAGATTAACACTGGGAATGAAACGATCAGTTGAAGCCTACAATAGCCTAATCAATGAGGGAAACACCCCCAGCTGTGCCCAGGGTCTTACTGCTCTTCCCCCTCCACTGGGTCATTGAGCATGCGCACGTCCATTACCTGCCCATTTCAGGAGGAACTGCCAATCACCGCACCCGCAGGTATATGTCTCTGCTGAGGATCCTGCCCCCTCGGGCGGTTGGGTGTCGGTCCTACGGTGAAGCAGACTCTGAGTTTCCACACAGTCTGGGTCCTCAGCCTTCAGTTCCAGGTAAGTGGGAGGCTGCAGAACTGGACCAAGCGGGGCTGGCGTGAGGTTGAGCTGAGCATATCCTGGGGCTTCCTGAGCATCTGTCTACTGTGCTCCATAGTTGGGCTTCGCGGCTGGCCGGTGAATGGGTCTCCTTCAATCTTGGGCAAAGAGCTTGTGAGTCCCAAGCCTGTGGAATCAGAATGGGGGTGGAGGGCCTTAGTTAAATACATTTCTGAGATTTTAATCTGAAGAGTTTGAGAATTGTCACGTTATCTCCAAAGAATTACTGTCTGGTTTTGGTGGAGGAAAAGTAGGGGAGAAGGGAGGAGAGGCGGGAGGTTAAGGGAGTGGAGTGGTAGCCATCATTTGAGAACCTCCTACCCTACATTGCCTACCCCTCCTGGCCAGTTTAAAAATCCTTTAATCCTCACAAAGATCTTACAGTTAGGAATTATCATTACAGAGTTAAGAAGCCTCAGGCATGGTAAGAATCTAGTGGTTTGGCAATGGTTGAAACGGAGGGCTGGGAATCCGCCACATGTTTGTTTGTTTGTTTGTTTGTTTGTTTGTTTCTCAAAGGAGTGGTTCGCAAAGTTTGGTTCGCAGGCCATCAGCACCACCTGGGAAGTTCTTAGAAATACCACACACCAGCTGAATCTGAAACTCGGGGGTGTGGCCCAGCAATCTTTTACCAAGACCTGCAGGTAATTATGCAAGCTAAGGTTTGAGAACTACTTTCTTAAAGGAACAAAAGACCAGTGGAATGTTTTAAGTTTGGAAGATAAAAGGATTATGTTTGTATTTGAAAAGATCGGTTAAGCGACAGAGTTAGGGAAGAATTGAGTGGAGGCACCATTGTATTTTAGAGTAGGAAAGGGCTCACTCATACTGCTATCCAGGGAAGACACGGGTGTTTGAACTAGGGTGGGAGCAGTGCCTATAAAGCTGATTCTGTTCACTTCATGGTCTGCTTGCTTAATGGCCTGATTCTGGAAAGGAGGGAAGACTGATTTGTGTATGTGCTTGGGAAAAGGAAGGGCCCAGTGATACCTGGAGTGAGTACCTGTTATGTTCCAAAGTTATATTTTTTCCTCCTGGTTTTTGTTTTCCCCTTATACTCTGCAATTAGCTGTATGATATTGGGCAATGTTCTTAAAACTTTCTTCTGCCTCCGTTTTCTAATCTCTGACCACTCTGTGCAACCTCACCTCCAATGCCATGCACTCTCCATCTTTCTTAATATGTATACCTCTTGTATAATGAGAGACCCAGGAAAACTGAGTAACTCACCGAAATAAAAGAAATGACCACCTTAAGTATCATCTTCAGCTGAAGACAAAAGATATTGGTAGGGGGAGTGACTTATAGGAGAGTGCCAGGAAAAGCAGAGGAAAGAAGGGTAAGGTTGTTACACATACTGAAGCCATTGTCTTATGCATTGATAAGAGTTCTTAGAGATAAAAGTCTTCTTCCTGATACAGCCAAGGGAGACACCCTCACAAACGTCAGTGTTTTACAAAGGGTCACTTCTACTTGATTTTCAGAACTTCTCTGTTGTCTGCTCTTTCTTAAAACTAACCAGCCTAAAATGTTTTAAAATTCCAGACTCAATCAGGGATTGCACATTTCATTTGTCTTATTTCTTTACTCTTAAATCTAGAACTTTTTTCATGCCATGTACATTTTCGAAGAACGCATACCAATTGTCTTGTAGAATGCCCCCACAATCTAAGTTAGACAGTTTTTCTCATGATTAGATTGAAATGGAATATTTTTAGCAAGAATATTTTATAGTTAATGTGTGCTTATTTTTGCATCATATCAGGAAGCACATAAGGTCAGTTTGTTCCATATTTTTGTTGTTTTTGATTAATAAGAAATATGTAAGGTGAATCGCTATAACTATGAATTCTTATTTTTCCAAGAACTTCCATCCAGTAATTTGAGCATTCATTGATGATTCTTGTGTGAATTTTTTAATATATTGGTGATTGTGGGATCGTATTTTTTAATGTCTTTTCTCACCCATAGGAAGGATTCTTTGTCTTGGACCTAAGGCTACTTTCTTAAACAAGAAAGCCATTTAGCTTGACTTCACATCATTGAGTGGGAAGAGAAGCAGCAGCCCAACTAATATATTCAAATATGCAATAGACTGCAGCCTGTGGTGTATTCTGGGCAACAGACTCTGGAGCTGAGGGGCAGAAAGAGGTATAAACAAGTTTGTAGAGAGGCTGCCATCAACATGCCAAGCCAGTAAAACTGAAAAGCTGGTCAGTTTGTGAGTTCTGGGGGAAGATATCCACTGCTTACTGGGTTTTGAGGCTAGAGAACTAGACCTTACTAAAGGACACATTATCTTACCCACCACCAGTTTTGTTCACGGCTCAATGGAGTTTGTGTCAGCCTTGGCCGACTTTCAAGCAGAGGCTAGCTGTCCCATCTGTTTGGACTTCTTAAAAGACCCAGTGACCATTAACTGTGGACATAACTTCTGTCTCTCCTGCATCAATATGTCCTGGAAGGATCTAACTGATACTTTCCCCTGCCCTTTTTGCCGATTTTGCTGTCTAGAAAGGAAATTTGCAAGCAATCTCCAGCTGGGCAATTTGGCTGAAATTGCTAAACTACTCCAGATAAGAAGAAGCAAGAGGAAGAGACAAGAAGAAAAATTTGTATGTGAAAAGCACAATCAGGTTTTGACTTTTTTCTGTCAGAAGGACTTAGAGGTTTTATGTCCACGGTGCAGTTTTTCTACTGATCACCGGAATCATTATATTTGGCCCATAGAGAAGGCTGCCCGCTATCATAGGGAAAGACTGGAGTATTGCATTGAGCCGTGGAAGGAGAGAGTGGAACAAGTTGAAAAAGTGATAACTATGCAAACCAGAAAGTCAGTGGAACTGAAGAAGAAGGTAGAATATAGGAGAGAAGAAATAAGGTCTGAATTTGAGCAACTTATGTTGTTTCTCCAAAATGAGCAAGAGACGGTTCTTCGGGAATTACAAGACGAAGAAACAGCTATTTTAACAAAACTAAATGACAACCTAACAAAATTTTCAGATCATGTTTCCACATTAAAATGTCTGTTAAAGGAAATAGAGAGCAAATATGTGAAGTCAGAACTGGAATTCCTGACAGATGTTAAAAGTATCTACCATAGATACAAAACCTTAAAGGCCCCTGAACCGTTTTCGTTCCAATTAAAGGAATATGGTTACCATCTTCCTCCTCAATATTCTGGCCTAAACAAAATTATCAAGCAATTTCAAGTTGATGTGATTCTAGATCCTGAAACAGCACATCGTAAACTTATTGTTTCACATGATAGAAAAACTGTGCAATATGGAAATAGAATGCAAAACTTACCTCATAACCCAAGGAGATTTTATCTTTGCCCAGCTGTTCTAGGTTCTGAGGGATATAATTCTGGCAGGCAGTATTGGGAGGTAGATGTGAAAGACAAGCCTGAATGGGTTTTGGGTGTCTGTAAAGACTCTATTCCCAGGAGAAGAAGGAGTCAGAATCCATCAGTTTTATTACAGGATGGGTTATGGTGTATCAGACGAGGTAGTCAGAGTAATTATGTTGCATTGGGTCCTAAAAAAATTAATCTCCTGCCAAAAGTAATACCTAGTAAGATTGGCATTTTTTTAGACTACGAATTAGGTGAGGTTTCCTTTTACAATTTGAGTGATAGATCTCTTCTCTGTATTTTTAACGACTATTTTACAGGAGCACTTTGGCCCTATTTTGATACTGGAACTGACTCAAAACCTCTTAAGATCTGTACAGTAACTGATTCTGAATGATGAACTATTGTAAGACTCTTGTTTCTTTTTTCAGGTCATGGACAAAACCAAGACAATTCTGTATTTTTTTTTCCTTTAGGCAACCAGAATGGTTTTCATCTGTTTCAGCAGCTTCTTAAAAATGTTATAATTTACTTTACAGATAAATTACGGATCCAATTGGAAAATGGTTTAGAAATTCAATGATAAAATACTTATAAAATATATTACTTTTGCAGTCCAATAATTGTCAAGTAAAATCCAGTAACTTTTTTTCTGTATGAATTGCCTACATGTTTTCCCTTAAAAACAAAAACAAGCCTTTACTAAAGGCATGCAGGACAACCTTCTCTGTAAAGGTAGCCACTTTGAACTTGCATCTGTTTAGCTCAATAATTCCCCATAATGTGTTCTTTCTATTGTGTCTTTGTCAGTCTTGACTCAGTACAATGGAAAATTAGGCAGTACCCCCGCTATATACATGCATCATAGATTTACGTGTGCACACACAATCAATAAATAATCTTGCTTCTGTTCCTGCTTCAACAGTGTACCTTCTAGCTCTATTCAGCTGTCGTTCCCTCACCTCTTTGGGGAACTGACCTTTTCTGAGAACCCCTGTTGATTTTGTTCTGTTTTCCTCTTTTGGCTTACTCTATTCAGGGTGTCACATCTTTCAGTAGATCATAGATAATATAAAATTTAGAAGAACTTATACCGAAATAGACTGCTGAGCTTTTGGTTGGGACTCTGTTGAATCTTTAGATCAATTTGGGGAGAACTGACATCTTAATATTGAGGCTTCCAATCCATGAACTTATTTATTTGGGTCTTTAACTTCTCTGCAGTATTTTGCAGTTTTCAGTATACATGATATTAACATCTTTTGTCAGATTTATCCCTAAGTACAGTCCATTGGATTAGCTGTAGAGATGCTCATACCATTTGTAAATAGTCATTTTTACTTTTTCCTTTTGACAGGCTAGGTCCATTTTCTTGTCTGTTTACACTGACTAGGACCTCCAGCACAATGTTGATTTTTATTTTATGATGGGCTTTACCTGTCATTTGCCTGCTCACATTTATTCAATTTTTATCCTTTTTTCTGTTGTTCCTTTTATTACCTAACTTTGATAGCTCCCAGTCTTCACATAAAACAATTTCTGTTTCATACTGTCAATTCAATATTACCTAACCATTTCCCCACTGATGGATGTTTACTTAGGTCATGTCTAACTTTTGCAAATAATGTACAATAAATACATATTTATACTTTTAAACAAAATATTTAGTAAAAGTATACAGCATAATGAAAAAGACAATAGCCATATATCCATGACCTAATTTAATGTTAACATCACTTTTGAACTTCCTTTGTTCCCCTTCTCAACCTCAGCCTCTTCCCTTCCTGGTCCTATCTAAGTTCCCTCCACTATTAATTTGATATTCCATTGTTTTCCTAACTGTTTACCATATATGTTTGCATCCCTAAATAATATGTATAGTTCCCCATGTTTTTTAATTTTACATAAAGTTGATGCTGAATTATTCTGTCTTGTATTTTTTTCATTTAGCATTATGTTCATGAGCTTTGTCATGCTTTTGCTTAAAGTTTTACTTTGTTTTCATACTACTTCTGATGGATGCTCAGTTTGTGAACGTTTCGTAAACTTGTTTCATAAACTTTCACAAACAGCTGCTAGGAAAAGTACACATCTGGTTTCTTTGCAGAGTGAATTGTTGGGCTTTCGTCTTCACTGGATAATGTAAATTTTTTCCCAAAGTGTTGTGCAAATTTACACTCCTACCCATAGTGTATAAATGTTCTCATTGCTCTGCACTAACAGTATTTCATTTTTAAAAATTATATACTAATTTGCAAGATGTTAAATGTTTTAATTATTTCCATGATTTCTAATAGAGCATATTTTCATAAATTTAACAATCATTTGCTTCAGAGCTCTTTGAAACATCTACTTGGAGTCGTGTTTGGGAATAAGACAGGGCTTGTGTATGTATTTAATTAAATATAATGTTATAAAGAACCAGTGGTCACGCCATTTATCGAGCAGTCCATTTCGTCAGCTGATTTGCAATGCCGCCTGTAGGTGATACCTAATCTGTTTTACTGATCTATTGGTCTATCTTTGGGCCAATACCATACTCAAATATTATAGCTCTCACATTTTTCTTTTAAATTGCAGGTGTATAAACCAATAATTGCTAGACATTTACATCCCTCACAAAGTGTATAGCTCTCTCATTCTTGATATCTAGTGACGATTTTTATCATCTCTTCAGGGTTACTTCGGCAACTCTTGGCCTCTTCTATGTAAATTTTAGAATCAGCTTACCAAATTAAACAACCATGGAGGTTTTATTTGAAATTGCATTGAAGCTATAAATTAAATTGGAGAATATTGACACCTTTGAGTTGCCCAGCCCATGAACATAATACAATTTTACAGCTATTTAAGTCTCTTTTAATAACTTACACATCATCCACGTCATCCAGTCGCCTACCTTAGGTACAACTAAACTTTCTAACTTGGCATGACTTCTATAGGGCACACTTGACATCAAGATTACTCAGAAGGGCATTGAACAGTAAGCTTGCCAGCAGGCAGCTTCTCAAATTTTCATGGAACTCCTTACTGTCGTCCACATAACTTAGAAATTCAGGAGTATTAATATTTCAGGTAGGAGTAAGTGAGACATTGAGAAGGTAAGGTAAAAGCTTCATGTTCCAGCCACTAAATCTTTAACTGAGTGAGCTCCATAGACTGAAAGGAACCTCCTGAAATTACACTAAAGAGTTAATAAATGGTCTCCGGAGGAAGCACATTTCATTTCAATTGAATTTTTTAAATCCAGTTTTATTGTTTCAATTATTCGTGTTCATTGTTTACAAGATTTATTAGAATTACCAACCATTGCTTTACAACCACCATTGACAGCTACTAAGAGGCAACCACTTTCAAGTCTTGTTTTTGGGTATTTCATAGTCATTAAAAACCTTCTGGATTTTTCAGCTTGAGGTATTATTTAATGTCCTACTTTGGAAGATAAGAATTTAAAACAGTTTTCACTCTGGCCCTCATCACACAATCATTTTTGTATAGAATATGTTCTGATGTATACATTATTATTTTGTCTATGTCAATGTCATTTACTTGTAATACACAATGATTGCATTTTGTTCCTCCACTTCATTTTCCTGTAGTTCATAATTGCCTTATATTTCTCATTTGCTTTGTTTTCCATGATTTTTTTCCCCCTAAATGCATCCCCCAACCCCCGCAGTGGTCTAAATCAATTTAAATACATTTAGCTTTCTAGCACTTTGATTTTGCTGACTTCTCCCAGGGACCTGGGACCTGACCTCCAACACAGGCAGGTTGTTCACTAAGACAGCAGTTCAGGTATCTTGGGGATATCTTTGGCATCTTTTGGGTTGTTTTTCCATTTGGGGATTGTGCCTTGTTGGAAAACGTCCTTCAATAGCTTCCTAATCAGGGTGCATAGTAAACAATTTTTGGGGGAACTTCGTCTGAATAACTATTGACAACCAATGAGAAGAGCAGTAATTGCGCAAAACCAAATTGGCTTAAGTCCTTTCACAACATACATGGTAGATAATAATGTAGAGGTATTCTTTTATATGTTTAAAGGAAAAGAGTAATACCATAATCAAGTGTCTACCATTCAACTTAAGAAACATACCTGTAAAAACAAAACAACAACAAAACAAAAAAATATATACTTGTAACTTAAAAGCCCTCCGTGCCTCTACTCAGTTGCATTCTATTTCCTCCCTAGAACCAAAAGCTTTTCCCAATTTGGGGCATTATATAAATGGAACCATACAACAGAGATTTCTCTATGACTTGCTATTTTCTCTGAGTGCTGTGTTGAGTTTCATCCATACTGATCGATGTAGCTTTGTGTTTTTTCATTGCTACATAGGATCTATTGTATGATGACAGTTTGTCCATTCTGTAGTTTCTACAGTTAATGAGGGTCTGTGTAACATTTTCCTTTGCCAGAGGAACAGCTTTCTCTAATTCCCAACTATATTGGAAGGAAGAAATCACTGGTTTCTTATTGAAAGAACCGTGGAATGCAAACTGCTAATTTGGAAAGAGAAGTGTTGGTTGCTGTGAAGGAAAACAAAGCAGGGAACTGACAGTGTTGGGATGGGGATAACAATTTCAAGTTGGGTAGCTGAGGAAGGCCTCATTGAGAAACTGGGCTGTGAGGTAAGCACTGAAACTATGCAGAGCCGATAGAAGAGGTTCAGGTAGAGGGAATAGCAAGTGCAAAGCCATGAGGAAGAATTAATATCTGGTCTCTACGGTAGGAATTGTAAGGAGTGCAACGAATAACTAAGTGGGAGAGTAATAGGAAATAAGGTCAAGAAGCAGTCAGGGTCTAGACAGTGTAGTGTCTGGGATATAACTGTAGGGATCCCCAAGTGAGATGGGAAATCATTGGTGTGTTTTGAGCAGAAGTATGGCATATTTATATTTCAAAGGATCACTTTGGCTTCTGTTGAGTATAGACTATAGGGAGCAAGGTTAGAACCAGGAAAACAAAGAAGGAGACTTGGAATAATCCAAGAGAGAGATAATAGTGCTTAAACCAGGGAGGTAGTGGTGGAGTTGGCAATATGTTTAAAGGAAAGGCGTAATGCTATAATCAAGTGTCTACCATTCAACTTAAGAAATATACCTGTAAAAAAAAAAAAAAAAGGAAATAAGGTAGTGGTGGAGTTGGTAAGAAGTAGTCACATTCTAGGTTTATTGTGTAAGTTTTTTTTATGAATAAAACACTGATATTTTAGTCCGAGCAGGAAAAACAAAACTGTCCTTTGCATTTCAGTGGTACACCTCACAAGTTGCAGCTTTTGAAATACTGTTTCGCCTTTACCCATTGGTAACAATTGCAACAAGCAACTAGAGGATTCCATAAGCCTGCAGTCAATCACAGCTCAGTCATTCCGCCTTCTCTTATCTAAAGCCAGGCTCAATAGCTTAGTCAAGACAATAGCCACATATGAAAGGCACAGAATAATTTCTGTGAGAAGTATCCTGATTGAAAAATCTGATGGTATACATCCAGCATCCCTGCCTTGCCCCTGCCAGTTTCTGGCTACTAAATATTCCCCCACCAACATTGTGTCCCAAAAAATCATCTATTTTCCCCATTTCCCACATACCATCAGGCTTACTCCCAATTGTCCCCTTGCTAACCCTTCTTCACTTAAACTAAGGCTGTGGAATAGTGGAAAGAGCATACATTTGAAATCCCAAACTATGTTGTCTTTGTGCTAGTTACTAATTTATTGCCTCTCAATTTTATCTTTTCAAAGAATCTGTTTTGGTTTTGTTGATTTTCTCCGTTTTTTCCAATTTTTAAATTCATTTCTGCTCAAATTTTATTCTGCTTGCTTTATGTTTAATTTGCTTTTTTACCTAGTTTCTTAATACAAAAGCTTGTGTTACTGATTTTAGATATTTTTTTCTAATACATTTAATGCTATAGATTTCCCTGAAAATATTGCTTCGACTAACCCCCATAAACATAGCTGTATTTTCATTTACTTCAAAAACATTTTTTTTTAAATTTCCCTGAGACTTAACTCTGACCCATGGGTTATTTAGAAGTGCATTATTTGATTTTTAAATATCTGAGGATTCTCCAGTTATCCATTACTGATTTCTATTTTTATTCTGTGTGGTCTGAGAATGTATTTTGTGTGATTTCTATTTAAATTTGTTAAGGCTTGTTTTATGGTCCAGGATATGGTCTATCTTGGTGATTGCTCCTAGTAAGCCAGCCTGACATAATTTTTGATTACAGTTTTGTGGTCTTTCCTCTCTTTGGAAATCATAAGATTAGGATGTGCTGTTTCAGAATCCAGAAACAGATTTTATCTTGAATTGAAAGTTTTGTAGGCCATTTTGTGACAAAAGCCTGTAGTTTTTACCATTTACTACCTGTTGTGGAGAATTTTAATATCACTTAGTAATTGTCAATCTGACTGACACATTTTCTCTGCTCTCCCTTAGATCTTTGAGTTTGAAAACATGATCTGAATTTTTTTTCATTCAGTTTGTGTAATACCCTATTCTTTATATTTTAAGGCTTTTGTCATTCAGGGTGCCATGCTGGGTCTCTGCTCCCGCTTCCCACATAAGAACGCAGGACATGGTGAGGTCAAAAAGGAACACCCATAGAGCCATAGATAGGGGAGTCATACCACTATAGTCTCGCTGGCGGCTGGGTTGGAGACACAGGAAGTAGTAGCCACAAGATCCGCAACCTGCTGTCCCCTTCTCCGCCAACCAACTTCACCTGCCAGCTGCAATCCGCTGTGCTAACTGCAATCCGCGCTTGCTAGCTCAGCCACCATCTTCTTGCTAGCCCTCCATTTGCTGCTAGCATAGCCACAGCAGTTATATTAGTGGCCAATGGCTCACCAGTTACAGCTGACGGCCAACTAGCCACAGCTGATGGCCATACATCACAGTTGAGCCAGCACCTTTCCACGTGAGGCCGTGAGCCTGGAAACTGCACTCCTGGCTGTGTCCCCACAGCTTTCAAGGCTGCAGCCTGTTAATTTTCCAACAAGAGCATCAGTTGGCTCAAAACCAGAATTTAATCTCCCTCTAATATTCTGTGCTCTTAATGTAGTTTTTGCTTAATGAGCTTGCCCAATCTAACAAAAGGTGAGCCGAGTGGGAGATTGTATTGCAGACAAAAAGTGTCTAGGTCCTTCTCACAAAAAAGGGTGAACACCATAGTATTTCCCTTCCTGCCTTTTTCTCCCGTTCATACTTATTTGGAGTTGCTTGGCAATTTCAGTGATCTATCGGGATATTGCTACTAAAATTCCTCTCTGGGCAGAGTGAGCAGCAGACAAGGCAGGGAGAGAAAGTATTTTTTAGGTTGGTACAAAAGTAATTGCGGTTTAAAAGGTGAAAAAAACAATTGCAAAAACCGCAATTACTTTTGCACCAAACTAATGGCTCCTCTCGATTACAAGCGGGACGGCAGTTGTGGGGGTGTGGTCGTCAGTGGGCCATTGAGAAACAGGCACAGTCAGGGTTGCTGTGCCTCATCATGAAATCTGTCAGGGCGACCCACACAATGCTCTGAGCCGCAAACAGTGCTGACCGAGCTGGCTGCACGGCCAGCTGTCCAGCTCCTGGATCCAGATTGAAGGGACACACAACAGCTCTTCGGCCCACACCGTGTACCTTTTCTTCCATGTTCCTGGTTCCTCGCACTGCGGGTAGTCTATACACTAATCCTAGAATTCCAGAAACACTTTACAGTTATTCTCCACTTTTCCATGTGTTCCCACAACATCTCTATTGCTATTGAAGCAAAAATTTTAAAAAATAGAAAACAAAAGAAAAACTTTCTTCATGTATGTTAAGTTAAATAGGCATTTTAAAAATGTTGGTGCTACATTCACTGAGAGTTGTACAAAATTCTAACCACTGTCCATAAATTACAGGAGGAAAATGAGGCAAAGTCACAGTTCATCCTTCATAATCTCTTACGGCACAGACTGTAAGAGGTTTAGGATCACATCCGATGCAGAAGTACGGCTTTAGTACTTCAGAAAACTTATCCATGAAAGAATGGATGTGAGACCTGTCATTCAAACTGTAGAACGAAATCTGACCCAACTCATAGTCCAGGTAAATGCCAACCCCTGTGGGCTTTTCCTTCAGCACAAGAGTGACAGGAACACACGCTCGTGCCACATAGTCACCATTCTGCAGCTGAATTGTCCAGCATCTGTTGTGCCCTGACGGGGGATGCTTTCTCTTCCTGGAAAGGGAGTCTTTACAAACCCCCACAGCCCACTGGGGCTTGTCACCCACCTGGACCTCCCAGTAATGTCGGCCACAATTGAACCCTTCAGAACCTAGGACAACTGGATCAACCATAAATCTCTTTGGATTCCGAGGAAACCTTTGTTTTCTCCTCATAAATGTCACAGACTTTTTATCATCAGACACAAGCAGATTAGGATGTGCTGTCTCATGATCCAGAGTCACTTCTTCTCTAAATTTCTGCATAATTTTCTTCAGAGCTGAAAACTGTGGAGGAAGACTGCATCCTTCTCTCCTTAACTGGATCCGATAGACAACTGGGGGTTTCAGGCTTTCACACGTGTGGAGGACACTCTTGATATCCGTCAGCAATTTCACATCGGACATCACACTCCTCTCAGCCACCTCCTTTAGTAGACCTTTGAGGGTGGAAATGTGGTCTGAAAATGCCGTTATGTTTGCACTGAGTTTCTCTTGAATGCCCTTCTCTTCTTCAACCAGCCTCAAGACAACTGCCTCTTCTTCATGCTCTACAGATCGCATCAGGTGCTCAAGTTCAGACGCTAATTTCCATCTCCTGTTTTGCACCTTCTCTCTCAGTTCTAATAGTTTTCTGTCTTGCGTGGCTACTAGTTTCTGAACATCTGCCACCTGCTGCTTCAGGGGCTCGACGTAACTGCTGAGCCTTTGCCTGTGATGACAGGCGGCCTCCTCCATGGGCCTCACTTGGTGGCCCTGGTGCTCAGGGGGCTGAGTGCACAGGGGACACAACACCTGTAGGTCCTCCTCGCAGAAGAGGCTCAGGACTTGGTTGTGCTTCCCGCATAAGCACCTCTCTTCCTGCCTCTTCTTGCTCCTGGTGATCTGCAGGAGCTTGGTGATGTCAATCATCCTTCCAAGCTGGGCGTTGCTCCTCAAGTGCCTCTCTTGGCACGGGTGACGGCACACAGGGCAAGGGAACCTGTCCCGTAGATCAGCCCAGGACTTCTGGATGCAGGAACGACAGAAGTTGTGCCCACATTCGATGGTGACAGGGTCTCTCAGATAATCCAGACAGATGGGACAGTTGACCTCTGCCTGGAGTCCTGCCAGGACTGCTTCGACCTCCATTGGGCCGTGAAGGAAAGATTGGACTGGGGTGGGTTTTCTTCAGGAGTTTGGGTTCTGCAGGATCTCTCCGCTGAGAAGCAGATGCACTCTCAGATCTCACTGTACTTCCTGTCCTAAATTCTCTTTGTCAATTATGGGCAGCCCTTGATGTCCTATAACGTCCTTAGCTACAGAGGTGTGTTCCCAGAGCACCACTGCCCACCTGCAGCCGATCAGAGTCGTTGGAGAACTAGCTGCGCGTGGCAGCTCAGAGGATATTAGCGTAAGCCAAGCTCAGCAAATCTCCTGCTCAGAAAGCAGTCACGCCTCTTAGGTTTCTATTGGTTCCTGGGGATGAGAAAATATAATTCCATGTAATAAAGTCTACTTAGTATTTATCTGGTCACCCTGCTCACTGCCACCTTTGAGGCAACCATGGATTTCTTTCCCCAGCCCTATAGTCCACCTACACACACATCAACCACACTGGGGAAAATGTGACTACGTTTGGTACCAGATCCTCTGTCCCTGAGTTAGGTTTCAGCCTTAGTCACATACTCTCTAGGGGACCTGGGGAAAGTACTTAACATTAAGAGAATCAGGCTAGCAAGCGTAAAACCCCCAACTTGAATCATTTCAAATTTTTGAAAAACCTCATAGAAGGATTTGGCACTTTTTGGCTTAAAACGTTTTTTTTTTTTTGGCTTAAAACAGTTATTTCTGATAGCACTGAATTCATACTATGAGATCTGACAATTAAGTTCGCGAACTCATCCTAGAAAAAGTGCTATATACGTCATTGCTGAATATCACTATGGTCACCTTTGAAGTACTCCTCTTGGGAAGCTATGCACCGATGACAGTGCCTAGTACACCCTTCAAAGCAATTTTGGAACTCTTTCTGGAATGGCCATCAGAGCTGTCATCGTATTACCCCTGATGTCCTGAATGTCATCAAAATGTCTTCCTTTCAATATTTCCTTTATCTTCAGGTAAAGAAAGAAGTCATTGGGGGACAGATCAGGTGAGTAGGAAGGGTGTGCCAATACAGTTATTTGTTTACTGGCTAAAAACTCCCTCACAGACAGTGCCGTGTGAGCTGGTGCATTGCCGTGATGCAAGAGCCATGAATTGTTGGCAAAAAGTTCAGGTCATTTTCGTCTTAACTTTTTCACACAGCCTTTTTAGCACTTCCAAATAGTAAACTTAGTTAACTATTGGCCCAGTTGGTACAAATTCATAATGAGTAATCCCTCGGATATCAAAAAAAGGTTAGCAACATCATTTCGACTCTTGATTTGGACTGACAGAACTTTTTTGGTTGTGGAGAATTGGCTGACTTCCATTGTGCACTTTGACTCTTAGTTTCAGGGTTGTATTGGTACACCCATATTTCATCACCAGTGATAACATGGCCCAAAACATAGTCTTGCCTCTCCAAAAGGTCTTGGCAAACTTCGACTCTCCTCTGCTTTTGTTCATCGATGAGCTCTTTCAGGACCATTTTTTCACACACCTTTCTCATGCCAAGATTTTTAATTAAGATTTTCATAACAGTTTCTTTATAGATGTTTACTTGGTCTGCTATGCACAGTCAGCCAATGATTTTGATGCACAATTTGACAAATTTTTGCAATGTTTTTTGTTAGTTCTGCTTGTTACTGGCCACCCTGACTTCTCTTTATCAGTGACGTGTTCGCTCCCCTCAGAAAAACGTTTAACCCATTTGTACACTGCCATTTTCTTCATGGCATTAGCCCCATAAACTTGGACTAACATATCCCTGATTTCACTTCCACTCATGCCAAATTTATCAAGAATTTTGTGTGTGGAACCAACAAGATAATCTTTTTTATTTTGTATTTTAACAAGAAACTTAATGTTTGTTCATTGCTCTAATTCAAGCTGAGACAGTCCCGTGATGGCACACAAAAGCACACAAGAATAATGAATGCCACTCAGCAAGACACAAACACAACTGTGAGACACTGACATACTAAGGTTATGAAAGCTTACTGAGCTCTTTGTACAGTGCTGCCAATATAAGCACACGGTGGCTAGTTCGCAAACTTAATTGTCATATATCAAAATTTACTTCTTTTTCATCTATTCGTCTCAAATGCAGGATATAGTGTACTGTGTACCTAAAAGGATGGGATTAGGACCAGATTAGATTTACTCTGAAAACTCTGCAAGTAGGAAACCTGTGATTATCACATGATATACAGAATACAATTCAACATCAGAAATTCAATGTGAGAAAAAGCTGGAAAGCACACACACACACCAGTGTTTGAAGTTGGCAAGCTACCAACTAGTGAGGATTTCTGAGAAGAGAGTTGCACTTTCCCTTACAGTCACTGTAGAGGCCATGAGGCTGAGAAGGTGACCTCCATGTTGGGTCACCTTGCTTAACCACAGTGTCATGTAACAGTAAAGGCAATATCATGAATTTTCATTCAACTCTCATGTTGCAAAATAACACATTTTGGAGGTCTCAATTCCCCATTACTGTAACCTCCATGTGACGCCCACCATGATTGTATTTCCAATTATCTCCTCAGTCCCTGGCTAAAGCTGTTGAATGACTAAAATCTTGGCCAAGTCTCTGGGTTTCCTTAGGAACTGAGTGACTTTGAGACTACTACTTAGACTCTCTGAGCGTTCGTCTGCAGGCAGATAGATTAAGATGAAGGTAATTCAGGGTCTGAGTACCAGGGATACTGGCCCCACAACAACCCTAATTGCTCCACTCTCTGCCTATACACAAACCAGTCCTCACCGCGACCTCCTGAAAGGGATTCCACACGTGGCTTCTGACCAGCACTTTTGAGCGCTTTGTCACAGATATTAGGTAGTCACCCTTAGGGCAGGTTGGGATCTCGGTATCTGTATTTTTAGCAAGCATTTAGATAACTTAGGACAAGGCTCCTGGAGGGATCTGGAACACAATAAAAGCATGTGCCTTAAAATAACCTGAATCCAAGTGAGGATTCGCCTGCAAAAAAGCAGCTGCACAGGAAGCCAGGGCTCTTAACACATTCCTGCCTCCCGCACCTACCTATATCTCCCTGTCTCCCAGCTCACCTGGAATCCGCTGCTATGGGTTAGTCTGTGAGAGGGATGTTTGAGGACACTCGCCTTCGCTGTCTCACACACAGATATCCCCGTTTCTGACCCCTGAATGGTCAGATCTGGGTATCTATATTTTTAGTGAGTACTTAGGAGACTTAGGACATGGCTCCAAGAGGGACCAGGAAACCATACAAGTTTTAAAAATCGCACGTTTTAAAATAAGCCAAACCCCAGTTTGGATTCCATTTTAAGCTGTGAAGTGTCAGCTGGGAAGAGAGCAGGCGCTCGGACGTATTACCACGCTCCCGCCTCCCGCACCCACACGGTCCCACATCGGCTCACCTGGAACACAGCACTCTGGGCACTGGTAGGGTCTGAAGTGCATGGTCTGCGATGGGACCCTGGTATATATACACCCCTAGCTGGGGTGGAGCTATTAGGACCCCGCCCACCAAAGCCAGATAACTCCTCCCTCGCGGAGAAAGGGATTGGTTCAGAGTTGCTGGTTGGTGGGGACAGATGTCCTGTTTTTCAATGAGGCCAAGAAGGACTGACACTGCTGATATGCATGATCTAATTTGCATCATTGTAAATCTCCCTTGATCCACTCAACACTCTTTAATCCCATCTTTGACGATGAAGAAATTGAAATCTAAAAGGCTAAGTGAGGCCTGTTCCTTTTCTCACCCAGGAAAATGGAACTCTGGAGCCCACCAGTTTCAACCTCGCTTCACAGTATGCAATCTCAGCACTTTGTAGTCGTGCCCTCGCTCCACACTCAGGACATGACATCCCTCTGCCACAGGACTTTTGCTCAGGCAGATTTGGTCCATGACAGCTCTGTGTCGCATACACATTGCTTACTCCATTGTTTATTGGCACTCTTACTTCAGATCACAGCCTAATTGTTACTTTTCTTGAGAAACTTTCTCTGAGCTCTAAAATTCTGCATCACAATTTATTTTTGGTAAATCATTTCTTGGGTAAATTGGTATTCATATTGATTGCTAAAAATTTACCCACATTCTTTTTTTAAAATTTACTTTCAGTTATAGTTGACATCACTCACATGTTTTAAAAATTCAAATATGTATTATATGCTACCAATCTATAAATCAATGAGTCCTACAAAGCAAAAAACAAGTACAGAATCACAGTTGAATCTTGTCAAACTCACAGCTAACAACAGTCTTAAGGAAAGAGGTATGCTAATAATTAAAGAGCAGAGTGTCCATTTAGCTCAAGTTGGTTAGAGTGTGGCGCTCTTAACAACAAGGTTGCCGGTTCGATCCCCACATGGGCTCCCCAGTGTGAGCTGCATCCTCCACAAGATTGAAACAACTAGTTGACTTGGAGCTGATGGGTCCTGGAAAAACACAATTAAAATAAATAAAAAGTTAAAAAAAAAACGTAATTGTGGAAAACAATAATAATAATAATAATAATAATAATAATAATGACTGAATAGTATTTCAGTGATTTTCCTGCCAGATGACTAATGAGATTACTGAGAAACCATTTCAATGGAGTCATAAGCTCAGGTGTCAAACTGCTGTTGGTTAAAGTGTGAAAAGGAGACAAAGATATAAGTTCTTCAAATCTCCTATTCTAGAAAATTCAAAGTAGGTCACTTGACTCTTTAAGTCACTTCCATCAGGATTCTGTTTATTTCCACAATGTATTTCTTTCTTTTCTTTTTTTAAACTTTTATTTATTTAAGTGTGTTTTTCCAGGACCCATCAGATGCTCCAAGACAGGTAGTTGTTTTGATCTGGTTATGGAGGGTGCAGCTCACAGTGGCCCATGTGGGGAGTGAACCCACAACCTTGTTCAGAGCACTGCACTCTAACCAACTGAACTAACTGGCCACCGCCCTCTGTGATGTATTTCTAACCCTTACTCCAGACCATGGGATTTGCCAGCCCAATAGGGAATTCACGACAAATAAGATAAATTAGCCCAGAAAAAGACATATATTGTCCAAAGGAGAATGTTGGTAGAAACATGAACATAAAAGGTCCTTTGCTGACAGCTCAGATGGAAATGAGGAACATGTCATATGAGACTGGAGAAAAGCTGATTCTTGTTATATAGTGACAGAAAACATAGCTGAATTGTGTACTATCATTGTGTGGAAAGCAGAACTTGTAAGTAAAGAACTTGGATATTTAGTTGAGGAGAATAATCCTCTGTGGATGGAGACTCCATCCTCTGGGTCCATATAGTTTCTACTGTAAGAATTACTCACTGTTTATATGGCATGGTTAACTGAAGTTTGAACCGGCGAGGGACTTGGTTATTCAAGTAACCATGGCAAAGAATGGTGTGTATATTGGAACTATGCAAAGTGTGAATTGCCTCTGTGTGTGTGTGTGTGTGTGTGTGTGTGTGTGTGTCTGTTTCCAGTCTAAACATACCTCAACCTCAGTGCTGGCCTTTATAATGTCTCTCCAGTCATTTATGTAGCTCTTAGGTTACTTACCCACAGAAGCCGTTATCCACTGAGTTTTTCTCTTTCATTCAATTGTGTTAAGACATTTAGTCTCAATGATTCAATGAATCACCACAATTTCAAAATAATGTGTTATATTTCTGCCAAATGCACAATGTTTTAAGGCTTATAAAGAAATATCTCCTTTACTGGAAGAAGTTATTGAACAGTTACTATAGGATGAAGCCAAACTATTGTAAATCTCAGTGTTCATTTACTTACAAGTTTTAAGTGGAGAGTTGTAATTCTAGCACTCACCATTAGTGCAAATTGCACTAATGTCTAATTGGATTCAGGAATCATGGCAAACAGTTTAGGTTTACACCTCATATTACATGTATTCTTTCCTACCCCTTGCATATAAATGGGGCCTTGCAGTTAGTATTAGAAAATGGAAGAAGAGAAAATGTGTGTCACTTCCTGGTGTTGGCCTTCAAATCTCAGTATGCCTTTTTTTTTTTTTTAATTTATTGGGGTGACAATTGTTAGTAAAATTACATAGATTTCAGGTGTACAATTCTGTATCACATCATCTATAAATTACATTATGTGTTCACCACCCAGAGTCAGTTCTCCTTCCATCACCATATGTTTGATCCCCCTTACCCTCACCTCCCACCCCCCAACCCCCTTACCCTCTGGTAACCACTAAATTACATTCCCCAGATTAATTTTCAAAACCCCGTGGCCATCTTGTGGTTACTGATTGTTTTCTAATCCCCTCACCTTCCCCCTTACCCCCACCCCCCGCCCCCCGCCCATCTAGCAACCCTCAGTTTTTCCTTTGTCTCCAAAACTGTTTCTGATTAGTTCATTCACTTATTCTTTTCTTCAGATTCCGCATATAAGTGAGATCATATGGTACTTAAAAATATGGAACGCTTCACGAATTTGCGTGTCATCCTTGTGCAGGGGCCATGCTAATCTTCTCTGTATCGTTCCAATTTTAGTATATGTGCTGCCGAAGCGAGCACTCAGTATGACCTTTAAATACTCCCTTTTTTGCTAGTTGAAGTGACTCTGTGCTGTGACAACCTAAAACTGAGGGAGTCCTGGGTGGGTGATGAGTATTGACTTACTGACACACATAGCACTTTAGAAGAGTAAGTACTAGGTTTTGTCTTGCTAAGCAACTGAGATTGCCACAGCATCATCACGTGGCTACTCTGATCAATGCAGGGGTCTCTCAGACCTCAGTGAAAGGGGTTCTCAAACGCTCTACTGAGAATCTTTTCATGTTATGGATATAGACAAATATGATAGATATATGCAAAGTAAAACTTTTTTATTTCCCCAAAATACACATACAGGCTTCCAAACAGAAGCATGTCCTAAAATGTCAGCAGTTTCATATAATGTTAAACACGAGGATGTGACATTTTGAAGTTGTACATGAAAATCATTTTCTAAAATATGAGACAGAAGCAAAACAATTAGAATTCTTAATAATTTTATATGAAAAAAATAAAGAAAATAGAATGTGATCTTTATTGAAACTTCTGACTGGTTGGTGAAATCAATGTCACATTCTTGGTAGAACTCAGCAAATGCAGCATAAGGCAGCACACCTGAAAAGTGCATCCTTGCCTCGGGCCCCAGAGCCAGTTACCAGCCATAGTCAGAGGAACCCATGGTGGTACTTCACCTTGGGTAATCCTGTTCACAGTGCCAATGGTGGGAACCAGGTTGCATAGCCAGAGTGGAACCCATTCAAAATTTGTTTCAAATGTTAAGGCCGGTGAGGCCACACCACATACCAGAAGAGTATGAGAAGGTTTCTTACAAGATGAGCTTTTCGGGGAGAGTAGGATGGCTCTCAGAGTAGAACCCAAAATCACAGAGACCTCAGGGGAAAAGTACTAGCTTGGGGTTACTGGCTGGTGTTAGTGGAAGGGTTCTGGTACTATTAGGATCTTGCTTGGTTGGAATTTCCCACCTGGGCCAGAGGGTGGAACACCCAGTTTTTCTCGTCAGCTTTCCCCAATGTGAGGAAAAGGGGATGAGAGAAGGGTGAGTCCTAAAAGCTTTCAGTAGTCAAACATCAAAACTGGAACCAGAATCTTTATTACAAGTATTCCTTCCAATAACAAGGGAAGAAAATAACCACATACAAAATTGTCCTCTATACTTAGTTCATCATTTGTCTTTGAGGATACAGATTGTAAGAGATTTTGAAGATGGTCCAATAGAGAAATAAGGCATTAGTTTTTCTGTAAATGTATCAGTGAATCTATACAAATATGACCTGTTATTCAAATTATAAAATGAAATCTCTCCCAACTCATAGTCCAGAAAAACGCCAATCTTCATGACTTGTCCTGTCAGGCATGTACCGCATATAGTAGTGAAAAACTGGTCTTGCCAGCAGCCATTGCTTAGGGATGGTGACATTAGACGATTTCTGAGGAAAGATTCTTTACAGACGCCTAAGGACCACTCACCTGTGCCTCTTATTTCTACGTGCCAAAAATGCCTACCAGCATCAAATCCCTCATAACTCAAGACTCCTGGGTAAGAACTAAATGCCTGGGGATTATGAAGATAGTTTCGTGTCATTGTACTAAACATCACACGTTTTCTATCTCTTGAGACAATGAGACATGCATGGGCAGTTTCTGGATCTAGTGTCAAATCTACCTGAAATGTGCTGATCATTTTATGCAGGCCAAAATAATGTGGGGGGAGAGTGCAACTCTCTTTCTTTAATTCATATGAAAAGACTGCTGGGGTCTCTATGTGTGCATACCTGTTGTGGATATTTTCAATATTTGTGAGTAACTCTAGGTCTGTCTGCAAATACTTCTCTGCTATTTCACTTAAGAGATTGTTTAGCATGGACATATGGTTTGAAATTTGTCTCCTATTTTCAGTTAGTTTTTCTTCAAAATCCTTCTCTTCCATAAATAGGCAGGCATTAATTGTACCTTGCCCTGTTTCCAAGGAATACTTGAGTTCTTTGCACTCATAGTGTAATTCTCTTTTCCAATTTTCCATCTCCCTCCTCACTTCAAAAGTTTTTGAAGCTTCTTTTTCATATCCCATCTCAGCATCTTCAGCCTGCTCCCTCAGGGGCTCAATGAAGCTTTTGAGCTTGCTCCTCTGACTAGCTGCAGCTTCCTCAATGGGTATCAGGTGGTGAGCCTCGTGGTCGGAGGAGACCCCGCACTGGGGACACAGGAGCTCGAGGTCCTTCTCACAGAAAAGAGCCAGCACTTCATTGTGCTTCTTACACAGAGGTTTCTCTTCTTGCCTTTTCCTCTTGCTCCTTGGGGTGGGAAGCTGCTTAATAATATCAGTCATGTGACATAATTGGATGTTCCTCTTGAAGTTCCTGTCAGAGCAGTGGTGAAGGCAGATGGGACAGGGAAAGATGTCCTGTAGGTCTTCCCAGCGCTGGTGGATACAGGAGTGACAGAAGTTGTGCCCGCACTCAATGGTCATTGGGTCCCTCAGGTAATCCAGGCAGATGGAACATCTGGCCTCTGCTTGGAGCTTGGCCAAGCAGACTGCAAAGGCCATTGTGCAGTGAAGGTTTCTGTCTGAGGAGACTCTCTTCAGTCAGTCAGTGAGATCCTCCAGGAGCTAACAAAAGTGAGAAGCTGATGTCTCCTCAGTCCTCACTCTCCTCTGTGGAATGCAATAGGAGCTCCCAAGTCAAGTCCCAGCCACCAGCTGATTTCCAGTCTTCTAATCACCTCCTCCTTCTATATTTAATGGCACATTCACCCGAGTGAAGGTCAGCCACGGAGGCCTCGTGGTCAAAACTGAAGCACAATCCAAGTCATGTATGGTTTCTGTGGACAAAAGAATATTGCCATTTAAAGGGAAGTTCAATCAGCTTTAATCCTTACCTCCCCATATGCACAATACCTCACTCAGGTAGACCAAAGCATTTTTCAACATAATATTTAAGGAGGAGTTAGCAATGAAGGCTATCATCTATTTTGCAACTCTAAATGAATTAATCCACCTAGGCAAATGCATCATTGGCTATAAACATCACAAAAAGCATGACATACAGATATTTACAGAAGTGCTGAAGGGAGTCCATAGCACTATTTGTGAAGAAGTTTGGCCAGAAACCTAAATCTCATCAAGCAGAGATCTAACCACCTATTTACAGAAAATATCAGGGATAGAGAAACATGTGAAGGAATACCTAGTTAATTTTGTGTCACCTTGATTGGGCCACCTGGATAGCTGGTCAAACACTAGTTCTGGGTGTGTCTGTGAGGGGATTTCTGGAAGATTAGTATTTGAATCAGTGGATGAGCAAAGCAGATGTCCCTCCCCAGCGTGGGTGGGCATTATCCAATCAACTGAGGACCTGAAGAGAAGAAAAATTGGGGGGGAGGGAAGGTTGAATTCACTCTGCTGGAGTGAATAAGCTAGCACATGCACCTCCTTTCCTGGGTGCTCCTGATTCTTAGGTCTTCAGACCCAGACTGGAATCTACACCGCCTATTCTGACTCTCAGGCCTTCCAACGACACCACTGTCTTTCTTAGTTCTCCAGCTTGCAGACTGCAGATCATGGGACTTCTCAGCTTCCAAAACCTTATAAGCGGGTACTTTTTAATAAATCCCTTTCTAGATACATACTTTCGGTTCTGTTTCTCTGGTGAACCATGAGTAATACGTTGAGTAAGTAATTAGTAAAATCCAGAGTGTGATGAACTCTACAGAAAATTCGACCATGTTTCTTGTTTCTTGAACACGAATGTAAAAAGAAAATAAAAATCCCATGGAGGAAGAATATAGAATTTAAGGTAGACTTAAAATACATACTAACCAATTACAATGTATACACCTAATTTCATTCCACTTTGAAATACTTGATCAAAATTCAATTTGGAAGTTGGGTATCTGAGGATAAAAAACAGTTATGACAATTATGTGGGGTTGAGATAATGAATGGTATTCAAAGTCTATAAATTAAGTCTTTTTTAGAAATACCTGATGAAAAGTTTACAAGTGAAATCCTGTGATGTCGAGAGATTTCCTTCACAAAAATGGCAAGAAGTTGGTAGGTAAGAAATGGCAAATTTTACAATTGTAGCACATGGGATCTTCATATATAAGTTCATTATGATATCCTCTCTCTTATTATGGATACCTAAAATATTCTTTGATTAAAAAAGTTTCCCCCCTCAAAGATTTACTTTTGAATTCTATTTCAGTGTGTCTGTGCTCTAGTCAGCCAAGCCAATTTCTCTTACTCTCTTGTTTAAGCTTCATCTCTTCCCTTCATCTCAAAGCTCTCAGATCCATTCAATTTTTATTTTTCTTTTTTTTTAATCTCTTACAGTTATTTCAAACCTGTCCTTTTCCCCTTCCATTTCAAGACCATTATCTCTCTCCCTTTTCCCACTTCCCACCCCCAGGCCTCCAAATCTCCCAAATTGAGATAAATTGAGATTGAAGAAAGACCAAGACGGGTTACGTTCAAGTTCCTTCCATCTGCTTACGTTATGTGGGTTGGATTCCAAGTCTGATTTCAGACTCCCTGGGTCATTGGGGACTGGTTCTTTGGTCCCACATTCTTTCAGGGACACACGGAACAAGGATAATTATACCTAATTTCCCTTTCAGCTTGTTGTCAGCATAAACATAACTTTAGACAACACTCTTGTTATATCTGGTTTTAAACAATAAGATAATGTGTGACATAGAAGTTAAAAGTCTGAACTATATTTTCATTTCTCTAATTTGGTATAGCAAGAAATATATTTGGTCTTTGACCTTAGTTCCTGATGCAGGCCTCCTAAAACTCTTGATAATTCCTGAGTGGTAAGAGTATATCTGGCTATTCATTAGGACCCCTTTTTGCGTACATCTGAGTTTATGCTAATGGAGTAACAGGGTGGGGAAAACGGCCTCAAGGTGGGCCTGGTAACCCAAAACACCAACTGATGAGACTAGAACTTGTAGCCTCACCCACCAAATTCTAGGAGGGCAAGAGGGAGCTGGAGATTAAGTTCTGGGAAAAAAGTAGAAACTGTTGAAGGAGATTTGAAGAATTTCTGGGTTGGGGAACACTTCCAAATGCCAGAAGGGTGGCACAGCCCAGTTCCACAGGGATAGAAGCTCCTGTCCCAGAACTTCTCTGGATATCATCCTACGTGCCTCTTCATCTGGCTTCTCATCTGTGTCCCTTATAATAAAGGTGGTTAACCTAAGTAAACGCTGAATTCTGTGAGTTGCACCTACAAATTAAAATGGAACCCAAAGAGGAGGTTGTAGGGACCTGATTTAGTTTGTGGGTCAGAAGTATAGGTACTAACCGAGGCTTTTGACTGACGTCTGCAGTGGGGCCAGTCTTGTGGGGTCTGATGCTGTGGGGACTATCTAGGTAGATGGTTTCAAATTCACCTAAATTTTAGGAATACTCAGTTATTGTCAGCTTTTGTTGGATAACTGCTTGGTGATGCTGAAAAAGGAACCATCATTCTTATTTGGATTATTTACTTGCAGGTTTGCTGATTTTTCTCAACCCTGTCAAAATATGTCTAATGTACAAATTCTCTTTGATGTCCTTGGAACACCTAAAACACTAAAAACTCACCAGAACAAAGTCTCCAGTTTGTTCCAGAGTGAAAAAGGAACATATATACCTATTAAAATATCAGTAAATATGTAATCTTCAATTAAGTAATTATGCACACACACATAAAACCATAAACAGGGAGTACATTGAGTAAGAAAAATGGAACAGCAATGTGCAGAGGGCCTGGCACACTGCAACTTCTCACCAGAAGCCCCTGGGATTTTCCCACACCTCCCTCAGGTGTGGTCCAGGTGAGCAGCAGATATCAGGTCACATCCACACCCACAGCTGGAGCTGCCTTTTCCCCTACTGTCTCCTCCTCTGAACCCACTAAATTATCCACTCTGCCCGCCAGAAAAATCTCTTCCAAATAAATCCAATGATCGTCTCCCATGCTCTCTGCAGCCTCCCAGACCACTCTGACTCGGCCGATTCCCCGTCACCGCCTTCACCCATCACGGTGAGGCGCCGGCGACGAGTCACCCCGATCCACACCTTGGCCGGCCGGCTTGGTCGCTCCTGCTTCGTTCACCCCGATATTCTGGTCCCTTTGCTGGGTCCCCGTCACCTGTGGCCGGAGACATGCTCACCTGCTGACTTGGCTCTCTGCTGAGGCGGCCGCAGTCCTGTGTCCGTTAGGCCTGGGTGGCAGTGACGGCTCCTTTCTTCCTCGCAGAACAGTCTTGCTTGATCCACGTCAGAGGACAAAACACGGCCCACATTTTCCCTTCACTGTACAGAATCTGACCTGGTTCGGCTTTTATAATCCTGTAGGGAGTTTCCTCTCCTTTGTCCCATTGGATAGACTCTAGATGCAATCAACATGGAGGAAATGACAGGCCCCTGATGACATTTCCCATCTTCCATTCTGCATCTTCTACGTTCCCACCTCCTTTAATTACTGCACTTAATCTCCTCTCTAATTCCATCAGTGATCTGGTTTCTGAATTCACTGAATAGTTTGAAAAGTCCTCATTTTGTTTTTCTCAAGTGCAATTGCCTACAAGTCTTAGCTTGTTTCTTTGAGGTTGTTTTAATAC